>NW_027327649.1:0-322932 GCF_047675955.1 Chlorocebus sabaeus | reverse complement strand
TGGCCCGGTTTTAGCCTGTGTGGGCTGGTCTGGTTCGGTTTGAGCCAGTTTGAGCCGGTTTGTGCTGGTCTGGTCCGGTATGACCCGGTTTGGGAAGGTCTGGTCCCGTTTGATCCGGTCTATTCCGGTCAAAACGGGTTTGATCCGGTCAGGTCTGGTTTGAGCCGGTGAAAACAGGTTCGACTCGGTATGGTCTGGTTTGAGCCGGTCAAAACAAGTTTGAGCCGGTTTGGCACGGTTTTAGGCCGTCTAGGCCTGTCTGTTCTGGTTTGATCCGGTTTGAGCTGGTCTGGTCTGTTTTGAGCCGGTCAAAACCGGTTTGAGCCGGTCTGGTCTGGTTTGAGCCGGTCAAAACAGGTTTGAGCCGGTTTGGCCCAGTTTTAGGCGGTCTGGGCCGGTCGGGTCTGGTTTCATCCGGTTTTAGCTGGTCTGGGCCCGTATGGTCTGGTTTGATCCGGTCTCATCCGGTCAAAATCGGTTTCAGCCGGTCAAAAGCGGTTTGAGCCCATCAAAACCGGTTCGAGTCGTTCAAACCCGGTTTGAGCCAGTCAAAACCGGATTGAACTGGTCTGGTCTGGCTTGATCCGGTCAAAACTGGTTTGAGCCGGTCTGGCCCGGTTATAGCCGGTCTGGGCCGGTGTAGTCCGGTTTGATCCGGTTTCAGCCGGTCTGGGCCTGTCTCGTCCAGTTTGATCCGGTGTGAGCCGGTCTGGTCCGGTTTGATCCGGTATCATCCGGTCAAAAGCGGTTTGAGCCGGTCTGGTCCGGTTTGAGCAAGTCTGGTCTGGTTTGAGCCGGTCAAAGCTGGTTTGAGCCGGTCTGGTCTGGTTTGAGCCGGTGAAAACCGGTTAGTGGCCCGGTTTTAGCTGGTCTGGGCCGTTCTGCTCCGGTTTGCCCGGGCTTCAGCTGTTCTGGGTCAGTCTGGTGCTGTTTCATCTGGTTTCAACCGGTCTGGTCAAGTTTTATCCTGTCTCATCCGGTCAAAACCGGTTTAAGCCAGTCTGGTCTGGTTTGAGCGTTTCTGGTCTGGTTTGTATCGGTCAAAACCTGATTGAGCCAGTTTGGCCCGATTTTAGCCTGGCTGAGCCCGTCTGGTTCGGTTTGAGCCGGTTTGAGCTTGTTTGTGCCGGTCTGATACAGTATGATCCGGTTTGAGAAGGTTTGGTCCGGTTTGATCCGGTGTAATCCGGTGAAAACCGTTTTGAGCCGGTCTGGTCTGTTTTGAGCCGGTCAAAACAGGTTCGAGCCGGTCTGGTCTGGTTTGAGCCGATCTGGTCTGGTTTGAACCGGTCAAAACCGGTTTGTGGCCCAGTTTTAGGTGGTCTGGGCCGGTCTGGTCCAGTTTGATCAGATTTTTGCCGGTCTGGGACGTTCTGATTCGGTTTGATCTGGTCTCATCCTGTCAAAACCTGTTATAGCCGGTCAAAACCGGTTTCAGCCGGTCTGGGGTGATTTGAGAAGGTCAAAACCGGTTTGAGCCTTTTAAAACCGGTTTGAGCTGGTCTGGTCTGGTCTGAGCCGGTCTTTTCTGAATTGAGCTGTTCAAAACTTGTTCGAGCCGGTCAAAACCAGTTTGAGCCGGTTTGGTCAAGTTGAAGCTAGTCAAATCCGATTCGAGCCTGTCTGAGCCGGTCTGGTCTGGTTTGATCCGGTCTAATGAGGTCAAAACCGGTTTGAGCCGGTGAAAACCGGTTTTAGACGGACTGGAGTGGTTTGAGCAAGTCAAAACCGGTTTGAGCCGGTCTGGTTTGGTTTGAGACGGTCAATACCGGTTTGAGCCAGTCTGGTCTGGTTTGAGCCAGTCAAAACCTGTTTGTGGCCCGGTTTTAGTCAGACTGTGCCGGTCTGGTCCAGTTTGATCCGGTTTTAGCCTGTCTGGGCCCGTCAGTTCCGGTTTGATCCGGTCTCATATGGTCAAAATCGGTTTCAGCCGGTCAAAACCGGTTTGAGCCGGTCTACTGTGGTTTGAGAAGGTAAAAACCGGTTTGAGATGGTCAAAACCGGTTCGAGCCGTTCCAAACCGGTTTGAGCCAATCAAAACCGGATTGAACTGGTCTGGTCTGGTTTGAGCCGGTCTGGTCTGGTTTGAACCAGTGAAAACCGGTTTATGGCCCAATTTTAGGAGGTCTGGGACAGTGTGGTCCAGTTTGATCCAATTTTAGCCGGTCTGGGCCGGTCTGATTTGGTTTGATCTGGTCTCATTCGGTCAAAAACGATTTTAGCCGGTGAAAACCGGTTTCAGCCGGTCTGATGTGGTTTGAGCAGATCAAAACCGGTTTGAGCCAGTCTGGTCTGGTTTGATCTGGTTTCATCTGGTCTGTGCCAGTCGAGTCCGGTTTGATCCGGTCAAAACCACTTTGAGCCAGTCAAAACCGGTTTGAGCTGGTCTGGTCTGGTTTGAGCCGGTCTGGTCTGGTTTTAGCCTGTCAAAACCGGCTCAGGTCTGACAAAACCGGTTTGAGCCGGTCTGGTATGGTTTGAACCGGTCAAAACCCGTTTGTGGCCCAGTTTTAGGCGTGCTGGGCCGATCTGGTCTGGTTTGATCCGATTTTAGCCAGTCTGGGCCGGTCTGATTCGGTTTGAACCGGTCTCAACTGGTCAAAACCGGTTTTAGCCGGTCAAAACCGGTTTCAGCCCGGTCTGGTGTGGTTTGAGCAGGTCAAAACCGGTTTGAGCCCGTCTGGCCTGGTTTGAGCCGGTCAAAACCGGTTTGTGGCCCAATTTTAGCCGGTCTGGGCCAGTCTGCTCCGGTTTGATATGGTTTCAGCTGGTCTGGGCTAGTCGAGTCCGGTTTGATCCGGTCAAAAACCACTTCGAGCTGGTCAAAACCGGTTTGAGCCGGTCTGGTCTAGTTTGAGCCGGTTAAAACCAGTTTGTGGCCGGATTTAGGCGGTCTGGCCTGGTCTGGCCCTGTTTACTCCGGCTTCAGCTGTTTTGGGCTGGTCTAGTGTGGTTTCATCCGGTTTGAGCCGGTCTGGTTCGGTTTTATACTGTCTCATCCGGTCAAAACCGGTTAGATCCGGTCTGTTCTGGTTGAGCCGGTCAAAACTGGTTTGAGCCAGTCTGGTCTGGTTTGAGCCGGTCTGGTCTGGTTTGAGCCGGTCAAAACCTGATTGAGCCAGTTTGGCCCGGTTTTAGCCTGTCTGGGCTGGTCTGGTTCGGTTTGAGTCGTTTTGAGCCCGTTTGTGCCGGTCTGGTCCGGTATGATCCGGTTTGAGAAGGTCTGGTCCGGTTTGATCCTGTTTAATCCAATCAAAACCGGTTTGAGCCGGTCTGGCATGGTTTGGGCCGGTCCAAAACAGGTTCGAGGCGATCTGGTCTCTTTTGAGCCGGTGAAAATAGGTTTGAGCCAGTTTGGCCCGGTTTTAGGCGGTCTGGGCCGGTCTGCTCCCGTTTGATACGGTTTGAGCCGGTCTGGTCTGGTTTGAGCCGGTCAAAATCGGTTTGGCCCGGTCTGGTCTGGTTTGAGCTGGTCAAAATAGGTTTGAGCTGGTTTGGCCCGGTTCTAGGCGGTCTGGGCCGGTCTGGTACGTTTTGATCCGGTTTTAGCCGGTCTGGGCCCGTCTGGTCCGGTTTGATCCGGTCTCAACCGGTCAAAATCGGTTTCAGCCGTTCAAAAACCGGTTTGAGACGGTCTGGTGTGGTTTGAGCCGGTCAAAACCGGTTCGAGCCGTTCAAAACTGGTTTGAGCCGGTCAAAACGGGATTGAAACGGTCTGGTCTGGTTTGAGCCGGTCAAAACCGGTTTGAGCTGGTCAAAACGGTATTGAAATGGTCTGGTCTGGTTTGAACCGGTCAAAACCAGTTTGTGGCCCAGTTTTAGGCAGTCTGGGCAGGTCTGGTCCGGTTTCATCCATTTTTAGTCGGTCTGGGTTGGTCTGATTCGGTTTGATCTGGTGTCATCCGGTCACAACCGGTTTAGGCGGTCAAAACCGGTTTCATCCGGTCTGGTGTGGTTTGAGCAGGTGAAAACCGGTTTGAGCCCGTCTGGTCTGGTTTGAGCCAGTCTGGTCTGGTTTGAGCCGGTCAAAACCTGTTCGAGCTGGTCAAAACCGGTTTGAGCCGGTTTGGTCTGGTTGAAGCCAGTCAAAACAGATTCGAGCCTGTCTGAGCCGGTCTGCTCCGGTTTGATGCAGTCTAATCAGGTCAAAACCGTTTTGAGCCAGTGAAAACTGGTTTTGACCTGTCTGGAGTGGTTTGAGCCGGTCTAAACCGGTTTCAGATGGTCAAAACCGGACTGAGCCAGTCAAAACCGGTTTGAACCGGTCTGGTCTGGTTTGAGCCGGTCAAAACCAGTTTGAGCCAGTCTGGCCCCGGTTTTAGCCGGTCTCGGCCGGTCTGGTCCTGTTTGATATGGGTTCAGCCCGTCTGGGCTTATCTGGTCCGGTTTGATCCGGTGTGAGCTGGTTTGGTGTGGTTTGATCCGGTGTCATCCGGTCAAACCCGGTTTGAGTCGGTCTGGTCGGTTTGAGCCAGTCTGGTGTGGTTTGAGCCGGTCAAAACCGGTTTGTGGTCCGGTTTTAGCCGGTCTGCCCCGGTCTGGTCTGGTTTGCTCTGGCTTCAGCTGTTCTGGACTGGTCTGGTGCAGTTTCATCCGGTTTGAGCCGGTCTGGTCCGGTTTTATTCTGTCTCATCCGGTCAAAACCGGTTTTGAGCCGGTCTGGTCTGGTTTGAGCCAGTCAAAACCGGTTTGAGCCAGTCTGTTGTGGTTTGAGCCAGTCTGATATGGTTTGAGCCGGTCTGATCTGGTTTGAGCCGGTAAAAACCGGCTCAGGTTGGTCAAAACGGGTTTGAGCCGGTCAGGTCTGGTTTGAGCCGGTAAAAACCGGTTTGGGCCGATTTGGCCCTGTTTTAGCCGTTCTGAGCTGGTCTTTTCCAGTTTGAGACGGTTTGAGCCAGTCTGCTCCGGTTTGATCCGGTCTCATCCAGTCAAAACCGGTTTGAGACGGTCTGGTCTTGTTTGAGACGGAGTGGTCTTGTTTTAAATGGTCTGGTCAGGTTTGAGCTGGTCAAAACCGGTTTGTGGCCCGGTATTAGATGGTCTGGCCCGGTCTGGTCCGGTTTGCTCTGGCTTCCGCTGTTCTGGGCCGGTGAGGTGCGGTTTCATCCGGTTTGAGTCGGTATGGTCCGGTTTTATGCGGTCTGGGCCGCTCTGTTCCCGTTTGATCCGGTTTGAGCCGTTCTGGTCTGGTTTGAGCTGGTCAAAACCGGTTTCAGCCGGTCAAAACCGGTTTGAGCTGGTCTGGTCTGTTGTGAGCCGTTCAAAATAGGTTTGAGCCGGTTTGGCCCGGTTTTAGGCGGTCTGGGACGTTCTGTTCCGTTTAGATCCGGTTTTAGCCTGTCTGGGCCCGTCTGCTCTGGTTTGATCCGGTCTCATATGGTCAAAGTCGGTTTCAGCCATTTAAAACCGGTTTGAGCCGGTCGGGTGTGGTTTGAGCCGGTCAAAACCGGAATAAACCGGTCCAGTCTGGTTTGAGCCGGTCAAAACCGGCTCAGGTCGGCCAAAACAGGTTTGAGCCAGTCTGCTCTGGTTTGAAGCGGTCAAAACCGATTTGTGGCACTGTTTTAGGCGATCTGGGCCAGTCTTTTCCGGTTTGTTACGATTTTAGCCATTCTGCACCAGTCTGATTCGGTTTGGTCGGGTCTCATCCAGTCAAAACCGGTTTTAGCCGGTTAAAACTGTTTTCAGCCGGTCTGGTGTGGTTTGAGCAGGTAAAAACCGGTTAGAGCCGGTTTGGTATGGTTGAAGCCAATCAAAACCGATTCGACCCTCTCTGAGCCGGTCTAGTCCTGTTTGATCCGGTCTCATCCGGTCAAAACCGGTTTGAGACGGTCTGGTCTTCTTTGAGCCGGTCTGGTCTTGTTTGAAACGGTCTGGTCTGGTTTGAGCCGGTCAAAACCGGTTTGTGGACCGGTTTTAGCCGGTCTGGCCTGCTCTTGTCCGGTATGCTCTGGCTTCAGCTGTTCTGGGCCAGTCTGGTGCGGTTTCATCCGGTTTGAGTCGGTTTGGCCCGGTTTCATGCGGTCTGCACTGGTCTGGTCCCGTTTGATCTGGTTTGTGCCGGTCTGGTGTGGTTTGAGCTGGTCAAAACCGGTTTCAGTCGGTCAAAACCGGTTTGAGCTGGTCTGCTCTGGTTTGAGCCGGTCATAACCGGTTTCAGCCGGTTTGGCCCGGTTTTAGGCAGTCTGGGCTGGTCTGGTCCGGTTTGATACGCTTTTAGCCTGTCTGGGCCTGTCTGGTCCGGTTTGATCCGGTCTCATATTGTCAAAATCGGTTTCAGCCGGTCAAACCCCGGTTTGAGGCGGTCTGGTGTGGTTTGAGATGGTCAAAACCGGTTTGAGCCGGTCAAAACCGGTTCGAGCCATTAAAAAACCGGTTTGAGCCGGTCAAAACCGGATTCAACCGGGCTGGTCTGGTTTGAGCCGGTCAAAACCGATTTGAGCTAGTCTGGTCTGGTTTGACCGGTTTGGTCTGGTTTGAGCCGGTCAAAACCGGCTCAGGTCTGTCAAAACCGGCTTGAGCAGGTCAGGTCTGGTTTGAACCCGTGAAAACTGGCTTGTGGCCCAGTTTTAGGTGGTCTGTGCCGGGCAGGTCTGGTTTGATCCGATTTTAGACGGTCTGGGCCGGTCTGATTTGGTTTGATCCGGTCTCATCTGGTCAAAACCGGTTTTAGCCGGTCAAAACCGGTTTCAGCCGGTCTGGTGTGGTTTGAGCAGGTCAAAACCGGTTTTAGCCGGTCTGGTGTGGTTTGAGTCAGTCTGGTCTGGTTTGAGCTGGTCAAAACCGCTCGGAGCCGGTCAAAACCGGTTTGAGCCGCTCTGGACTGGTTTGAACCGGTCAAAACCAGTTTCTGGCCTGGTTTTAGCCGGTCTGAGCCGGTCTGGTCTGGTTTGATCCGGTTTCAGCTGGTCTGGGCCGGTCGATTCCCGTTTGATCCTGTCAAAACCGCTTTTAGCTGGTCAAAACCGGTTTGAGCCGGTATGGTCTGGTTTGAGCCGGTCAAACCCGGTTTGTGGCCCGGTTTTAGCCAGTCTGGCCCAGTCTGGTCCGGTTTGCTCTGGCTTCAGCTGTTTTGGTCCGGTCTGCTGCGGTTTCATCTGGTTTGAGCCGGTCTGGTCCGGTTTTATCCTGTCTCATCCGATCAAAACCTGTTTGAGCTGGTCTGTTCTGGTTTGAGCCGGTCAAAACCTGTTTGAGCCAGTCTGGTCTGGTTTGAGCCGGTCTGGTCTGGTTTGAGCTGGTAAAACCTGATTGTGCCAGTTTGGCCCGGTTTTACCCTGTCTGGGCTGGTCTGGTTCAGTTTGAGCCGGTTTGAGGCCGTTTTTGCCGGTCTGGTCTGGTATGATCCGGTTTGAGAAGGTCTGGTCTGGTTTGATCCGGTTTTAGCCTGTCTGCGCTGGTCTGATTCGGTTTGATCTGGTCTCATCCGGTCAAAAGCGGTTTTAGCCGGTCAAAACCAGTTTTAGCCGGTCTGGTGTGGTTTGAGCAGGTGAAAATCGGTTTGAGACGCTTAAAACGGGTTTGAGCCAGTCTGGTCTGGTTTGAGCTGGTGTGGTCTGGTTTGAGCTGTTCAAAACCGGTTTGAGACGGTCTGGTGTGGTTTAAGGCAGTCAAAATAGGTTTGAGCCGGTTTGGCCCGGTTTTAGGCGGTCTGGGCCGGTCTGGTCTGGTTTGATCCGGTTTTAGCCGGTCTGGGCTCGTCTGGTCCGGTTTGATCCACTCCCATCCGGTCAAAATCGATTTCAGCCGGTCAAAACCGGTTTGTGCCGGTCTGGTGTTGTTTGAGTCGGTCAAAACTGGTTCGAGCCATTGAAAACGGGTGTAAGCCGGTCAAAACCGGATTGAACTGGTCTGGTCTGGTTTGAGCCAGTCAAAACCGATTTGAGCCTGTTTGGTCTGGTTTGAGCCGGTCTGGTCTGGTTTGAACCCGTCAAAACCGGCTTGTGGCCCAGTTTTAGGCCGTCGGTGCCGGGGCGGGTCCGGTTTGATCCGATTTTGGACGGTCTGGGCCGGTCTGATTTGGTTTGATCTGGTCTCATCCGGTCAAAACCAGTTTTACCCTGTCAAAACCGGTTTCATCCAGTCTGGTGTGGTTTGAGCCGGTCAAAACTGGTGTGAGTCGGTCTGGTCTGGTTTGAGCCAGTCTGGTCTGGTTTGAGCCAGTCAAAACCGGTCCGAGCTGGTCAAAACCAGTTTGAGCCAGTTTGGTCTGGTTGAAACCAGTCACAACCGATTCGAGCCTGTCTGAGCTGGTCTGGTCCGGTTTCATCCAGTCTAATCAGGTGAAAACCAGTTTGAGCCAGTGAAAACCGGTTTTAGCCGGTCTGGAGTGGTTTGAGCCAGTCAAAACCGGCTTGAACCAGTCAAAATCGGTTTGAAACGGTCTGGTCTGGTTTGAGCCACTCAAAACCGGTTTCAGCCGGTCTGGCCTGGTTTTAGCCTGTCTGGGCCGGTCTCGTCCGGTTTGATCCGGTTTCAGCCGGTCAGGGCCTGTCTGGTCCGGTTTGATCCGGTGTGAGCCGGTCTGGTCTGGTTTGATCCGGTATCACCCGTTCAAAACCGGTTTGAGCCGGTTTGGTCTTGTTGAAGCCAGTGAAAACCGATTCGTGCCTGTCTGAGCCGGTCTGGTCCGGTTCGATCCGGTCTAATCAGGTGAAAACAGGTTTTAGTCAGTGAAAACAGGTTTTAGCCGGTCTGGAGTGGTTTCAGCCGGTCAAAACCGGTTTGAGCCGGTCAAAACAGGATTGAGCCAGTCAAAACCGGTTTGAACCGGTGTGGTCTGGTTTGAACTGATCAAAACCGGTTTGAGCCCATCTGGCCCGGTTTTAGCCGGTCTGGGCCAGTCTGCTCCGGTTCGATCTGGTGTAAGCCAGTCTGGTCCGGTTTGATCCGGTATCATCTGGTCAAAACCAGTTTGAGCCGGTCTGGTCCGGTTTGAGCCGGTCAAAACCAGATTGCGCTGGTCTGGTCTGGTCTGAGCCAGTCAAAACCGTCTCAGGTCAGTCAAAACCGGTTTGAACCCGTCTGGTCTGGTTTGAACCTGTCAAAACCGGTTTGTGGCAGAGTTTTAGCCGGTCTGAGCCGGTCTGGTCTGGTTTGCTCCGGCTTCAGCTGTTCTGGGCCAGTCTGGTGCAGTTTCATCCAGTTTTAGCCAGTCTGGCCCGTTTTTATCCTGTCTCAAACGGTCAAAACCGGTTTGAGCCAGTCTCTTCTGGTTTCAGCCTGTCAAAACTGGTTTGAGCCAGTGTGGTCTGGTTTGAGCCGATCAGGTCTGGTTTGAGCCGGTCAAAACAGGTTCGACCCGGTCTGGTCTGGTTTGAGCCGGTCAAAATATTTTTGAGCCAGTTTGGCACGGTTTTAGGCGGTTTGGGCCGGTCTGGTTCAGTGTGATCCGTTTTGAGACGGTCTGGTCTGGGTTTAGCTGGTCAAAACCGGTTTGAGCCGGTCTGCTCTGGTTTGAAGCAGTCAAAACCGGTTTGTGACCCAGTTTCACGCGGTCTGGGCCTGTCTGGTCCGGTTTAATCCGATTTTCGCCAGTCGGGGCCGGTGTGATTTGGTTTGATCAGGTCTTATCCGGTCAAAACCGGTTTTAGCCAGTCAAAACCGGTTTCAGCCGGTCTGGTGTGGTTTGAGCAGGTCAAAACCAGTTTGAGCCGGTCAAAACTGGTTTAAGCTCGTGTGGTCTGGTTTGAGCCGGCCTGGTCAGGTTCGAGCCGGTGAAAACACTTTCGAGCCAGTCGAAATCGGTTTGAGCCCGTTTGGTGTGGGTTGAAGCCAGTCAAAATCGATTCGATCATGTCTGAGAAGGTCTGGTCCAGTATGATATGTTCTAATCAGGTCAAAACCTGTTTGAGCTGGTGAAAACCGGTTTTAGCCAGTCTGGAGTTGTTTGAGACGGTCAAAATCGGTTTGCGCTTCTCTGGTCGGGTTTGAGCCGGTCAAAACCGGTTCGAGCCAGTCCAAACCGGTTTGAACCGGTTTGTTCTGGTTGAAGCCAGTCAAAACCGATTCGAGCCTGTCTGTGCTGGTCTGGTCCAGTTTGATCCTGTCTAATCAGGTCAAAACCGGTTTGAGCCGGTGAAAACCGGTTTTAGCCGGTCTGGAGTGGTTTGAGCCAGACAAAACCGGTTTGAGCTGGTCAAAACCGGATTGAGCCAGTCAAAATCGGTTTGAACCGGTCTGGTCTGGTTTGAGCCAGTGAAAACTGGTTTGAGCCGGTGTGGCCTGGTTTTCACCAGTCTGGGCCGATCTGGTCGGATTTGATCCGGTTTCAACCGGTCTGTGCCTGTCTGGTTCAGTTTTATCCAGTGTGAGCCAGTCTGGTCTGGTTTGATTTGTGTCGCCCGGTCAAAACCGGTTTGAGCGGGTCTGGTCCGGTTTGAGCTGGTCTGGTCTGCTTTGAGCTGGTGAAAACCGGTTTGAGCTGTTTTGGTATGGTTTGAGCCGGTCAAAACTAGTTTGTGACCCAGTTTTAGGCGGTCTGGGCAAGTCTGCTCCAGTTTGATCCGATTTTACCCAGTCTGGGCCGGTCTGATTCGGTTTGATCCGGTCTCATCTGGTCAAAACCGGTTTTAGCCGGTCAAAACCGGTTTCAGCCAGTCTGGGGTTGTTTGAGCAGGTCAAAACCAGTTTGAGCCGGTCTGGTCAGGTTTGAGCCATTCTGTTCTGGTTTGAGCCAGTCAAAACGGGTTCGAGCCGGTCAAAACCGGTTTGAGCCGGTTTGGTCAGGTTGAAGCCAGTCAAAACCGATTCGAGCCTGTCTAAGGTGGTCTGGTCCGGTTTGATCCGATTTTACCCGGTCTGGGCCGGTCTGATTCGGTTTGATCCGGTCTCATCCGGTCAAAACCGGATTTAGCCAGTCAAAACCGTTTTCAGCCAGTCTGGTGTGGTTTGAGAAGGTCAAAAACGGTTTGAGCCAGTCAAAACGGGTTTGAGCCGGTCTGGTCTGGTTTGAGCCAGTCTGGTCTGGTTTAAGCTGGTCAAAATCGGCTTGTGGCCCAGTTTCAGCTGGTCAGGGCCAGTCTGGTCCGGTTTGATCCGGTTTCAGCTGGTCTGGGCCGGTCGAGTCCGGTTTGATCCGGTCAATACCGCTTTGAGCCGGTCAAAACTGGTTTTAGCCGGTCTGGTCTGGTTTGAGCCAGTCAAAACCGGTTTGAGCCGGTCTGGCCCGATTTTAGCCGGTCTTGGTCGGTCTGGTCCGGTTTGATCCATTTTCATCCCGTCTGGTCCTGTCTGGTTTGGTTTGATCCGGTGTGAGCCGGTCTGGTCCGGTTTGATGTGGTGTCATCCGATCAAAACTGGTTTGAGCCGGTCTGGTCCGTTTTGAGCCGGTCTGGTCTGTTTTGTGCTGGTCAAAATCGGCTCAGGCTGGTCAAAACCAGTTTGAGCCAGTCTGGGCCGATCTTGTCCGGATTGCTCGGGCTTCAGCTGTTCTGGGAAAGTCTGGTGCGATTTCATCCGGTTTGAGCCAGTCTGGTCCGGTTTTATCCAGTCTCATCCGTCAAAGCCGGTTTGAGCCGGTCTGGTCTGGTTTGAGCCAGTCAAAACCGGTTTGAGACCGTCTGTTCCGGATTGAGCCGGTCTGGTCTGGTTTGACTCGGTCAAAACCTGATTGACCTGGTTTGGCCCGATTTTAGCCTGTCTGGGGCGGACTGGTTTGGTTTGAGCCGGTTTGAGCCAGTTTGTGTTGGTCTGTTCCAGTATGAACCGGTTTGAGAAGGTCTTGTCCGGTTTGATCTGGTCTAATTCAGTCAAACCTGGTTTGGGCCGGTCTGGTCTAGTTTGAGCTGGTCAAAACAGGTTCGAGCCGGTCTGCACTGGTTTGAGCCACACAAAATAGGTTGGAGCAGGTTTGGCCCGGTTTTAGGCGGTCTCGGCCGGTCTGGTCCCATTTGATCCGGTTTGAGCCGTTCTGTTCTGGCTTGAGCCGGTCAAAACCGGTTTGAGCCGGTCTGGTCTGGTTTGAGCCAGTCAAAATAGTTTTGAGCCGGTTTGGCCCGATTTTTGTCAGTCTGGGGTGGTCTGGTCCGCTTTGATCCGGTGTCATCCGGTCAAAACCGGTTTGAGCCGGTCTGTTCCGGTTTGAGCCGGTCTGGTCTGGTTTGAGCCAGTCAAAAGCGTCTCAGGCCAGTCAAAACCGGTTTGAGCCTGTCTGGTCTGGTTTGAGCTGGTCAAAACCGGTTTGTATCCCGGTTGTAGCCGGTCTGGCCTGGTCTGGTCTGGTTTGCTCCGCCCTCAGCTGTTCTGGGCCGGTCTGGTTCAGTTTCATCCGGTTTGAGTTGGTCTCATCTGGTTTTATCCTGTCTCAACCGGTCGGTCAAAACCTGTTAGAGCCGGTCTGGTCTGGTTTGAGCCAGTCTAGTCTGGTATGAGCTGGTCTCGGCCGGTCTGGTCTGGTTTTATCAGGTTTCAGCTGGTCTGGGCCTGTCTGGTCAGCTTTGATCTGGTTTGAGAAGGTCTGGTCCGGATTGGTGTGGTCTAATCCGGTCGAAACCGTTTTGAGCCAGTCTGGTCTGGTTTGAGCCGGTCTGGTCTGGTTTGTGCTGTTCAAAACCTGATTGAGCCGGTTAGGCCCGGTTTTAGCCTGTCTGGGCCGGACTGGTTCGGTTTGAGCCGTTTTGAGCTGGTATGTGCCGGTCTGGTCCGGTATGATCCGGTTTGAGATGGTCTGGTCCGGTTTGGTCCAGTCTAATTGGGTCAAAACCGGTTTGAGCCGGGCTGGTCTGGTTTGAGCCGGTCAAAACAGGTTCGAGACGGTCTGGGCCTGGTTTGAGCCGATCCACATAGGTTTGAGCCGATTTGGCCCGGGTTTTATGTGGTCTGGGCCGGTCTGGTCCTGTTTGATCCGGTTTGAGCCGGTCTGGTCTGGTTTGAGCCAGTCAAAAACCGGTTTGTGGCCCAGTTTAAGCCGGTCTGGGTTGGTCTCGTCTGGTTTTCTCCGGCTTCAGCTGTTCTGGTCCGGTCTGGTGCGGTTTCATCTGGGTTGAGCTGGTCAAAACCGGTTTGAGCTGGTCAAAACCGGTTTGAGCCGTTCTGGTCTGGTTTGAGCCGGTCTGGTGTGGTTTGAAAAGCGTGAAAACCGGTTTGTGGCCCAGTTTTAGGCGGTCTGGGCCGGTCTGGTCCGGTTTGATCCGATTTTAGCCAGTCTGGTACAGTCTGATTCGGTTTGATCCAGTCTCATCCGGTCAAAACCGGTTTTAGCCGGTCAAAACCGATTTGAGCCGGTCTGGTCTGGTTTGAGCCGGTCAAAATCGTTTGGTGGCCCGGTTTTAGCCGGTCTGGGCCGGTCTGGTCCAGTTGTGACCAGTTTCAGCTGCTCTGGGCCGGTCGAGTCCGGTTAGTTCCGGTCAAATCGCTTTGAGCTGGTCAAAACCGGTTTGAGCAGGTCTGGTCTGGTTTGAACCCGTCAAAACCTGTTTGTGGCCCAGTTTTAGGTGGTCTGGGCCGGTCTGTTCTAGTATGTTCCCATTTTAGCCGGTCTGGGCCAGTCTAATTCGGTTTGATCTGGTCTCATCCTGTTAAAAACAGGTTTGAGCCAGAAAAAACCGATTTCAGGCGGCCTCGTGTGGTTTAAGCTGGTCAAAACCGGTTGGAGCCGGTCAAAACCGGTTTGAGCCTGTCTGGTCTGGTTTGAGCCGGTCAAAACCAGTTCGAGCCGGTCAAAACCGGTTTGAGCTGGTTTGGTCTGGTTGAAGCCAGTCAAAACCGATTCGAGCCTATCTGAGACGGTCTGGTCCTGTTTCATCTGGTCTAATCAGGTCAAAACCGGTTTGAGCCGGTGAAAACAGGTTTTAGCCGGTCTGGAGTGGTTTGAGCTGGTCAAAACCGGTTTGAGCCGGTGAAAACCAGATTGAGCCGGTTTGGTCTGGTTGAAGCCAGTCAAAACGGATTCGAGCCTGTCTGATCCGGTATGCTCCGGTTTGATCCGTTCTAATCAGGTCAAAAGCGGTTTGAGCGGGGTCAAAACCGGTTTTAGCCGGTCTGGAGTGGTTTGAGCTGGTCAAAACCGGTTTGAGTCGCTCAAAACCGGATTGAGCCAGTCAAAACCTGTTTGAACTGGTCCGGTCTGGATTGAGCCGGTCAAAACTGGTTTGAGCCAGTCTGGCCTGGTTTTAGCCGGTCTGGTCCGGTCCGGTTCGGTTTGATCCGGTATCAGCCTTTCTGGGCCTGTCTGGTCTGGTTTGATCCGGTGTGACCCGGTCTTGTCCAGATTGATCCGGTGTCATCCAGTCAAAACCGGTTTGAGCCGGTCTGCTCCGGTTTGATCCGGTCTGGTCTGGTTTGAAACGGTCAAAACCGGTTTGAGCCGGTCTGGTCTGGTTTGAGCTGGTCAAAACCGGTTTGTGGCCCGGTTTTAGCCGGTCTGGGCCGGTCTGGTCTGGTTTGACCCGGTTTCAGCCGGTCTGGGCAGCTCTGATTTGGTTTGATCCGGTCTCATCTGGTCAAAACCGGTTTCAGCCTTTCTGGTGTGGTTTGAGCAGGTCAAAACCGGTTTGAGCCGGTCTCGTCTGGTTTGAGCCGGTCTGGTCTGGTTTGAGCCGGTCAAAACTGGTTCGAGCCGGTCAAAACCGGTTTGAATCTGTTTGGTCTGGTTGAAGCCAGTCAAAACCGGTTCGAGCCTGTCTGAGCCGGTCTGGTCTGGTTTGATCCGGTCTAATCATGTCAAAATCGGTTTGAGCCGGTGAAAACCGGTTTAAGCCGGTCTGGAGTGGTTTGAGACGGTCAAAACTTGTTTGAGACAGTGAAAAGCGGATTGAGCCTGTCAAAACCGGTTTGAACCAGTCTGGTCTGGTTTGAGCCGGTCAAAACCGGTTTGAGCCGGTCTGGCCCTGTTTTAGCCGTTCTGGGACGGTCTGGTCCTGTTTGATCCAGTTTCAGCTGGTCTGGGCCTCTCTGGTTCGCTTTGACCCAGTGTGAGCCAGTCTGGTCAGGTTTGTTCTGGTGTCATCTGGTCAAAACCGATTTGAGCCGTTCTGGTCTGGTTTGAGCTGGTCTGGTCTGGTTTGAGCCAGTCAAAACCGGCTCAGCCCAGTCAAAACCGGTTTCAGCCGGTCTGTTGTGGTTTGAGCAGGTCAAAACCGGTTTGAGCCGGTCAAAACCGGTTTGAACCGGTCTGGTCTGGTTTGAGCCAGTCAAAACCGGTTTGTGCGGGTCTGGTCTGGTTTGAGCCGGTCAAAATAGGTTTGAGCCAGTTTGCACCAGTTTTAGGTGGTCTGGGCCGTTCTGGTCCGGTTTGATACGATTTTAGGTGGTCTGGGCCCGTCTGGTCCGGTTTGATCCTGTCTCATATGGTCAAAATCGGTTTCAGCCAGTCAAAACCGATTTGAGCCGGTCTGGTGTGGTTTGAACTGGTCAAAACCGGTTTGAGGTGCCTGGTCTGGTTAGAGCTGGTCAAAAGCGATTTGAGCCGGTCTGGTCTGGTTTGAGCCGGTCAAAATAGGTTTGAACAGGTTTGGCCCAGTTTTAGGCGGTCTGGGCCGGTCTGGTCCGGTTTGATACGGTTTTAGCCGGTCTGGACCCGTCTAGTCTGGTTTGATACGGTCTCATCCAGTCAAAATCGGTTTCAGCCGGTCAAAACCTGTTTGAGCCGGTCTGGTGTGGTTTGAGCCAGTCAAAACCGATTTGAGCCGGTCAAAACCGGTTCGAGCCATTCAAAAGCGGTTTGAGCTGGCCAAAACCAGATTGAACCGGTCTTTTCTGGTTTGAGCTGGTCAAAACCTGTTTGTGCCGTTCTGCTGTGGTTTTATACTGTCTTCTCCATTCAAAACCGGTTTGTGCCAATCTGGTCTGCTTTGAGCCTGTCAAAACCAGTTTGAGCGGGTCTGCTCTGGTTTGAGCCGGTCTGGTCTGATTTGAGCCGGTCAAAACCGGCTCACGTCGGTCAAAACCGGTTTGAGCCGGTCTCGTCTGGTTTGAACCGGTCAAAACCAGTTTGTGGCCCAGTTTTATGCAGTCTGGGCCGGTCTGGTCCGGTTTGATCCAAATTTAGCTGGTCTGGGCCGGTCTGATTCGATTTGATCCAATCTCATCCGGTCATAACCGGTTTTAGCCGGTCAAAACCGGTTTCATCCGGTCTGGTGTGGTTTGAGGAGGTCAAAACCGGTTTGACCTGGTCTGGTCTGGTTTGAGCCGGTGTGGTATGGTTTGAGCCGGTCAAAACTGGTTCGAGCCCGTTAAAACCGGTTTGAGCCGGTTTGATCTGTTTGAAGACAGTCAAAAGCGATTCGAGCCTGTCTGAGCCGGTCTGATCCTGTTTAGTACGGTCTAATCAGGTCAAAACCGGTTTGAGCTGGTGAAATCCGATTTTAGCCGATGAAAACCGGTTTGAGCAGGTCAAAACTGGATTGAGCCAGTGAAAACCGGTTTGAGCCGGTCTGGCCCGGTTTTAGCCAGTCTGGGCCGGTCTTTTCCGGTTTGATGCGGCTTGAGCCGGTCTGGTCCGGTTTGATCCGGTCTCATCCGGTCAAAACCAGTTTGAGCCGGTCTGGTCTTGTTTGAGACGGTCTGGTCTGGTTTGAGGCGGTCGAAACCTGTTTGAGCCGGTTTGGTCTGGTTTTAGCCGGTCTGGGCCGGTCTGGTCCAGTTTGATGTGGTTTGGGCCGGTCTGGTCGGGTTTGATCTGGTCTCATCTGGTCAAAACCCGTTTCAGCCAGTCTGGTCTCGTTTGGACTGGATAAAATCAGTTTGAGACGTTTTGGCCTGGTTATAGCCGGTCTGGGCCGGTCTGGTCCGGTCTGATCCGGTTTCAGCTGGTCTGGGCCGGTCGAGTCCGGTTTGATCTGGTTTGAGCCGGTCTGGTCCTGTTTGATCCGGTCTCATCCGGTCAAAACCGCTTTCAGCCGGTCTGGTCTGGTTTGAGCCAGTCAAAACCGGTTTGTCGCCCGGTTGTAGCCGGGCTGAGCCGGTCTGGTCCGGTTTGGTCCGTTTTCAGCTAGTCTGGGCCAGTCGAGTCTGGTGTGATCCGGTGAAAACCGCTTTGAGCCGGTCAAAACGGGTTTGAGCCGGTCTGGTGTGGTTTGAGGAGGTCAAAACCGGTTTGAGCCCGTCTGGTCTGGTTTGAGCCCGTCTGGTCTGGTTTGAGCCGGTCAACATGGTTCGAGCCAGTTTTGGCCCGGTTTTAGGCGGACTGGGCCAGTCTGGTACGGTTTGATCAGATTTTAGCCGGTCTGGGCCGGTCTGATCCGGTGTGATCCAGTCTCATCCGGTCAAAACGGGTTTGAGCCAGTCAAAACCGGTTTGAGCTGGTCTGGTGTGGTTTGATCTGGTGAAAACCGGTTTGAGCTGGTCAAAACCGGATTGAGCCAGTCAAAACCGGTTTGAACCACTCTGGTCTGGATAAAGCCTGTCAAAACCGATTCGAGCCTGTCTGAGCCGGTCTGGTCTGGTTTGATCCGATCTCATCTGGTCAAAACCGCTTTGAGCCGGTCTGGTCTTGCTTGAGCCGGTTTGGTATGGTTTGAGCCGGTCTGGACTGGTTTGAACCGGTCAAAACAAGTTTTTGGCCCAGTTTTAGGCGGTCTGGGCCAGTCTGCTACGGTTTGATCCAATTTTAGGCGGTCTGGGCCGGTCTGATTCGGTTTGATCCGGTCTCATTTGGTCAAAATCGGTGTTAGCCGGTCAAAACAGGTTTCAGCCGGTCTGCTGTGGTTTCAGCAGGTCAAAACCGGTTTGAGCCCGTCTGGTCTGGTTTCAGTCGGTCAAAACCGGCTCAGGTCGGTCAAAACCGGTATGAGCCTGTCTGGTCTGCATTGAACCTGTCAAAACCGGTTTGTGGCCCAGTTTAAGGCGGTCTGGGCCAGTCTAGTCTGGTTTGATCTTATTTTAGCCGTTCTGGGCAGGTCTGATTCGGTTTATCCGGTCTCATCCGGTCAAAACCAGTTTTAGCCGGTCAAAACCGACACGAGCCGTTCAAAACCGGATTGAACCGTTCAAAACCGGATTGAACTGGTCTGGTCTGGTTTGAGCCGGTAAAAACCGCTATGAGCCGGTCAAAACCTGTTTGAGATGTTCTGATCTGGTTTTAGACTTCTGGTCTGTTTTGAGCTGGTCAAAACTGGTTTGTGGCCTAGATTTAGGCAGTCTGGGCTGGTCTGGTCACTTTGAAAATTCTACAAGAACATACTTAGCGAAAGGCTACTTGAGGGGAAAGCTTTAACTCTCTGAGATGAATTAACAGAACACAAAGCCGTTTCTCAGACAGCTTCTTTCCATTTTCTAATGGAAGAGATTCACTTTTTCACCATAGCCCTCTATGGGCTTCCAAATATCACTTTGCAAATTCCACAAAACAGTCTTAGCGAAGGGCTTCTTGAGGGGAAACCTGTAACTCTGTGAGATGAATTACAAACACAAAGAAGTTTCTCAGAATACTTCTTTCAAGTTTTTAAATGAAGATAATTAGTTTTTCACAATAGCCCTCTATAGAATTCCGAACATCACTTTGCAAATTAAACAAGAACAGTTTTAGCGAAAGGCTTCTTGAGGGGAAAGCTGTAACTCTGTGAGATGAATTAAGAGAACACAAAGCCGTTTCTCAGAAAACTTCTTTCAAGTTTTTAGCTGAAGATATTTCCTTTTTAACCATATCCCTCTAAGGGCTTCCAAATATCACCTTGCAAATTGCACAAGAACAGTCTTAGTGAAAGACTTCTTGAGGACAAAGCTGTAACTGTGTGAGATGAATTAACAGAACACAAAGCAGTTTCCCGGAAAGGTTATTTCCAGTTTTTAACGAAAGAGATTTCCTTTTCCACCATAGCCCTCTGTGGGCTTCCAAATATCTCTTTGAAAATTCCACAAGAACAGTCTTATCGAAACTCTTCTTGAGGGGAAAGCTGTAACACTGTGAAATGAATTAACAGAACACAAAGCAGTTTCTCAGAAGGATTCTTTCCAGTTTTTAAATAAATATATTTCCTATATCACCATAGACCTCTATGGGCTTCCAAATCTCACTGTGTAAATTTCGCAAGAAGAGTCTTAGCGAAAGGTTTCTTGAGGGGAAAGCTGAGTCTCTGTGAGTTGAATTAACAGAACACAAAGCAGTTTTCCCAAAAGCTTCTTTTCAGTATTTATCTAAGTATATTTCCTTTTTCACCACAGCACCCTATGGGCTTCCAAATATCACTTTTTAAATTCCACAAGAACAGTCTTAGCGAAAGGCTTCTCCAGGGGAAAGCTGTAACTTTTTTAGATGAATTAACAGAACACAAAACAGTTTCTCAGAAAGCTTCTTTCCGGTTTTTAAATTAAGATATCACCTTTTTCAGCATAGACCTCTATAGGCTTCCAAATATCACTTTGAAAATTCCACAAGAACAGTCTTAGCAAAAGGCTTCTTGAGGATAAAGACTTAACTCTGTGAGATGAATTAACAGAACACAAAGCCGTTTCTCAGAAAGCTTCTTTCCAGTTTTTAACTGATGATAATTCCTTTTTCACAATATCCCTCTTTAGGCTTACAAATATCACTTTGCAAATTCCACAAGAACAGTCCTAGCGAAAGACTTCTTGAGGTGAAAGTTGTAACTCTGTGAGATAAATTGACAGAACACAAAGCAGTTTCTCAGAAAGCTTATTTCCAGTTTTTAACAGAAGATATTTCCTTTTTCACTTTAGCCCTCTATGGGCTTCCAAATATCAGTTTGCTAATTACAGTAGAACAGTCTTAGTGAAAGGCTTCTTGAGGGGAGAGCTGTAACTTTGTGAGATGAATTAACAGAACACAAAGCAGTTTCTCAGAAAGCGTCTTTCCACTTTTTAACTGAAGATATTTCCTTTTTCACCATAGCCCTCTACGCGCTTCCAAATATCACTTTCCAAATTCCACAAGAACAGTCTTAGCGAAAGGCTTCTTGAAGGGAAAGCTGTTACTCTGTGAGATGAATTATGAGAACACAAAGCCGTTTTTCAGAAAGCTTCTTTCCAGTTTTTAAATGAAGATATATCCTTTTCAACCATAGCCCTCTAGGGGCTTCCGAATATCACTTTGCAAATTCCACAAAAACAGTCTTAGTGAAAGGCTACTTGAAGGGAAAGCTGTAACTCCGTGAGATGAATTAACAGAACACAAAGCAGTTTCTCAAAAACCTTCTTTTCAGCTTTCATCTTAGGATATTTTCTTTTTCACCACAGCTCTCTATGGGCATCCATATATCACTTTTAAAATTCCACAAGAACAGTCTTAGTGAAAGGCTACTTGAGGGGAAAGCTGTAACTCTCTGAGATGAATTAACAGAACACCAAGCCGTTTCTCAGAAAGCTTCTTTCCAGTTTTTAACGGAAGATATTTCCTTTTTCAGCATAGCCCTCTCTTGGCTTCCTAATATCACTTTGCAAATTCCACAATAACAGTATTAGCGAAAGGCTTCGTGAGAGCAAAGCTATAACTCTGTGAAATGAATTAACAGAACACAAAACAGGTTCTCAGAAAGCTTATTTCCAGTTTTTAACTTAAGATATTTTCTTTTTCACCTTAACCCTCTACGGGCTTCCAAATATCACTTTGTAAATTCCACAAGAAACGTCTTAGCGAAATGCTTCTTGAGGGAAAAGCTGTAAATCGGTGAGATGAATTAACAGAACACAACGCAGTTTCTCAGAAAGCTTCTTTCCACTTTTTAACTGAAGATATTTCCTTTTTCACCCTAGCCCTCTATCGGCTTCCAAATATCACCTTGAAAATTCCACAAGAACAGTCTTAGCTAAAGGCTTCTTGAGGGGAAAGGTGTAAATCTGTGAGATGAATTAACAGAAAACTAAGCCGTTTCTCAGAAAGCTTCTTTCCAGTTTTTAACGGAAGACATTACCTTCTTCACCATAGCCCTCATTGGGCTTCCAAATATCACTTTGCAAATTCCACCAGAAAAGTCATAGGGAAAGGCTTCTTGAGGGAAAACCTGTAACTCTGTGTGATGAGCTAACAGAACACATAGCAGTTTCTCAGAATGTTTCTTCCCAGTTTTTAACGGAAGATATTTACTTTTTCATCATAGCCCTCTATGGGCTTCCAAATATCTCTTGGCCAATTCCACAAGAACAGTCTTAGCCAAAGGCTTCTTGAGGGGAAAGCTGTAACTCTCTCAGATGAATTAACAGAACACAAAGCCGTTTCTCAGAAAGCTTTTTTTCCAGTTTTTATCGGAAGAGATTTCCTTTGTCACCATAGCCCACATTGGGCTTCCAAATATCACTTTGGAAATTTCACAAGATCAGTCTTAGCGAAAGGCTTCTTGAGGGGAAAGCTGTAATTCTGTGAGATGAATTAAGAGAACACAAAGCCATTTCTCAGAAAGCTTCTTTGCAGTTTTTAACTGAAGATATTTCCTTTTTCACCATCGCCCTCTATGGGCTTCCAAATATCACTTTTTAAATTCCACCAGAGCAGTCTTAGCGAAAGGCTTCTTGAGGTGAAAGCAGTAAGTATGTGAGATGCATTGACAGATCACAAAGCAGTTTCTCAAAAAGCTTCTTTCCACTTGTTAACTGAAGACATTTCCTTTTTCACCATAGCCGTCTATGGGGTTCCAAATATCACTTTGCAAATTCCACAAGAACAGTCTTAGCGAAAGGTTTCTTGAGGGAAAAGCTGTAACTCCGTGAGATGAATTAACAGAACAAAAAGGAGTTTCTCAGAAAGCTTCTTTCCAGTTTTTAACGGAAGAGATTTTCTTTTTCACCATAGCCCTCTGTGGGCATCCAAATATCACTTTGCAAATTCCACAAGAACAATCTTAGAGAAAGGCTTCTTGAGGGGAAAGCTTTAACTCTGTGAGATAAATTAACAGAACACAAAGAAGTTTCTCAGAAAGCTTCTTTCCAGTTTTGAAATGAAGATATTTCCTTTTTCACCATAGCCCTCTCTGGGCTTCCAAATATCACTTTGCAAATTCCACAACAACAGTCTTAGCGAAAGGCTTCTTGAGGGGAAAGTTGTAGCTCTGTGAGATGAATTAACAGAACACAAAGCAGTTTCTCAGAAAGCTTCTTTCCAGTTTTTAACTGAAGATATTTCCTTTTTCACCATAGCCCTCTAAGGGCTTCCAAATATCATTTTGCAAATTCCACAAGAACAATTTTATAGAAAGGCCTCTTGAGGGGAAAGCTGTAACTCTGAGAGATGAATTAACAGAACACAAAGCAGTTTCTCACAAAGCTTCTTTCCAGTTTTTAACAGAAGATATTTCCTTTTTCACCTTAGCCCTCTCTGGGCTTCCGAATATCACTTTTGCAAATTCCACAACAGTCTTAGTGAAAGGCTTCTTGAGAGGAAAGCTATAACTCTGTGACATGAATTAACAGAACCCAAAGCAGTTTCTCATAAAGCTTCTTTTCAGTTTTTATCTTAGGATATTTCCTTTTTCACCTTAGCCTTCCATGGGCTTCCAAATATCACTTTTTAAATTCCACAAGAACAGTCTTAGGGAAAGGCTTCTTGAGGGCAAAGCTGTAACTCTCTGAGATGAATTAACAGAACACAAAGCCGTTTCTCATAAAGGTTCTTTCCAGTTTTTAACGGAATTGATTTCCTTTTTCACCTTAGCCCTCTATGGGCTTCCAAATATTACTTTGCAAATTCCACAAGAACAGGCTTAGCAAAAGGCTTTTGAGGGGAAAGCTGTAACTCTGTGAGATGAATTAAGAGAACACAAAGCCGTTTCTCAGAAAGCTTCTTTCCAGTTTTTAACGGAAGATATTTCCTTTCTCACCATAGCCCTCTATGGGCTTCCAAATATCACTTTTTAAATTCCACAAGAACAGTCTTAGCGAAAGGCTTCTTGTTTGGAATGTTGTAATTCTGTGAGATGAATTAACAGAACACAAAGAAGTTTCTCAGAAAGCTCCTTTCCAGTTTTTAACTGAAGATATTTCCTTTTTCACTTTAGCCTTCTATGGGCCTCCAAATATCACTTTTTAAATTCCACAAGAACAGTCTAAGCGAAAGAACACTTGAGAGGAAAGCTATAACCCTCTGAGATGAATTAACAGAACACAAAGCAATTTATCAAAAATCTTTTTTTCAGTTTTTATCTTAGGATATTTCCTTTTTCACCTTAGCCCTCTATGGGTTTCCAAATATCACTTTTGAAATTCCACAAGAACAGTCTTAGAGAAAGGCTTTTGAGGGGAAAGCAGTAACTCTATGAGATGAATTAACAGAACACAAAGCATTTTCTCAGAAAGCTTCTTTCCAGTTCTTAACTGAATATATTTCCTTTTTCTCCATAGCCCTGTATGGGCTTCGAAATATCACTTTGCAAATTCCACAAGAACAGTTTTAGCGAAAGGCTTCTTGAGGTGAAAGCTGTAACTCTGTGAGATGAACTGATAAAACACAATGCAGTTTCTCAAAAAACGTCTTTCCAGTTTTTATCTGAAGATATTTAGTTTTTCACCTTAGCCCTCTATGGGCTTCCAAATATCAATTTGCAAATTCCACAAGAACAGCCTTAGCGAAAGGCTTCTTGAGGGGAAAGCTGTAACTCTGTGAGATGAATTAATAGAATACAAAGCAGTTTCTCAGAAAGATTCTTTCCACTTTTTAACTGAAGATATTTCCTTTTTCACCATAGCCCTCTAAGGACTTCCAAATATCATTTTGCAAATTCCAAAGAACAGTCTTAGCGAAATGCTTCTTGAGGGGAAAGCTGTAACTCTGTGAGATGAATTAAAAGAACACAAAGCCGTTTCGCAGAAAGCTTCTTTCCAGTTTTTAACGAAAGAGATTTACTTTTTCACCATAGCCCTCTATGGGCTTCCAAATATGACTTTGTAAATCCCACAAGAACAGTCTTAGCAAAAGGGTTCTTGAGGGGAATGCTGTAACTCTGTGTGATGAAATAAGAGAACACAAATCCGTTTCTCAGAAATCTTCTTTCCACTTTTTAACTAAAGTGATTTCCTTTTTCAGCATAGCCCTCTATGGGCTTCCAAATATCACTTTGCCAATTACACAATAACTTTCTTAGTGAAAGGCTTCCTGAGGGGAAAGGTGTAACTCTGTGAGATGAATTAACAGAACCCAAAGCAGTTGCTCAAAAACCTTCTTTCCAGTTTTTAACTGAAGTTATTTTCTTTTTCACCGTAGCCCTCTATGGACTTCCAAATATTACTTTGCAAATTTCGCAAGAACAGTCGTAGCAAAAAGGTTCTTGATAGGAACGCTATAACACTGTGAGATGAATTAACAGAACACAAAACAGTTTCTCAGAAAGATTCTTTCCAGTTTTTAACTGAAGATATTTTCTTTTTGACCATAACCCTCTATGGGCATCCAAATATCATTTTGCATGTTCCACAAGAACAGTCTTAGCCAAAGGTTTCTTGAGGGGAAAGCTGTAACTCTCTGAGGTGAATTAACAGAACACAAAGCAGTTTCTCAGAAAGCTTCTTTTCAGTTTTTATCTTAGGATATTGCTTTTTCACCATATCCCTTCATGGGCTTCCAAATATCACTTTGCAAATTCCACAAAAACAGTGTTAGTGAAAGGCTTCTTGAGGGGAAAGTTGCAACTCTGTGAGATGTATTAACAGAACCGAAAGCAGTTTCTCAGAAATCTTCTTGCCAGTTTTCTACTGAAGATATTTCCTTTTTTACCATAGCCCTCTATGGGCTTCCAAATATCACTTTGCAAATTCCACAAGAATTGTCTCAGGGAAAGGCTTCTTGAGGGGAGAGCTGTAATTCTGTGAGATGAATTAATAGAACACAAAGCAGTTTCTCAGAAAACTTCTTTCCAGTTTTTAACGGAAGAAATTTCCCTTTTCACCATAGCCCACTATGGGCTTCCAAATATTAATTTGCAACTTTCACAAGAACAGTCTTAGCGAAAGGCTTCTTGAGAAAGGCTTCTTGAGGGGAAAGCTGTAACTCTCTGAATTGAATTCACAGAACACAAAGCAGTTTCTCAGAAAGCTTCTTTTCAGGTTTTATATTAGGATAATTCCTTTTTCACCATAGCCCTCTATGGGCTTCCAAATATCACTTTGCAAAATCCACAAGAACAGTCTTAGCGAAAGGCTTCTTGAGGAGAAAATTGTAACTCTGTGAGATGAATTAATAGAACACAAAGCAGTTTCTCAGAAAGCTTCTTTCAAGTAGTTAACTCAAGATATTTCCTTTTTGACCATAGCCCTCTACGGGCGTCGAAATATCACTTACCAAATTCCACAAGAGCAACCTTAGTGAAAGACTTCTTGAGGAGAACGCTGTAATTCTGTGAGATGAATTAACAGAACACAAAGCAGTTTCTCAGAAAGCTTCTTTCCAGTTTTTATCTGAAGATGTTTCCTTTTTCACCGTAGCCCTCTATGGCTTCCAAATATCACTTTGCAAATATCACAAGAACAGTCTTCATGAAAGGTTTCTTGAGGGGAAAACTGTAACTCTGGAGATGAATTAACAGATCACAAAGCAGTTTCTCAGAAAGCTTCTTTTCGGTTTTTATCTTAGGATATTTCCAGTTTCACCATAGCCCTCTATGGGCTTCTAAATATCACTTTGCAAATTCCACAAGAACAGTCCTAGCGAAATGCTTCTTGAGGAGAAAGCTTTAACTCTGTGAGTTGAATTAACAGAACACAAAGCTGTTTCTCAGAAAGCTTCTTTTCAGTTTTTATCCCAGGATATTTCCTTTTTCACCATAGCCCTCTATGGGCTTCCATATATCACTTTGAAAATTCCACAGGAGTAGTCTTAGTGAACGGCTTCTTGAAGGGAATGCTGAAACTCTGTGAGATGAATTATCAGAGCATGAAGCAGTTTCTCTGAAAGATTCTTTCCAGTTTTTAACTTAAGCTATTTCCATTTTCAATATAGACGTATAAGGGCTTCGAAATATCACCTTGCAAATTCCACAGAAACAGACTTAATGAATGACTTCTTGAGGGGAAAGCTATAACTCTGAGAGATGAATTAAGAGAACACAATACAGTTTCTCAGAAAGCTTCTTTTCGATTTTTATCTTAGGATATTTCCATTTTCACCATAGCCCTCTACGTGCTTCCAAATATCACTTAGCAAATTCCACAAGAACAGCCTTAGCGAAAGGCTTCTTGAGCAGAACGCTGTAACTCTGTGAGATGAATTAACAGAACACAAAGCAGTTTCTCAGAAAGCTTCTTTCCACTTTGTAACTGAAGTTGTTTCGTTTTTCACCATAGCCTCCTCTGGGCTCCCAAATATCACTATGCAATTTCCACAAGAACAGTCTCAGCGAAAGGACTCTTGAGGGGAAAGCTGTAACTCTGTGAGATGAATTAACAGAACACAAAGCAGTTTCTCAGAAAGCTTCTTTTCAGTTTTTATCTTAGGATATTTCCTTTTTTCATAGCCCTCTAAGGGCTTCTAAATATCACTTTGCAAATTTCACAAGAGCAGTCTTAGCGAAAGGCTTCTCCAGGGGAAAGCTGTAACTCTGAGAGATGAATTAACAGAACGCAAAGGAGTTTCTCAGAAAGCTTCTTTCCAGTTTTTAACTGAAGATATTTCCTTCTTTACCATAGCCCTCTATAGGCTTCCAAATATCACTTTGCAAATTCCACAAGAACAGCCTTAGCGAAAGGCTTCTTGAGGGAAAAGCTGTAACTCCGTGAGATCAATTAACAGAACACAAGGCAGTTTCTCAGAAAGCTTCTTTTCAGTTTCTATGTTAGGATATTTCCTTTTTCACCATAACCCTCTACGGGTTTCCAAATATCACTTTACAAATTCCACAAGAACAATCTTACCGAAAGGCTTCTTGGGGTGAAATCTATAACTCTGTGAGATGAATTAACAGAACACAAAGCAGTTTCTCAGAAAGCTTCTTTCCAGTTTTTCATGGAAGACAGTTACTTTTTCAACATAGCCCTCTACTTGCTTCAAACTATCACTCTGCTAATTCTACCAGAACAGTCTTTGTGAAAGACTTCTTGAGGGGAAAGTTGTAACACTGTGTGATCAATTAACGGAAAACAAACCAGTCACTCAGAACGTTTCTTTCCAGTTTTTAACGTAAGTTATTTCCTTTTTCACCATAGTCCTCTATGGACTTCCAAATATCACTTTGGAAATCCCACAAGAAAAGTCTTAACAAAAGGCTTCATGAGGGGAAACTGTAACTCTGTAAGATGATTTAACAGAACACAAAGCAGTTTCTCAAAAAGCTTCTTTCCAGTTTGTAACCGAACATATTTCGTTTTTCACCATAGCCCCCTATGGGCTTCCAAATATCACTTTGAATATTCCACCGGAACAGTCTTAGCGAAAGGCTTCTTGAGGGGAAAGCGGTAACTCTGTGAGATGAATTAACAGAACACAAAGCAGTTTCTCTGAAAGCTTCTTTCCGGTTTTTAACGAAATAGATTTCCTTTTTCACCATAGCCCTCTGTGGACTTCCAAATATCACTTTGCCAATCCCACAAGAACAGTCTTAGCGAATGGCTTCATGAGGGGAAAACTGTAACTCTGTAAGATGATTTAACAGAACACAAAGCAGTTTCTCAGAAAGCTTCTTTTCGGTTTTTATCTTAGGATATATCCCTTTTCGCCATAACCCTCTATCGGCTTCCAATATTACTTTGCAAATTCCACAAGAACAGTCTCAGTGAACGGCTTCTTGACGGGAAAGCTGTAACTGTGTGAGATGAATTAACGAACAAAGCAGTTTCTCAGAAAGCTTCTTTTCAGTTTTTATTTTAGGACAATTTCTTTTTCACCATAGCCCTATATGGGCTTCCAAATATCACTTTGCAAATTCCACAAGAACAGAGTTAGCGAAAGGCTTCTTCAGGGGAAAGCTGTAACTCTGTGAGATGAATTAACAGAACACAAAGCAGTTTCTCAGAAAGCTTCTTTCCAGTTTTTTACTGAAGATATTTCAGTTTTCACCATAGCCCTCAAAGGGCTTCCAAATATCACTTTGCAAATTCCAAAGCAACAGTCTTAGCGAAAGGATTCTTGAGGGGAAAGCTGTAAATCTTTGAGATGAATTAACAGAACACAATCAGTTTCTCAGAAATCTTCTTTTCAGTTTTTATCTTAGGATATTTCCTTTTTCCCATAGCCTTATAAGGGCTTCGAAATATCACTTTGCAAATTTCACAAAAACAGTCTTAGCGAAAGGCTTTTTGAGGGGACAGCTGTGACTCTGTGAGATGAATTAGCAGAACACAAAGCAGTTTATCAGAAAGCTTCTTTCCAGTTTTTAACTGAAGGTATTTCCTTTCTCACCATACCCCTCTATAGGCTTCCAAATATCAAATTGCAAATTCCACAAGATCAACTTTAGCAGAAGGCTTCTTGAGGGGAAAGTTGTAACTCTGTGAGATCAATTAACAGAACGCAAGGCATTTTCTCAGAGAGGTTCTTTTCAGTTTTTATCTTAGCATATTTCCTTTTTCACCATAGCCCTCTATGGATTTCCAAATATCACTTTGCAAATTCCACAAGAACAGTCTTAGTGAACGGCTTCTTGAGGGAAAAGCTGTAACGCAGTGAGATGAATTAACAGAACACAAAGCAGTTTCTCATAAAGCTTCTTTCCAGTTTTTAACGGAAGATATTTCCTTTTTCTTCATAGACTTCTAACGGCTTCCAAATATCACCTTGCAAATTCCACAGGAACAGTGATAGTGAACGGCTTCTTGTGGCGAAAGCTATAACTCTGTGAGACGAATTACGAGAATACAATGCAGTCTCTCGGAAAGCTTCTTTTCGGTTTTTATCTTAGGAAATTACCTTTTTCGCCATAATCCTCTATGGGCTTCCAATATCACTTTGCAAATTCCACAAGAACAGTCTCAGTGAACCGCTTCTTTAGGGGAAAGCTGTAACATTGTGAGATGAATTAACAGAACACAAAGCAGTTTCTCAGATAGTTTCTTTTCAGTTTTTCACAGAAAATATTTCCTTTTTCACCATAGCCCTCTATTGGCCTCCAAATATCACTTTGCAAATTCCACCAGAACAGTCTTAGCGAAAGGCTTCTTGAGGGGAAAGCTGTAGCTCTGTGACATGAATTAACAGAACACAAAGCAGTCCTTCAGAAAGCTTCTTTCCAGTTTTTAACGGAAGATATTTCCTTTTTCACCATAGCCCTGTATGGGCTTCCAAATATCTCTTTGCAAATTCCACAAGAACAGTCTTAGAGAAAGGCTTCTTGAGGGAAAAGCTGTAACTCTGTGAGATCAATTAACAGAACACAAAGCAGTTTCTCAGAAAGCTTCTTCTCAGTTTTTATCTTAGGATACTTCCTTTTTCACCATAGCCCTCTATGGGCTTCCAAATATCACTTTGCAAATTCCACAAGGACAGTCTTAGGGAAAGGCTTCTTCAGGGGAAAGCTGTAACTCTCTGAGATGAATTAACAGAACACAAAGCAGTTTCTCAGAAAGCTTCTTTCCAGTTTTCTACCGGAGATATTTCCTTTTTTCACCATAGCCCTCTATGGGCTTCCAAATATCCCTTTGCAAATTCCACAAGAGCAGACTTAGCGAAAGGCTTCTTGAAGGGAAAGCTGTAACTCTGTGAGATCATTAGCAGAACACAAAGCAGTTTCTCAGATACCTTCTTTTCAGTTTTTATCTTAGCATATTTCCTTTTTCAACCTAGCTCTCTATGGGCTTCCAAATATCACTTTCCAAATTCCACAAGAACAGTCTTAGCGAAAGGCTTCTTGAGAAAGGCTTCTTGAGGAGAAACTAACTCTGTGAGTTGAATTAACAGAACACAAAGCAGTTTCTCAGAAAGTTTATTTTCAGTTTTTATCCTAGGATATTTCCTTTTTCACCATAGCCCTCTAGGGGCTTCCAAAAATCACTTTGCTAATTTCACAAAAACAGTCTTAGTGAACAGCTTCTTGAGGGGAAAGCTGTAACTCTGTGAGTTGAACTAACAGAACAAAAAGCAGTTTCTCAGAAATCTTCTTTCCAGTTTTTAACGAAAGTGATTTCCTTTTTCACCTTAGCCCTCTATGGGATTCCAAACATCACTTTGCATATTTCACAAGAACAGTCTTAGCGAAAGGCTTCTTGAGGAGAAAGCTGTATCTCTCTGAGATGAATTAACAGAACACAATGCAGTTTCTCAGAAATCTTCTTTTCGGTTTTTATCTTAGTATATTTCCATTTTCACCATAGCCCCCTATGGCCTCCAAATATCACTTTGCAAATTCCACAAGAACAGTCTCAGTGTAAGGCTTCTTGAGTGGAAAGCTGTAACTCTGTGAGATGAATTAACAGAACACAAAGGAGTTTCTCAGGAAGCTTCTTTTCTGTTTTTATCTTAGGATATTTCCTTTGTCAGCATAGACCTGTATGGGATTACAAATGTCACTTTGCAAATTCATCAGGAACTGTCTTAGCGAAAGGCTTCTTGAGGGGAAAGCTGTAGCTCTGAGAGATGAATTAACAGACCACAAAGCAGTTACTCAGAAAGCTGCTTTCCAGTTTTTAACGGAAGATATTTCCTATTTCACGATAATCCTCTATGGGATTCCAAATATCACATTGCAACTTCCACAAGAACAGTCTTAGCGAAAGGCTTCTTGAGGGGAAGTCTGTAGCTTTGTTAGATGAACTAACAGACCACAAAGCAGTTAATCAGAAAGTTTCTTTCCAGTTTTTAACGGAAGATATTTTCTTTTCACCATATCCCTCTATGGTCTTCCAAATATCACTTTGCAAATACCACAAGAACAGTCTTAGTGAATGGCTTCTTGAGGGGAAAGCTATAACTCTGTGAGATGAATTACGAGAACACAGCGCAGTTTCTCAGAAAGCTTCCTGTCGGTTTTTATCTTAGGATACTTTCTTTTTCGCCAGAGCCCCCTATGGGCTTCCAAATATCACTTTGCAAATTCCACAAGAACAGTATTAGGGAAAGACTTCTTGAGGGGAAAGCTGTAACTCTCTGAGATCAATTAACCAAAAAAAAAAAAGCAGTTTCTCAGGAATCTTCTTTCAAGTTTTTAACGGAACATATTTCCTTTTTCACCATAGCCCTCTATGGGTTTCCAAATATCACATTTGAAGTTCCACAAGAACAATCTTAGCGAAAGGCTTTTTGAGGAGAAAGCTTTAATCTGTAAGATGAATTAAGAGACACAAAACTGTTTTTCAGAAATCTTCTTTCCACATTTTAAGGGAAGATATTTCCTTTTTCACCATAGGCCTCTATGGGCTTCCAAATATCACTTTGCAAATATCACAAGAACAGTCTCACTGAAAGGCTTCTTGAGAGGAAAGCTGTAACTCTGTGAGATGAACTAACAGAACCCACAGCAGTTTCTCAGAAATCTTCTTTCCAGTTTTTAACTGAAGATATTTCCTTTTTCAGCATAGCCCTCTATGGGCTTCCAAATATCACTTTGCAAATTCCACAAGAACAGTCTTAGGGAAAGCCTTCTTGAGGGGAAAGCTGTAACTCTGTGAGATGAATTAATAGAACACAAAGCAGTTTATCAGAAAGCTTCTTTCCAGTTTATATCGGAAGATATTTCCTTTTTCACCGTATCCCTCTATGGGCTTCCAAATATCACTTTGCAAATTCCACAAGAACAGTCTTAATGAAGGGCTTCTTGAGAAAGGCTTTTTAGGGGAAAGCTGTAACACTGTGAGTTGAATTAACAGAACACAAAGGAGTTTATCAGAAAGCTTTTTTCCTGATTTTAAGGTAAGATATATCCTTTTTCACCATATCCCTCTATGACCTTCGAAATATCACTTTGCAACTTCCACAACAACAGTCCTAACGAAAGGCTTCTTGAGGGGAAAGCTGTAGCTCTGTGAGATTAATTAACAGACAACAAAGCAGTTACTCAGAAAGCTTCTTTCCAGTTTTTAACGGAAGAGATTTCCCTCTTCACCATATCCCTCTATGGGCTTCGAAATATCACTTTGCAAATTCCACAAGAACAGTCTTAGTGAACGGCTTCTTGAGGGGTAAGCTATAACTCTGTGAGATGAGTTAAGAGAACACAGTGCAGTTTTTCCACAAAGCATCTTTTCGGTTTTTATGTTAAGATATTTTCTTTTTAACCATAGCTCTCTAAGGGTTTCCAAATATCACTTTGCATCTTCCACAAGAACAGTCCTAGGGGAAGGCTTCTTGAAGGGAATGCTGTAACAGTGTAAGATGAATTAAGAGACAAAAAACTGTTTTTCAGAAAACTTATTTCCAGTTTTTAACGGAATATATTTCCTTTTTCACCGTAGCCTTCTATGGGCTTCCAAATATCACTTTGCAAATTCCACAAGAACAGTCTTAGCGAAAGGCTTCTTGAGTGGGAAGCTGTAACTCTGTGAGATGAATTAACAGAACACAAAGCAGTTTCTCAGAAAGCTTCTTTCCAGTTTTTAACGGAAGATGTTTCCTTTTTAACCGGTGCTTCCAAATATAAGTTTGCAAATTTCACGAAAACTGTCTTAGTGAACGGCTTCTTGAGGGGAAAGCTGCAACTCTGTGAGATGAACTAACAGAACACAAGGAAATTTCCCAGAAAGCTTCTTTACAGTTTTTATCTTAGCATAATTCCATTTTCAGTTAGACCTCTATGGGCTTCCAAATATCACTTTGCATATTCCACATGAACAGTCTTAGCGAAAGGCTTCTTGAGGGGAAAGCTGTAACTCTGTGAGATGAATTAACAGAAGACAAAGCAGTTTCTCAGAAAGCTTCTTTTCGGTTTTTATCTAAGGATATTTCCATTTGCACCATAGCTCTCTATGGGCTTCCAAATATCACTTTGCCAATTCCAAAAGAACAGACTTTGAGAAAGGCTTCTTGAACGGAAAGCTGAAAATCTCTGAGATGAGTTAACAGAACAGAAAGCAGTTCCTCAGAAAGCTTCGTTTCAGTTTTTATCTTAGGATATTTACTTTTCACCATAGTGCTCCAAGGGCTTCCAAATATCACTTTGCAAATTCCACAAGAACAGTCTTAGCGAAAGGTTACTTGAGGGGAAAGCTGTAACTCTGTGAGATGAATTAACAGAACACAAAGCGTTTTCTCAGAAGACTTCTTTCCAGTTTTTAACTGAAGATATTTCCTTTTTCACCATAGACCTCTTTGGGCTTTCAAATATCACATTGCAAATTCCACAAGAACAGTCTTAGCGAAAGGCTTCTTGTGGAGAAAGATCTAATTCTTTGAGATGAATTAACGAAACACAAAAAAGTTTCTCAGGAAGCTTCCTTCCAGTTTTTAACTTAAGATGTTTCCTTTATCACCATAGCACTCTATGTGCTTCCAAATATCACTTCCCAAATTCCACTAGAACACTCCTAGCGAAAGGCTTCTTCAGGAGAAAGCTGTAACCTCTGAGATGAATTAACAGAAGAAAAGGCAGTTTCTCAGAAAGCTTCTTTTCAGTTTTAAACTGAAGATATTTCCTTTTTCATCATAGCCGTCTATGGACTTGCAAATATCATGTTGCAAGTTAAACAAGAACAGCCTTCGTGAAAGACTTCTTGAGGGGAAAGCTGTAACTCTGTGAGATGAATTAACAGAACACAAAGCAGTCTCTCAGAAATCTTCTTTCCAGTTTTTAACTGAAGATATTTCCTTTTTCAACATGGCCGTTTATGGGCTTCCAAATATCACTTTGCAAATTCCACAAGAACAGACTTAGCGAAAGGCTTCTTGAAGGGAAAGCTGTAACTCTGTGAGATGAATTAACAGAATACAAAGCAGTTTCTCAGAAAGTTTCTTTCCAGTTTTTAACTGAAAATGTTTCATTTTTCACCATAACCCCTATGGGCTTCCAAATATCACTTTGCAAACTCCACAAGAACAGTCTTAGTGAAAGACTTCTTGAGGGGAAAGCTGTAACAGTGTGAGAAGAATTAACGGAATACAAAGCAGTTTCTCAGAAAGCTTCTTTTCAGTTTTCATCTTAGGATATTTCCGTTTTCATCATAGCCCTCTATGGGATTCCAAATATCACTTTGCATGATCCACAACAACAGTGCTAGCGAAAGTGTTCTTGACGGGAAAGCGTTAACTCTGTGAGATGAATTAAGAGAACACAATCCAGTTTCTCAGGAAATTTGGTTTCAGTTTTTATATTAGGATTTTTACTTTTTTCCATAGCACTCTAAGGGCTTCAAAATATTACTTTGCAGATTCACAAGAACAGCCTTAGCTAAACGCTTTTGAGGGGAAAGCTGTAACTGTGTGAGATGAATTATCGAAACACAAAGCAGTTTCTCAGAAAGCTTCTTGCCAGTTTTTAACTGAAGATATTTCCTTTTTCAGCATAACCCTCTATAGGCTTCCAAACATCACTTTGCAAATTGCACATGAACAGCCTTAGCGAAAGGATTCTTGAGAAGAAAGCTGTAACTCTGTGACATCAAATAGCAGAACACAAAGCAGTTTTTCAGAAAGCTTCTTTACAGTTTTTAACTGAAGATATTTCCTTTTTCACCATAGCCCTCTATGGGCTTCCAAATATCACATTGAAATAAAACAAGAACAGCCGTTGTGAAAGGCTTATCGAGTGGGAAGCTGTAACTCTGTGAGATGAACTAACAGAACGCAAAGCAGTTTCTCAGAAAGCTTTGTTTCTGTTTTTATCTTAGGATATTTCCATTTTCACCATAGCCCTCTATTGGTTTCAAAATATCAGTTTGCAAATCCCACAAGAACAGTCTTAGGGAAAGGCTTCTTGAGCGGAAAGCTGTAATACTGTGAGATGAATTAACAGAACACAAAGCAGTTTCTCAGAAAGCTTCTTTCCAGTTTTTTATGGAAGATATTTCAATTTTCACCATAGCCCTCTATGGGCTTCCAAATATCACTTTCCAAATTTCACAAGAACAGTCTTAGTGAACGGCTTCTTCGGGGGAAAGCTGTAACACTGTGAGATGAACTAACAAAACACAAAGCAGTTTATCATAAAGCTTCTCTTCGGTTTTTATCTTAGTATAATTCGTTTTTCACCATAGCCCTCTATGGGCTTCCAAATATCATTTTGCAAATTTCACAAGAACTGTCTGAGTGAACGGCTTCTTGAGGGGAAAGCTGTAACTCTGTGAGATGAACTAACACAACACAAAGCAGTTTCTCAGAAAGCTTCTTTTCGGTTTTTATCTTAGGATATTTCCATTTCCACCACAGCCATCTATGGACTTCCCAATATCACTTTGCAAATTCCACAAGAACAGTTTTAGCAAAAGGCTTCTTGAGGAGAAAGCTGTAACTCTGTGAGATGAATTAAGAGAACACAACACGGTTTCCAGAAAGCTTCTTGTCAGTTTTTAACTGAAGATATTTCCTTTTTCACCATAGCCCTCTACGGGCTTCAAAATATGACTTTGCAAATTGCACAAGAACTGCATTATTGAAAGGCTTCTTGAGGGGAAAGCTGTAACTCTCTGAGATGAATTAACAGAACACAAAGCAGTTTCTCAGAAAGCTTCTTTTCAGTTATTATCTTAGGATATTTCCTTTTTCACCATAGCCCTCTATGGGTTTCCAAATATCACATTGTAAATTCCGCACAACAGTCTTAGCGTAAGGCTTCTTGAGGAAAAGCTGTAACTCTCTGTGATGAATTTAAAAAAACACAAAGCAGTTTCTTAGAAAGATTCTTTCCAGTTTTTAACGGAAGATATATCCTTTTTCAGAAATCTTCCTTCCAGTTTTTAACGGAAGATATTTCCTTTTTCACCTTAGCCCTCTGTGGGCTTCCAAATATCACATTGCAAATTCCCGAAGAAAATTCTTAGCGAAAGGATTCTTGAGGAGAAAGCTCTAACTCTGTGAGATGAATTAACAGAACACAAAACAGTTTCTCAAAAAGCTTCTTTCCAGTTTTTAAAGGAAGATATTTCCTTTTTCACCATAGGCCTCTATGGGCTTCCAAATATCACGTTGCAAATTCCACAAGAACAACCTTAGCGAAAGGCTTCTTGAGGGGAAATCTGTAACTCTGTGAGATGAATTAACAGAACACAAAGCAGTTTCTCAAGCAGCTTCTTTTCAGTTTTTGTTTTAGGTTATTTCCTTTTTCACCATAGCCCTCAATGGGCTTCCAAATATCAGTTTGCAAATTTCACAAAAACTTTCTTAGTGAACGGCTTCTTGAGGGTAAAGCTGTAACTCTGTGAGATAAACTAACAGAACACAAAACACTTTCCCAGAAAGCTTCTTTTCGGTTTTCATCTTAGGATATTTCCATTTTCACCTTAGCGCTCGATGGGCTTCCAAATATCACTTTACAAATTCCACAAGAACAGTCTTAGCGAAAGGTTTCTTGTGGGGAAAGCTGTAACTCTGTTAGATGAATTAACAGAAGACAAAGCTGTTTCTTAGAAAATTTCTTTTCGGTTTTTATCTTAGGATATTTCCATTTGCACCATAGCTCTCTATGGGCTTCCAAATATCAGTTTGCCAATTCCAAAAGAAGAGTCTTTGTGAAAGCCTTCTTGAACGGAAAGCTGTAAATCTCTGAGATGAATTAACAGAACAGTAAGCAGTTCCTCAGAAAGCTTCTTTTCAGTTTTTATCTTAGGATATTTCCTTTTTCACCATAGCCCGCTAAGGGCTTCCAAATATCTCTTTGCAAATTCCACAAGAACAGTCTTAGCGAAAGGCTTCTTGAGGAGAAAGCTGTAACTCTGTGAGACGAATTAACAGAACACAAAGCAGGTTCTCAGAAAGCTTCTTTCCAGTTTTTAACGGAAGATATTTCCTTTTACACCATAGCCCTCTAAGGGCTTCCAAATAACTCTTTTCAAATTCCACAAGAACAGTCTTAGCGAAAGGCTTCTTGAGAAGAAAGCTGTAAATCTGTGAGACGAATTAACAGAACACAAAGCAGTTTCTCAGAAAGCTTCTTTTCGGTTTTTATCTTAGCATACTTCCATTTTCACCATAGCCCTCTCTGGGCTTCGAAATATCACTTTGCAAATTCCACAAGAACAGTCTTAGCGAAAGGCTTCTTGAGGAGAAAGATGTAACTATGTGAGATAAATTAACAGAACACAAATCAGTTTCTCAGAAAGCTTCATTCAGTTTTTACCTTAGGATATTTCCTTTTTCACCATAGCCCTCTATTTGCTCCAAATGTCACATCGCAAATTCCACAAGAACAGCCTTAGCGAAAGTCTTCTTAAGGGGAAAGCTGTAACTCTTTGAGATGAATTAACAGAACGCAAAGCAGTTGCTCAGAAAGCTTCTTTCCAGTTTTTAACGGAAGATAATTCCTTTTTCACCATATCCCTCTGTGGGCTTCCAAATATCACCTTGCAAATTCCACAGGAACAGTCTTAGTGAACGGCTTCTTGAAAGGAGAGCTATAACTCTGTTACATGAATTAAGAGAACACAATACACTTTTTCAGAAAGCTTCCTTTCGGTTTTTATCTTATCATATTTTCTTTTTTGCCATAACCCTCTATGGTCTTCCAATATCACTTTGCAAATTCCACAAGAACAGTCTCAGTGAACGGTTTCTTCAGGGGAAAGCTGTACCTCTGTGAGATGAATTAACAGAACACAAAGTGGTTTCTCAGAAACCTTCTTTTCAGTTTTTAACGGAAGATATTTCCTTTTTCACCATAGCCCTCTATGGGCTCCCAAATGTCTCTTTGCAAACTCCACAAGAACAGTCTTAGAGAAAGGCTTCTTGAGGGGAAAGCTGTAGGTGTGTGAGATGAATTAACAGAACACAAAGCAATTTCTCAGACAGCTACTTTTCAGTTTTTATCTTAGGATGTTTCCTTTTTCACCATGGGGCTCTATGGGCTTCCAAATATCACTTTGCAAATTCCACAAGAAGAGTCTTAGCGAAAGGCTTCTTGAGGGGAAAGCTGTAACTCTGTGAGATGAATTAACAGAACACAATGCAGTTTCTCAGAAAGCTTCTTTCCACTTTTTAACTGAAGATTTTTCCTTTTTCACCATAGCCCTCTATGGGCTTCCAAATATCACTCTGCAAATTCCACAAGAACAGTCTTAGCGAAAGGCTTTTTGAGGGCAAACCTGTAACTCTGTGAGATGAATTAACAGAACACAAAGAACTTTCTCAGAAAGCTTCTTTCCACTTTTTAATCGAAGATATTTCCTTTTTCACCATAGCCCTCTATGCGCTTCCTAATATCACTTTGCAAATTCCACAAGAACCGTCTTAGGGAAAGGCTTCTTGAGGGTAAAGCTGTAACTCTGTGAGATGAATTAACAGAACACAAAGCAATTTCTCAGAAAGCTTCTTTCCACTTTTTTTTTTAATATTACATGCTTAATTTCTTTTTTATTTTTATAATTTTGTGTAACAATCACTCATGAAATATCAGAATTCTTATTACTTAGTACGTAAAGAATATTCAAGAAATATTGTTGCAGTAGAAAGCTAGTCAAATATGAGCAGGGCAGGAGAGGGCTCCCCTCTTCCACACACCAAATGTGTTGGGAGACCCTCAGGTGATGATCAAGGAGTTCTTAACTGTTTCTCTAAAGTAGTAATTGGTCATACCTGGTGTCAAGGAAAGGCAGGCTTCTAATAGAAAACACCTGAAACTGATCAGCAACTTCCCAATGAGATCTCAGGAGTGAGGAGAAGTAAGGCAAGATCCCGGAAGTATGCCAATGTATAAAACCCCAAATCAAGAAGTCAAGCTGTGCACTTGGCTTCTCAAGTCTCCCACTTGCCCCTCTTCCAGGTTGTACTTCCCTTCTTTTCCTTTCTGTTTTAAAGCCTTTTAATAAACCTTCTCTCCTGCTCTGAGAATTACCTGTCTCACTTTCTGCCTTAATCCCCTTAGTGGAATTCCTTCTGAGGAAGCAAGAATGGAGAGTGCTGCAAACCTATACAGATTCGTCGCCAATGTCTCCAGAACTCGGATGTCTTCCACAGGTAATAGCATTGCTTTAAATATTTTTCATAATTATATCATGCTAAAAAACTAAGTATAACAGTGTCAAATACAAATACAATTAAAGCTTTTTGAATTCTATTTTACTTTCCAAGGTTTTTTAAATCAAGTATGATTTTTCCTGGTGCAATTAAATTATAATTCTTTTCATATTTATATTTAATCATTTTATATAGAATTATTTTATATTTCTAGTACTTATTATTCTAGTATAACTCTTTTAGGCTTACTTTATGTCTCACTTTTATAAAAATAAATAAAATATATATTTGATACATTACAATAACTTAGCAAAATGCTCAGGTATAATGCTATTTAAAAATTAATATACCATATTTATATAATAATGCTATAGTTTTCTCATAAAATAATAAATCTTTTTAATGTTTGAAATTATAGGATGATAAGTGGTCTTTAATTTATTCCCCTTATTTGAATTTTCAGTAGTGAATATGCTCTTTCAAAAATATTTTTATGATAAATTCCAAATGCATACAATAATGGATTACCTCTAGGTACTCATCATTCATTTCACCAACATCAACACTTGTCCAATTCCTTTTATCTTCACTCACTTCTCCCCATTTCCCCCAACCGCATTCCTGCCACAACTGCTGACTCAAACCGTTCAAAGGATTGTTTGGTCAATCCTTTTGTAACAAGTTAGTTTTGTGCTTTTCCTAAAAAATAAGTGGAAGATTATTTTTTATTTTTTATTTTTAAAAATTATTTATTTCAATTTTGTGGGTATATAGTAGATGTATGTATTTATGGGGTGCATGAGATATTCTGATTCAGGCATGCAATGAATAATAATCACATCATGTAAAATGGGGTATCCATTCTCTCAAGCATTTATCCTTTGTGTTACAAGCAATCCAATTAGACTCTTTCAGTTATTTTAAAATGCACAGTTAAATTATTACTGACTATAGTCGCCTTGTTGTGCTATCAAATACTAGATCTTATTTATTCTTTCTGTTTTTTTGTACCCATTAACCATCTCCAGCTTTGCCTCAAACCCCCACTACCCTTCCCAGCCTCTGGTAACCATGCTTCTGCTCTCTATCTCCATGAGTTCAATTGTTTTGATTTTTAGATCTCACAAATAAGTGAGAACATGAAATTAGAATTATTATTAAACAGATCTCAAAATGTGACTTAGTTGCGTATCTTCTCCTCCTCTCCCTGTTGCTTCTTTTTTTTTTTTTTAATTTTAAGTTCTAGGGTACATGTGCATAACGTGCAGGTTTGTTACATATGTATACTTGTGCCCTGTTGCTGTGCTGCACCCATCAACTCGTCAGCACCCATCAACTCGTCATTTACATCAGGTATAACTCCCAATGCAATCCCTCCCCCCTCCCCCCTCCCCATGATAGGCCCCGGTGTGTGATGTTCCCCTTCCCGAGTGCAAGTGATCTCATTGTTCAGTTCCCACCTATGAGTGAGAACATGCGGTGTTTGGTTTTCTGTTCTTGTGATAGTTTGCTAAGAATGATGGTTTCCAGCTGCATCCATGTCCCTACAAAGGACACAAACTCATCCTTTTTTATGGCTGCATAGTATTCCATGGTGTATATGTGCCACATTTTCTTAATCCAGTCTGTCACTGATGGACATTTGGGTTGATTCCAAGTCTTTGCTATTGTGAATAGTGCCGCAATAAACATACGTGTGCATGTGTCTTTTTTTTTTTTTTTTTCAAATGTTGTAGATGTTTATTTCTTGCTCACATAACAACATACAGTCATTCAGGGATGTAGGCTGACTGTCATCTCCTACACAAGTCTCTTTCAAAGTCACACTTGGGGTCATTTCCATTTCGACCAGCTGGAGGAGCAAACACACAGAGAGAAGTATATATGAGTGTTTTTTATGTGCAGAAACGAGTATCACTTCTGTTCATATTGCACTGGCTGGGTCTCTCATAGCCACATCCAATTTCTAGGAAGGCTAGGAAATGCAGTCTAGCTCTATATTATAGAAAGAGAGGAAGAACCTGGATTTCAGTGTGTTGATGGTGGTCTCTGCCACACTGCCTTCTTGATCTTATCTTCTCCCATGTCTGCCCAAATTCCTTATGCCCAGTCATTGTGGTTTTCTTTCTGAATGAGCTGAACACACTAAGTTTATTTCCTTCTGGAGGCTCATTTCTGGTCAGAATGCTCTTCTATTAAGTGTGCAGAGTTCCTTCTTACATTCAATTCTCAATTTGAATGTCATCTCCAGCTTTGCCAAAGCAGTCCTTCTCATTATTCCATTTAGTCTCCTTCACAACATTTAGTATCTGAATATACACTTTTAAATGGCAGGGGCTCTGTCTTGTTCACCACTGTATTTTAGAACAGAATAGGAAACTAATGAATATTTTTTAACTGAATCCTACTCTTGGAATAGTCTATCATATCTTGAGATTTTTGTTCTGATTTTATTTTATTTATTGTAGTACTCCCTTAAGCAATTTACTTAGAAGGTGTATCTGGGTGGCACACATTATGAATTCTCTTGTGTTGAAAAACTTTTTTCTCTTCCCACATAAACATTTTATTGAATAGTGTAAGATTCATGGATCAGAAAGCTTTTCTCTAAATGCTAAGCATATTTTGTCCCATCTGAGTTTCTAGAGTTGCAGGTGAGAAATCTGTTTCTGATTTGTTTCTCTTGCCTTTGAAACTAGATTTTTCTCCTGTTTAAAAGCCTATAAGTAAATTTTCTTATTCTCAGAGTTCGGAAATTTTACAAGGTGTAATTCCTCTATGACACTAAAAGTACACTTCCCATTTGAAAATGTGTATCTTTTTACAACTCAGTTTTTTCTTCTTCTTTCTGTATTTTTTGCTTCTCTTAAGTCTATTCATTTGTCTCCTGAAACTACTCCATTTTGCATATTATGTCTCCTGGATATATTCTCCATGTCGCTTATTCTTTTCACTTGTTTTGTTTCTTTGTATATTGTTGCTTTTGTGTAGTAAGATAATTCTTACTACACAAGAGTAAGATTACTTCTTCAGTTTTCAGTTGAATCAATTCTATGTTTTACTTCTAAAACTAAATTTTTCTTTTTTTTCTCTCTCTCTCTTTTTTTAAAATTTATTTATTATGATTAAACTTCAAGTTGTAGGGTACATGAGCACAACGTGCAGGTTTGCTACATATGTATACTTGTACCATGTTGGTGTGCTGCACCCATCAACTCGTCATTTACATCAGGTGTAACTCCCAATGCAATCCCTCCCCCCTCCCCACTCCCCATGATAGGCCCCAATGTGTGATGTTCCCCTTCCCGAGTCCAAGTGATCTCATTGTTCAGTTCCCGCCTATGAGTGAGAACATGCGGTGTTTGGTTTTCTGTTCTTGTGATAGTTTGCTGAGAATGATGGTTTCCAGCTGCATCCATGTCCCTACAAAGGACACAAACTCATCCTTTTTTATGGCTGCATAGTATTCCATGGTGTATATGTGCCACATTTTCTTAATCCAATCTGTCACTGATGGACATTTGGGTTGATTCCAAGTCTTTGCTATTGTGAATAGTGCCGCAATAAACATACGTGTGCATGTGTCTTTATAGCAGCATAATTTATAATCCTTTGGGTATATACCTAGTAATGGGATGGCTGGGTAATATGGTACATCTAGTTCTAGATCCTTGAGGAATCGCCATACTGTTTTCCATAATGGTTGAACTAGTTTACAATCCCACCAACAGTGTAAAAGTGTTCCTATTTCTCCACATCCTCTCCAGCACCTGTTGTTTCCTGACTTTTTAATGATCGCCATTCTAACTGGTGTGAGATGGTATCTCATTGTGGTTTTGATTTGCATTTCTCTGATGGCCAGTGATGATGAGCATTTTTTCATGTGTCTGTTGGCTGTATGAATGTCTTCTTTTGAGAAATGTCTGTTCATATCCTTTGCCCACTTTTTGATGGGGTTGTTTGTTTTTTTTCTCGTAAATTTGTTTGAGGTCTTTGTAGGTTCTGCATATTAGCCCTTTGTCAGATGAGTAGATTGCAAAAATTTTCTCCCATTCTGTAGGTTGCCTGTTCACTCTGATGGTAGTTTCTTTTGCTGTGCAGAAGCTCTTTAGTTTAATGAGATCCCATTTGTCAATTTTGGCGTTTGCTGCCGTTGCTTTTGGTGTTTTAGACATGAAGTCTTTGCCCATGCCTATGTCATGAATGGTACTACCTAGCTTTTCCTCTAGGATTTTTATGGTATTAGGTCTAACATTTAAGTCTCTAATCCATCTTGAATTAATTTTCGTATAAGGAGTAAGGAAAGGATCCAGTTTCAGCTTTCTACTTATGGCTAGCCAATTTTCCCAGCACCATTTATTAAATAGGGAATCCTTTCCCCATTTCTTGTTTCTCTCAGGTTTGTCAAAAATCAGATGGCTGTAGATGTGTGGTATTATTTCTGAGGACTCTGTTCTGTTCCATTGGTCTATATCTCTGTTTTGGTACCAGTACCATGCTGTTTTAGTTACTGTAGCCTTGTAGTATAGTTTGAAGTCAGGTAGCGTGATGCCTCCAGCTTTGTTCTTTTGACTTAGGATTGTCTTGGAGATGCGGGCTCTTTTTTGGTTCCATATGAACTTTAAAGCAGTTTTTTCCAATTCTGTGAAGAAGCTCATTGGTAGCTTGATGGGGATGGCATTGAATCTATAAATTACCTTGGGCAGTATGGCCATTTTCACGATATTGATTCTTCCTATCCATGAGCATGGTATGTTCTTCCATTTGTTTGTGTCCTCTTTTATTTCACTGAGCAGTGGTTTGTAGTTCTCCTTGAAGAGGTCCTTTACATCCCTTGTAAGTTGGATTCCTAGGTATTTTATTCTCTTTGAAGCAATTGTGAATGGAAGTTCATTCCTGATTTGGCTCTCTGTTTGACTGTCACTGGTGTATAAGAATGCTTGTGATTTTTGCATATTAATTTTGTATCCTGAGACTTTGCTGAAGTTGCTTATCAGCTTAAGGAGATTTTGGGCTGAGACAATGGGGTTTTCTAAATATACAATCATGTCGTCTGCAAACAGGGACAATTTGACTTCTTCTTTTCCTAACTGAATCCCCTTGATTTCTTTCTCTTGCCTGATTGCCCTAGCCAGAACTTCCAACACTATGTTGAATAGGAGTGGTGAGAGAGGGCATCCCTGTCTTGTGCCAGTTTTCAAAGGGAATTTTTCCAGTTTTTGAACATTCAGTATGATATTGGCTGTGGGTTTGTCATATATAGCTCTTATGATTTTGAGGTACGTTCCATCAATACCGAATTTATTGAGCGATTTTAGCATGAAGGGCTGTTGAATTTTGTCAAAAGCCTTTTCTGCATCGATTGAGATAATCATGTGGTTCTTGTCTTTGGTTCTGTTTATATGCTGGATTATGTTTATTGATTTGCGAATGTTGAACCAGCCTTGCATCCCAGGGATGAAGCCCACTTGATCATGGTGGATAAGCTTTTTGATGTGCTGCTGAATCCAGTTTGCCAGTATTTTATTGAGGATTTTTGCATCGATGTTCATCAGGGATATTGGTCTAAAATTCTCTTTTTTTGTTGTGTCTCTGCCAGGCTTTGGTATCAGGATGATGTTGGCCTCATAAAATGAGTTAGGGAGGATTCCCTCTTTTTCTATTGATTGGAATAGTTTCAGAAGGAATGGTACCAGCTCCTCCTTGTACCTCTGGTAGAATTCAGCTGTGAATCCATCTGGTCCTGGACTTTTTTTGGTTGGTAGGCTATTAATTATTGCCTCAATTTCAGAGCCTGCTATTGGTCTATTCAGGGATTCAACTTCTTCCTGGTTTAGTCTTGGAAGAGTGTAAGTGTCCAGGAAATTATCCATTTCTTCTAGATTTTCCAGTTTATTTGCGTAGAGGTGTTTATAGTATTCTCTGATGGTAGTTTGTATTTCTGTGGGGTCGGTGGTGATATCCCCTTTATCATTTTTAATTGCGTCGATTTGATTCTTCTCTCTTTTCTTCTTTATTAGTCTTGCTAGTGGTCTCTCAATTTTGTTGATCTTTTCAAAAAACCAACTCCTGGATTCATTGACTTTTTGGAGGGTTTTTTGTGTCTCTATCTCCTTCAGTTCTGCTCTGATCTTAGATATTTCTTGCCCTCTGCTAGCTTTCGACTGTGTTTGCTCTTGCTTCTCTAGTTCTTTTAATTGCGATGTTAGAGTGTCAATTTTAGATCTTTCCTGCTTTCTCTTGTGGGCATTTAGTGCTATAAATTTCCCTCTACACACTGCTTTAAATGTGTCCCAGAGATTCTGGTATGTTGTATCTTTGTTCTCATTGGTTTCAAAGAACATCTTTATTTCTGCCTTCATTTCGTTATGTACCCAGTAGTCATTCAGGAGCAGGTTGTTCAGTTTCCATGTAGTTGAGCGGTTTTGATTGAGTTTCTTAGTCCTGAGTTCTAATTTGATTGCACTGTGGTCTGAGAGACAGTTTGTTATAATTTCTGTTCTTGTACATTTGCTGAGGAGTGCTTTACTTCCAATTACGTGGTCAATTTTGGAGTAGCTACGATGTGGTGCTGAGAAGAATGTATATTCTGTTGATTTGGGGTGGAGAGTTCTATAGATGTCTATTAGGTCTGCTTGCTGCAGAGATGAGTTCAATTCCTGGATATCCTTGTTAACTTTCTGTCTCGTTGATCTGTCTAATGTTGACAGTGGAGTGTTGAAGTCTCCCATTATTATTGTATGGGAGTCTAAGTCTCTTTGTAAGTCTCTAAGGACTTGATTTATGAATCTGGGTGCTCCTGTATTGGGTGCTTATATATTTAGGATAGTTAGCTCTTCCTGTTGAATTGATCCCTTTACCATTATGTAATGGCCTTCTTTGTCTCTTTTGATCTTTGATGGTTTAAAGTCTGTTTTATCAGAGACTAGTATTGCAACCCCCGCTTTTTTTGTTCTCCATTTGCTTGGTAAATCTTCTCCATCCCTTTATTTTGAGCCTATGTATGTCTCTGCGTGTGAGATGGGTCTCCTGAATACAGCAGACTGATGGATCTTGACTCTTTATCCAGTTTGCCAGTCTGTGTCTTTTAATTGGAGCATTTAGTCCATTTACATTTAAGGTTAAGATTGTTATGTGTGAACTTGATCCTGCCATTATGATATTAACTGGTTGTTTTGCTCGTTAGTTGATGCAGTTTCTTCCTAGCCTTGGTGGTCTTTACATTGTGGCATGTTTTTGCAATGGCTGGTACCGGTTGTTCCTTTCCATGTTTAGTGCTTCCTTCAGGGTCTCTTGTAAGGCAGGCCTAGTGGTGACAAAATCTCTAAGCATTTGCTTATCTGTAAAGGATTTTATTTCTCCTCCACTTATGAAACTTAGTTTGGCTGGATATAAAATTCTGGGTTGAAAATTCTTTTCTTTAAGAATGTTGAATATTGGCCCCCACTCTCTTCTGGCTTGAAGAGTTTCTGCCGAGAGATCTGCTGTTAGTCTGATGGGCTTCCCTTTGTGGGTAACCCGACCTTTCTCTCTGGCTGCCCTTAAGATTTTTTCCTTCATTTCAACTTTGGTGAATCTGGCAATTATGTGTCTTGGAGTTGCTCTTCTCGAGGAGTATCTTTGTGGCGTTCTCTGTATTTCCTGGATTTGAATGTTGGCCTGCCCTACTAGGTTGGGGAAGTTCTCCTGGATGGTATCCTGAAGAGTGTTTTCCAACTTGGTTCCATTTTCCCCCTCACTTTCAGGCACCCCAATCAGACGTAGATTTGGTCTTTTTACATAATCCCATACTTCTTGCAGGCTTTGTTCATTTCTTTTTCTTCTTTTTTCTTTTGGTTTCTCTTCTCGCTTCATTTCATTCATTTGATCCTCCATCGCTGACATTCTTTCTTCCAGTTGATCGAGTCGGTTACTGAAGCTTGTGCATTTGTCACGTATTTCTCGTGCCATGGTTTTCGTCTCTTTCATTTCGTTTGTGAGCTTCTCTGCATTAATTACTCTAGCCATCAATTCTTCCACTTTTTTTTCAAGATTTTTAGTTTCTTTGCGCTGGGTACGTAATTTCTCCTTTAGCTCTGAGAAATTTGATGGACTGAAGCCTTCTTTTCTCATGTCGTCAAAGTCATTCTCCGTCCAGCTTTGATCCATTGCTGGTGATGAGCTGCGCTCCTTTGCCGGGGGAGATGCGCTCTTATTTTTTGAATTTCCAGCTTTTCTGCCCTGCTTTTTCCTCATTTTTGTGGCTTTATCTGCCTGTGGTTTTTAACGGAAGATATTTCCTTTTTCACCATAGCCCTTTATGGGCTTCCAAATATCACTTTGCAAATTTTACAAGAACAGTCATAGTGAACGGTTTCATGACGGGAAAGCTGTAACTCTGTGAGATGAATTAACAGAACACAAAGCGGTTTCTCAGAAATCTTGTTTCCAGTTTTTAACGAAAGATATTTCCTTTTTCACCATAGCCCCCATGGGCTTCGAAATATCCCTTTTCAAATTCCACAAGAACAGGTTTAGAGAGGGCTTCTTGAGGAGAAATGTGTAACACTGTGAGATGAATTACCAGAACACAAAGCAGTTTCTCAGAAAGCTTCTTTTCGGTTTTTATCTTAGGATATTTCCATTTCCACCATAGCCCTTTTTGGGCTTCCAAATATCACTTTGCAAATTCCACAAGAACAGTCTTAGCGAAAGGCATCTTGAGGGGAAAGCTGTAAATCTGTGAGATGAATTAACAGAACACAAAGCAGTTTCTAAAAAACATTCTTTCCAGTTTTTAACGGAAGATATTTCCTTTTTCATCATAGCCTTCTATGGGCTTCCAAATATGACCTTGAAATTTCCACAGGAACAATCTTAGTGAACGGCTACTTGAGGGGAAAGCTATAACTCTGTGAGATGAATTAAGAGAAGATAAAGCAGTTTCTCAGAAAGCTTCTTTCAGGTTTTATTTTAGAATATTTCCTTTTTGCCATAACCCTCTAGGGGCTTCTAAAATAACTTTGCAAATTCCACAAGAACAGTCTTCGTGAAAGTCTTCTTGAGGAGAAAGCTGTAACTCTGTGAGATGAATTAACAGGACACAAAGCACTTTCTCAGGAAGCTTCTATCCAGTTGATAACGGAGAACATTTCCTTATTCACCATAGCACTCTATGTCCTTCTCAATACCACTTTCGAAATGACACAAGAACAGTCCTAGTGAAAGACTACTTGAGGGGAAAGCTGTAACAATGTGAGATGAATTAACAGAACACAAAGCAGTTTCTCCGAAAGCTTATTTTCAGTGTTTATCTCAGGCTATTTCCCTTTTCACCATAGACCTCTATGGGCTTCTAAATATCACTTTCCAAAATCCACAAGAACAGCCTTAGGGAAACGCTTCTTAAGGGGAAAGCTGTAACTCTGTGAGATGAATTAACAGAAAACAAAGCAATTTCTCAGAAAGCTTCTATCCAGTTTTTAACTGAAGATATTTCCTTTTTCCCCATAGTCCTCTATGAACTAACAAATATCACTTTGCAAACTCCACAAGATCAGTCTTAGTGATCGACTTCTTGAGGGGAAAGGTATAACTCCGTGAAATGAGTTAAGAGAACACAATGCAGTTTCTCAGAAAGTTTCTTTTCGGTTTTTATCGTAAGATATTTCCTTTTTCAACATAGCCCTCTATATTCTTCCAAATATCACTTTGCAAATTCCACAAGAACATTCTTAATGAATGGCTTCTGGAGGGGAAAGCTGTAACTCTGTGAGATGAAATAACAGAACACAAAGAAGTTTCTCAGAAAGCTTCTTTCTGATTTTTAATGGAAGTTATTACCTTTTTCTCCAAAGCCCTCTATGGGTTTCAAAATGTCACTTTGCAAATTCCAGAAGAACAGTCTTAGGGAAAGGCTTCTTGAGGGGAAAGCTGTAACTCTGTGAGATGAATTAACAGAATACAAAGCAGTTTCTCAGAAACCTTCTTTCCAGTTTTTAACGGAAGATATTTCCTTTTTCTCCATAGCCCTCTAAGGTTTCTAAATATCACTTTCCAAATTCCACAAGAACAGTCTGAGCGAAAGTATTCTTGAGGGGAAAGCTGTAACTCTGTGAGATAAATTAATAGTACACAAAGCAGTTTCTCAGAAGCTTCTTTCCAGTTTTTAACTGAAGATATTTCATTTTTTACCGTGGCTGTCTATAAGCTTCGAAATATCACTTTGCAAATTCCACAAGAACAGTCGTAGCGAAAGGCTTCTTGAGGAGAAAGCTGTAACTCTGTGAGATGAATTAACAGGACACAAAGGACTTTCTCAGAAAGCTTCTTTCCAGTTTATAACGGAAGACATTTCCTTATTCACCATAGCCCTCTATGGCCTTCTAAATACCACTTTCCAAATGACACAAGAACAGTCCTAGCGAAAGACTTCTTGAGGGGAAAGCTGTAACTTTGTGAGATGAATTAACAGAACACAAAGCAGTTTCTCAGAAAGCTTCTTTCCAGTTTTCAACTGAAGATATTTCCTTTTTAACCATAGCCCTCTTTGGGCTTCTAAATATCTCTTTGCAAATTCCACAAGAACAGACATAGTAAAGTTCTCCTTCAGGGGAAAGCTGTAACTCTGAGAGATGAATTAACAGAACACAAAGCAGTTTCTCAGAAAGCTTCCTTCCAGTTTTTAACGGAAGATATTGCCTTTCTCACCAAAGCCCTCTATGGGCTTCCAAATATCACTTTGCAAATTCCACAAGAACAGTCTTAGCGAAAGGCTTCTTGAGGAAAAAGCTGTACGTATGTGAAATGAATTTACAGAACACAAAGCAGTTTCTCAGAAAGCTTCTTTCCGTTTTTTAATGGAAGATAATTCCTTTTTCACCATAGCCCTCTCTGGGCTTCCAAATATCACTTTGCAAATCCCACAAGAAGAGTCTTAGCGAAAAGCTTCTTGAGGGGAAAGCTGTAACTCTCTGAGATGAATTAACGGAACAAAAAGCAGTTTCTCAGAAAGCTTCTTTCCAGTTTTTAACGGAGGATATTTCCTTTTTCACCATAGCCCTCTATGGGCTTCTAAATATCACGTTCTAAATTCCACAAGAACAGTCTTAGCGAAAGGCTTCTTGAGGGGAAAGCTATAGCTCTGTGAGATGAATTAACAGAACACAAAACAGTTTCTCAGAAAGCTTATTTTCAGTTTTTATATTAGGCTATTTCCTTTTTCAACGTCGACCACTGTAGGCTTCTAAATATCACTTTCCAAATTCCACAAGAACAGTCTTAGGGTAAGGCTTCTTGACGGGAAACAGTAACTCTGTGAGACGAATTAACAGAACACAAGGCAGTTTCTCAGAAATGTTCGTTCCAGTTTTTAAAGGCAGTTATTTCCTTTTTCACCATAGCCCTATATGGGCTTCCAAATATCACGTTGCAAATTTCACAAGAACAGTCTTAGCGAAAGGCTTCTTGGGGGAATGCTGTAACTCTGTTAGATGAATTAACAGAACACAATGCAGTTTCCCAGAAAGCTTCTTTCCACTTTTTAATGGAAGATATTTCCTTTTTCACCATAGCCCTCTATGGGCTTCCCAATATCACTTTGCAAATTCCACAAGAACAGTCTTAGCGAAAGGCGTCTTGAAAGGAAAGCTGTAACTCTGTGAGCTGAATTAACAGAACACAAAGCAGTTCCTCAGAAAGCTTCTTTAGAGTTTTTAACTGAAGATATTTCCTTTTTCACCATAGCCCTCTATTGTCTTCAAAATATCACTTTGCAATTCCACAAGAGTTGTCTTAGCGAAAGGCTTCTTGAGGGGAAAGCTATAACTCTGTGAGATGAATTAACAGAACACAAAGCAGTTTCTCAGAAAGCTTCTTTCCAGTTTTTAATGGAAGATATTTCCTTTCTCAGCAAAGCCCTCTATGGGCTTCCAAATATCACTTTGCAAATTCCGCAAGAACTGTCTTAGCGAATGGCTTCTTGAGGTAAAAGCTGTAAGTCTGTGAAATGAATTGACAGATCACAAAGCAGTTTCTCAGAAAGATTCTTTCCAGTTTTTAACTGAAGATATTTCATTTTTCACCATAGCCCTCCTTGGGCTTCCAAATATCACTTTGCAAATTCCACAAAAACAGTCTAAGCGAAAGACTTCTCAAGGGGAAAGCTGTAACTCTGTGAGATGAATTAACAGAACACAAAGTGGTTTCTCAGAAAGCTTCTTTCCAGTTTTTAACTGAAGTTATTTCCTTTTTCACCATAGCCCTCTACGCGCTTCCAAATATCACTTTGCAAATTCCACAAAAACAGTCTTAGCGAAAGGCTTCTTGAGGGGAAACCTGTAACTCTGTGAGATGAATTAACAGAACACAAAGCAGTTTCTCAGAAAGCTTCTTTCCAGTTTTTAACGGAGGATATTTCCTTTTTCACCATAGCCGTCTATGGGCTTCTAAATATCACGTTATAAATTGCACAAGAACAGTCTTAGCGAAAGGCTTCTTGAGAGGAAAGCTGTAACTCTGTGAGATGAATTAAGAGAACACAAAGCAGTTTTTCAGAAAGCTTATTTTCAGGTTTTATCTTAGGTTATTTCCTTGTTCACCGTAGACCTCTGTAGGCTTCTAAATATCACTTCCCAAATTCGACAAGAACAGTCTTAGGGAAGGCTTCGTGAGGGGAAAGCTGTAACTTTGTGAGATGAATTAACAGAACACAATGCAGTGTCTCAGAAAGCTTCTTTCCCGTTTTAAACCAAAGATATTTCCTTTTCACCATAGCTCTCTATGGCCTTCGAAATGTCACTTTGCAAATTCCACAAGAACAGTCATAGCGAAAGGCTTCCTCAGGGGAAAGCTGTAACTCTGTGGGATGAATTCACAGATCAGAAAGCTGTTTCTCAGAAAGCTTCTTTCTCACTTTTATGGCGGATATTTCCTTTGGCCCTATAGTCTTCAAAGGGAACCGAATTATCCCTTCTCAGTTTCCACAGAAATAAGGTTAGCAAACAGCTCTACGACATATAGTTCTCACTCAGTGAGTGGAAGTCACATATCACAAAGCGGTTTCTCAGAAAGGTTCTTTGCAGTTTTTATCTTAGGATATTTCCTTTTTCACCACAGCCCTCTATGGGCTTACAAATACCACTCTGCAAATTCCAGAAGAACAGTCTTACCGAAAGGCTTCTTAAGGGGAAAGCTGTAACTCTGTGAGGTGAATTAACAGAACACAAAGCAGTTTCTCAGAAAGCTTCTTTTCAGCTTTTATCTTAGGATATTTCCTTTTTCACCATAGCCCTATAAGGGCTTACAAATATCACTATGAGTACTACACAAGAAGAGTCTAAGCAAAAGTCTTTTTGAGCGTAAATCTGTAACTCTTTGAGATGAATTAACAGAACACAAAGCAGTTTCTTAGAAAGCTTCTTTCCATTTTTTAACTGAAGACATTTCCCTTTTCACCACAGCTGTCTATGGGCTTCGAAATATCACTTTGCAAATTCAAAAAGAACAGTCCTAGCAAAAGGCTTCTTGAGTGGTATGCTGTAACTCTGTGAGATGAAATAACAGATCTCAGAGAAGTTTCTCAGAAAGCTTCTTTCTCACTTTTAGCGGCAGATATTTCCTTTGGCCCTATAGTCTTCAAAGGGATCCAAAATAACAGTTCTCCGATTCCATAGAAATAAGGCTATCAAACAGCTGTAGGAAATACAGCTGTAACTCAGTGAGTGGAAGTCACATAATACTAAACCGTTTCTCAGAAAGCCTCTTTCAGTTATTAACTGAAGCTATATCCTTTTTCACCGTAGCCCTCTATGGGCTTCAAAATATCACTTTGAAAATACAGCAAGAACAGTCTTAGCGAAAGGCTTCTAGAGGGGAAAGCTGTAACTCTGTTAGGTGAATTAACAGAACACAAAGCAGTTTCTCAGGAATGTTCTTTACAGTTTTTATCTGAAGATATTTACTTTTCTCCATAGCGCTCTATGGGCTTCCAAATATCACATTTCAAATTCCACAAGAACAGTCTTAGTGAAAGACTTCTCAGTGGAAAGCTGTAAGTCTGTGAGATGAATTAAAAGAACACAAAGTAATTTCTCAGAAAGCTTCTTTCCAGTTTTTATCTGAGGATATTTCGTTTTCACCATACCCGTCTATTGGCTTCCAAATATCATTTTTCAAATTGCACAAGAATAATCTTAACGAAAGGCTTCTTGAGGGGAAAGCTGTAACTCTGTGAAATGAATTCGCAGATCACAAAGAAGTTTCTCAGAAAGCTTCTTTCTAACTTTTAGCGGTGGACATTTCCTTTGGCCCTTCAGTCTTCAAAGGGATCCAAAATAACAGTTCTCAGATTCCACAGAAATACGGCTGCCAAACAGCTCTACGAAATACAGCTGTAACTCAGTGAGTGGAAGTCATATATCACAAAGCAGTTTCTCAGAAAGCTTCTTTTCAGTTTTTAACTGAAGATATATCCTTTTTCACTATAGGTCACTATGAGCTTCCAAATATCACTTTGCATATTCCACAAGAACTGTCTTAGCAAAAGGCTTCTTGAGGGGAAACTGTAACTCTGTGAGATGAATTAACAAAACACAAAGCAGTTTCTCAGAAAGGTTCTTTTCGGTTTTTATCTTAGGATATTTACGTTTTCACCATCGACTTCTATGGGCTTACAAATATCACTTTGCAAATTCCACAAGAACAGTCTTAGCGAAAGGCTTCTAGAGGGGAAGCTGAAACTCTGGGAGGTGAATTAACGGAATACAAAGCAGTTTCTCAGAAAGTTTCTTTCCAGTTTTTAACTGAAGGTATTTCCTTTTTCACCATAGCCCTCTATGGGCTTTCAAATATCACTTTGCAAATTCCACAAGAACAGTCTTAGCGAACGGCTTCTTGAGGGGAAAGCTGAAACTGTGTCAGATGAATTAACAGAACACAAAACAGTTTGTTCGAAAGCTTCTTTCCAGTTTTGATCCGAGGACATTTCCTTTTACACCATAGCCCTATCACGGCTTCCAAATATCACTTTGCAAATTCCACAAGATCCATCTTAGTGAAAGACTTCTGGAGGGGAAAGCTGTAACTCTGCGAGATGAATTAACAGAAAACAAAGCAGTTTCTCAGAAAGCTTCTTTCCAGTTTTTAATTGAAGATATTTCCTTTTTCACCATATCCCTCCATGGGCTTCCAAATATCACATTGCAAATTCCACAAGAACAGTCTTAGCGAAATGCTTCTTGAGGGGAAAGCTGTAACTCTGTGAGATGAATTAACAGAACACAAAGCAGTTTCTCAGAAAACTACTTTCCAGTTTTTTTGTGAGGAAATTTCCTTTTTAACGGTACCCCTCTAAGGGCTTCCAAATATCACTTTGTAAACTCCACAAGAACAGTCTTAGAGAAAGGATTCTTGATAGGAAAGCTGTAACTCTGTGTATGAATTAACAGAACACAAAGCAGTTTCTCAGAAAGCTTCTCTCCAGTTTTTAACTGAAGATGTTTCCTTTTTCACCATAGCGCTCTATGGGCTTCCAAATATCTCTTTGGAAATTCCAGAAGAAGAGATTTAGTGAAGGGCTTCTTGAGGGTAGAGCTGTAATACTGTGAGATGAATTAACAGAACACAAAGCAGTTTCTCAGAAAACTACTTTCCAGTTTTTATGTGAGGAAATTTCCTTTTTAACGGTACCCCTCTAAGGGCTTCCAAATATCACTTTGTAAACTCCACAAGAACAGTCTTAGCGAAAGGATTCTTGATAGGAAAGGTGTAACTCTGTGTATGAATTAACAGAACGCAAAGCAGTTTCTCAGAAAGCTTCTCTCCAGTTTTTAACTGAAGATATTTCTATTTTCACCATAGCCCTCTATGAGCTTCCAAATATCATTTTGCAAATTTCACAACAACAGTCTTAATGAACGGCTTCTTGAGGGGAAAACTATAACTCTGTGAGATGAATTAATGGTACGCAAAGCAGTTTCTCAAAAAGTTTCTTTTCAGTTTTTATCTTAGGATATTTCCTTTTTCACCATAGCCCTCTATTGTTTTCCAAATATCACTTTGCACATTCCACGAGAAGAGTCTTAGCGAAAGGCTTCTTGAGGGGAAACTGTAGCTCTGTGAGATCAATTCACAGATCACAAAGAAGTTTCTCAGAAAGCTTCTTTCACACTTCTAGCGGCGGATATTTCCTTTGGACCTATAGTCTTCAAAGAGATCCGAAGTAACATTTCCCAGATTCCACAGAAATAAGGCTAACCAACAGTTCTATGAAATACAGCTGTATCTCAGTGACAGGAAATCACATATCACAAAGCAGTTCCTCAGAAAGCTTCTTTTCACTTTTTAACTGAAGCTATATCCTTTTTCACCATAGCGATTTATGGACTTCCAAAGACCACTTTGCAAATTCTATAAGAACAGTCCTGGTGAAAGGCTTCTTGAGGGGAAAGCTGTAATTCTATAAGATGAATTAACAGAACACAAAGTCGTTTCTCAGAAAGCTTCTTTTCAGTTCTTTCTTAGGAAATTTCTTTTTCACCACAGCCCTCTATGGGCTTCCAAATGTCACTTTGCAAATTCCAAAAGAACAGTCTTAGCGGAATGCTTCTTGAGGGGAAAGCTGTAACACTGTCAGATGAATTAACAGAACACAAAGCAGTTTCTCAGAAAACTTCTTTCCAGTTTATAAGTGAAGATATTTCCTTTTTCGCCATAGCCCCCTATGGGTTTCAAAATATCACTTTGAAAATTCCACAAGAACGGTCTTAGTGAACGGTTTCAGGAGGGCAAAGCTGTAACTGTGTGAGATGAATTAACGGAACACAAAGCAGTTTCTCAAGAAGCTTCTTTCTAGTTTTCATCTGAGGACATTTCCTTTTTCACCATAGCCCTCTATGGGCTTCCAAATTTCACTTTGCAAATTCCACAAGAACAGTCTTAGCGAAAGACTTCTTGAGGGGAAAGCTGTAACTCTGTGAGATGAATTACAGAAAACAAAGCAGTTTCTCAGAAAGCTTCTGTACAGATTCTAACTGAAGATATTCCTTTTTTCACCATAACCCTATATGGGCTTCCAAATATTACTTTGCGAATTACACAAGAATAGTCTTAGCGAAAGGCTTCTTGAGGGTAAAGCTGTAACTCTGTGAGATGAATTAACAGAACACAAAGGTGTTTCTCAGAAAGTTTCTTGCCAGTTTTTAACTGAAGATATTTCCTTTTTCACCAAAGCCCTCTATGGGCTTCCAAATATCACTTTGCAAATTCCACAAGAACAGTCTTAGCGAAGGGCTTCTGGAGGAAAGTGCTGTAACTCTGTGAGATGAATTAAGAGAACGCAAAGCAGTTTCTCAGAAATCTTCTTTCCAGTTTTTAACGGAACATATTTTCTTTTTCACCATAGCCCTCTATGGGCTTCGAAATATCACTTTGCAATTTCCAGAAGAACAGTCTTTGCGGAGGGCTTCTGGAGGGGAAGTTTTTAACTCTGTGAGATGAATTAAGAGAACACAAAGCAGTTTCTCAGAAATCTTCTTTCCAGTTTTTACGGTAAGATATATCCTTGTTCACCGTAGCCCTCTACGGGCTTCCAAATATCACTATGCAAATTCCACAAGAACAGTCTTAGTGAAAGACTTCTGGAGGGGCAAGCTGTAACTCTGTGAGATGAATTAACAGAACACAAAGCAGTTTCTCAGAAAGCTTCCTTCCAGTTTTTAACGGAAGATATTTCCTTTTTCACCATTGCCCTCTATGGGTTTCCAAATATCACTTTGCAAATTTCACAAGAACAGTCTTAGTGAACGGCTTCTTGAGGAGAAAGCTGAAACTCTGTGAGATGAACTAACAGAACACAAAGCAGTTTCTCAAAGAGCTTCTTTTCGGTTTTTAGTGGAAGATATTTACTTTTTCACCATAGCCCTCTATGTGCTTGCAAATATCACTTTGCAAATTCCACAAGAACAGTCTTAACGAAGGGCTTCTGGAGGGGAAAGTTGTAACTCTGTGAAATAAATTAACAAGACAGAAAGCAGTTTCTCAGAAAGCTTCTTTCCAGTTTTTAACTGAAGATATTTCCTTTTTCACCATAGCCCTCTGGGGTTCCAAATATCACTTTGCAAATTCCACAAGAATAGTCTTAAGGAAAAGATACTGGAGGGGAAAGCTGTAAATCTGTTAGATGAATTAACAGAACACAAAACAGTTTCACAGAAACCTTCCTTCCAGTTTTTAACTGAAGAAATTTCCTTTTTCACCATAGCGCTCTATGAGCTTCCAAATATGACTTTGCAAATCGCAGAAGAACAGTCTTAGCGAAAGGCTTGTTTAGGGGAAAGCTGTAAATATGTGAGATGAATTAACAGAACACAAGGAAGTTTCTCAGAAAGATTCCCGTAAGTTTTTATCTCAGGTAATTTCCTTTTTCACCTCAGCCCTCTATGGGCTTCCCAACATCACTTTTCAAATTACACAAGAACAGTCTTAGAGAAAGGCTTCTTGAGGGGAAAGCTGAAACCCTGTGAGTTGAATTAACAGAACACAAAGCAGTTTCTCCGAAGGCTTCTATTCAGTTTTTATTTTAGAATATTTCCTTTTTCACCATAGCCCTGTAAGGGCTTCCAAATATAACTTTGCAAATTCCACATGAAAAGTCTTAGTGAAAAGCTTCTTGAGGGGAAGCTGTAACTCTCTGAGATGAATTAATAGAACACAAAGCAGTTTCTCAGAAAGCTTCTTTCCAGTTTTTAACGGAAGATATTTCATTTTTCACCATAGCCCTCTATGGGCTTCCAAATATGACTTTGAATATCTCACAAAAACATACTTAGCGAAGGCTTCTAGTGGTTAAAGCTGTAACTCGGTCAGATGTATAATTAACAGAACACACGGCAGTTTCTCAGAAAGCTTCTTTTCAGTTTTTAACTGAAGATATTTCCTTTTTCATCATAGCCCTCTATGAGCTTCCAAATATCACTTTGCAAATTCCACAGTAACAGTCTTAGCGAAAGGCTTCTGGAAGGGAAAGCTGTAACTGTGTGAGATGAATTAACAGAACACAAAGCAGTTTCTCCGAAGGCTTCTATTCAGTTTTTATTTTAGAATATTTCCTTTTTCACCATAGCCCTGTAAGGGCTTCCAAATATAACTTTGCAAATTCCACATGAAAAGTCTTAGTGAAAAGCTTCTTGAGGGGAAGCTGTAACTCTCTGAGATGAATTAATAGAACACAAAGCAGTTTCTCAGAAAGCTTCTTTCCAGTTTTTAACGGAAGATATTTCATTTTTCACCATAGCCCTCTATGGGCTTCCAAATATGACTTTGAATATCTCACAAAAACATACTTAGCGAAGGCTTCTAGTGGTTAAAGCTGTAACTCGGTCAGATGTATAATTAACAGAACACACGGCAGTTTCTCAGAAAGCTTCTTTTCAGTTTTTAACTGAAGATATTTCCTTTTTCATCATAGCCCTCTATGAGCTTCCAAATATCACTTTGCAAATTCCACAGTAACAGTCTTAGCGAAAGGCTTCTGGAAGGGAAAGCTGTAACTGTGTGAGATGAATTAACAGAACACAAAACAGTTTCTGTGAAAGCTTCTTTTCAGTTTTTATCTTAGGCTATTTCCTTTTTCACCATAGCCCTGAATGGGCTTCGAAATATCACTTTGCAAATTCCAAAACAACAGTCTTAGCGAAAGCTTTCTGGAGGGGAAAGCTGTAACTCTCTGAGATGAATTAACAGAACACAAAACAGTTTCTCAGAAAGATTCTTTCCAGTTTTTAACGGAAGATATTTCTTTTTTCACCATAGCCCTCTATGGGCTTCCAAATAACACTTTGGAAATGCCACAAGAACAGTCTTAGCAAAAGATTTCTTGAGGCGAAAGCTGTAACTCTGTGAGATAAATCAACAGAACACAAAGCAGTTTCTCAGAAATCTTCTTTCCAGTTTTTAATTGAAGATATTTTCGTTTTCACCATAGCCCTCAATGGGCTTCCAAATATCACTTTGCACATCCCACAAAAACAGTCTTAGCGAAAGTCTTCTTAAGGGGAATGCTCTAGCTCTTTGAGATGATTCAACAGGACACAAAGCAGTTTTTCAGAAAGCTTGTTTTCAGTTTCTATCTTAGGCTATTTCCTTTTTCACCATAGCCCTCTATGGTCTTCCAAATATCACCTTGCAAATTCCACAAGAACAGTCTTAGCGAAAAACTTCTAGAGGGGAAAGCTCTAATTCGGTGAGATGTATTAACAGAAAACACCCCAGTTTCTCATAAAGCTTCTTTCCCCTTTTTAACGGGAGATATTTCCTTTTTCACCATAGCCCTCTATGGGTTACCAAATATGAATTTGCAAATTGCACAAGAAGAGTCTTAGTGAATGGCTTCTTGAGGGGAAAGCTCAAACTCTGTGAGATGAACTAACAGAACACAAAGAAGTTTCTCAGAAAGCTTCTTTTCTGTTTTTAACGGAAGATATTCCCTTTTTCAACATAGCCCTCTATGGGCTTCGAAATTTCTCTTTGCAAATTCCACAAGAACAGTTTTAGCCAAAGACTTCTGGAGGGGAAAGCTGTAAGTCAGTGAGATGAATTAACAGAACACAAAGAAGTTTCTCAGAACGCTTCTTTCCAGTTTTTAAGGGAAGATATTTCCTTTTTCACCATAGCCATCAATGGGCTTCCAAATATCACTTTGGAAATTCCAGAAGAACAGTCTTAGTGAACGGCTTCTTAAGGGGAAAGCTGTAAATCGGTGAGATGAATAAAAAGAACACAAAGGAGTTACTCATAAAGCTTCTTTCCAGTTTTTAACTAAAGATATTTCCTTTTTCACCATAGCCCTCTATGGGCTTCCAAAATCACTTTGCAAATTCCACAAGAACAGTCTTAGCGAAAGGCTTCTGGAGAGCAAAGCTGTAATTCTGTGAAATAAATTAACAGAACACAAAGCAGTTTCTCAGAAATCTTCTTTCCAGTTTTTAATGGAAGATATTTCCTTTTTCACTATAGCCATCTAGGGTTTCCAAATATCACTTTGCAAATTCCTAAAGAACAGTCTTAGCGAAGGGCTTCTGGAGGGGTAATCTGTAACACTGTGAGATGAACTAACAGAACACAAAGTAGTTTCTCAGAAATCTTCTTTCCAGTTTTTAACGGAAGATATTTCCTTTTTCACCATAGCCCCCAACGGCTTCCAAATATCACTTTGCGAATTCCACGAGAACAGTCTTAGCGAAAGGTTCCTGAGGGGAAAGTTTTAACTCTGTGAGATGAATTAACAGAACACATAGCAGCTTCTCAGAAAGCTTCCTTCCAGTTTTTAACGGAAGATATTTCCTTTTTCACCGTAGCCCTCGATGGGCTTCTAAATATCACTTTGAAAATTCCACAAGAACAGCCTTAGCGAAAGGCTTCCTGAGGGGAAAGCTGTAACTCTGTGAGAAGAATTACTAGAACACAAAGCAGTTTCTCAGAAAGCTTCTTTCCAGTTTTTAACTGAAGATATTTCCTTTTACACCATAGCCCTGTATGGGCTTCCAAATATCACTTTGCAAATTCCACAAGAACAGTCTTAGCGAAAGGCTTCTGGAGGTGAAGATGTAACCCTGTGAGATGAATTAACAGAACACAAAGCAGTTTCTGAGAAAGCTTCTTTTCAGTTTTTATCTTAGAATATTTCCTTTTTCACCATAGCCCTCTATGGGCTTCCAAATATCACTTTGTAAATCCCTCAAGAACAGTCTTAGCGATAGGCTTCTTGAGGGTAAAGCTGTAACTCGGTGAGATGTACTAACATAACACACGGCAGATTCTCAGAAAGCTTTTTTCTAGTTTTTAACGGAAGATATTTCCTTTTTCACCGTAGCCCTCTATGGGCTTCCAAATATCACTTTGAAAATTTCACAACAACAGCCTTAGCAAAAGGCTTCTTGAGGGGAAAGCTGTAACTTTGTGAGTTGAATTGACAGAACACAAAGCAGTTTCTCAGAAAGCTTATTTTCAATTTCTATCTTAGGATAATTCCTTTTTCAAAATAGCGTTCTATGGGCTTCCAAATATCACTTTGCAAATTCCACAAGAACAGTCTTAGCGAAAGGCTTCTGGAGGAGAAGCTGTAACTCTGTGAGATGAATTAACAGAACAAATAGCAATTTCTCAGAAATCTCCTTTCCAGTTTTTAACGGAAGTTATTTCCCTTTTCACCATAGCCCTCCATGGGCTTCCAAATATCACTTTGCAAATTCCACAAGAACAGTCTTAGCGAAAGGCTTCTTGAGGGGAATGCTGTAACTCTGTGAGATGAACTAACAGAATACAAAGCCGTTTCTCAGAAAGCTTCTTTCCAGTTTTTAACGGAAGATATCTCCTTTTACACCATAGCCCTTTAAGGGCTTCCAAATATCACTTTGCAAATTAAACAAGAACAGTCTTAGCGAAAGGCTTCTTGAGGGGAAAGCTGTAACTGTGTGAGATGTATTAACAGAACCCAAACCAGTTTCTCAGAAAGCTTCTTTTCAGTTTTTATCTTAGGATATTTCCTTTTTCACCATACCCCTCCATGGGCTTTCAAATATCACTTTGCGAATTCCACAAGAAGAGACTTAGCGAAAGGCTTCTTGAAGGGAAAGCTGTAATCAGAAGGCTTCTTTCCAGTTTTTAACGGAAGATATTTCCTTTTTCACCATAGACCTCTATGGACTTCCATATATCACTTTTCAAAATCCACAAGAACTGTCTTAGCGAAAGCCTTTTTGAAGGTAAAGCTGTAACTCTGTGAGATGAGCTAACAGAAAACAAAGTAGTTTCTCAGAAAGCTTCTTTCCAGTTTTTAACGGAAGATATTTCCTTTTTTACCAAAGCCCTCTATGGGCTTCTAAATATCACTTTGCAAATTCCACAAGAACAGCCTTAGTAAAAGGCGTCTTGAGGGGAAAGCTGTAACACTGTGAGGTGTATTAATAGAACACAAAGCAGTATCTCAGAAATCTTCTTTCCAGTTTTTAACGGAAGATATTTCCTTTTTCACATTAGCCCTCTATATGCTTCCAAATATCACTTTGCAAATTTCACAAGACAGGCTTAAAAAAAGACTTCTTGAGGGGAAACCTGTAACTCTGTGAAATGAAATAATAGAACACAAAGCAGTTTCTCAGAAAGCTTCTTTCCAGTTTTCATCTTGGGATATTTCCTTTTTCACCATAGACATCTATGGGCTTCCAAATATCACTTTGCAAATTCCACAAGCACAGTCATACCTAAAGGCTTCTTGAGGGGAAAGCTGTAACTCTGTGAGATGAATTAACAGAGTACAAAATAGTTTTTCAGAAAGCTTCTTTCCAGTTTTTGTCTTAGGATATTTCCTTTTTCACTATGCCCTCTACGGGATACTGAGTATCACTTTCCAATTTCCACAAAAACAGTCTTAGCGAAAGGCTTCTTGAGTGGAAAGCTGTAACTCTGTGAGATGAACTAACAGAATACAAAGCAGTTTCTCAGAAAGCTTCTTTCCAGTTTTTAACGGAAGATATCTCCTTTTACACCATAGCCCTTTAAGGGCTTCCAAATATCACTTTGCAAATTCCACAAGAACAGTATTAGCGAAAGGCTTCTTGAGGGGATAGCTGTAACTGTTTGAGATGAATTAACAGAACACAAACCAGTTTCTCAGAAAGCTTCTTTCCAATTTTTAACGGAAGATAATTCCTTTTTTACCATAGCACCCTATGGGCTTCCAAATATCATTTGCAAATTCCACAAGAACAGTCTTAGCGAAAGGCTTCTGTAGAGGAAAGCTCTAAGTCTGTGACATGAATTAACAGAGCACAAAGTAGTTTGTAAGAAAGATTCTTTTCAGTTTTTGTCTTAGGATATTGCTTTTTTCACCATAGCCCTCTATGGGCTTCTAAGTATCCCTTTCCAATTTCCACAAAAACTGTCTTAAGGAAAGACTTCTTGAGGGGAAAGGTGTAACTCCGTGAGTTGAATTAAGAGAACACAAAGGAGTTTCGCAGAATGCCTCTTTCCAGTTTTTAACAGAACATATTTCCTTTTTCACCAGAGTCCTCTATGGGCTTCTAGATATCACTTTCTAAATTCCACAAGAACAGTCTTAGCAAAAGGCTTCTTGAGGGGAAAGCAGTAACTCTGTGAGATGTATTAACAGAACACAAAGCATTTTCTCAGAAAGCTTCTTTTCAGTTTTTATCTTAGGATATTTCCTTTTTCACATTGACGACTATGGGTTTCCAAATATCACTTTGCAAATTTCACAAGAACAGGCTAGGTGAAAGGCTTCCTGAGGGGAAAGCTGTATCTCTGTGACATGAATTAACAGAACAAAAAGCAGTTTCTCAGAAAACTTCTTTCAAGTTTTTAACGGAAGATATTTCCTTTTTCACGGTAGCCCTCGATCGGCTTCCAAATATCACTTTGCAAATTCCACAAGAAAAGGCTTGGCGAAAGGCTTATTGAGGGGAAAGCTGTAACTCTGTGAGATGAATTAACACAACACAAAGCAGTTTCTCAGAAAGTTTCTCTTCAGTTTTTATCTTAAGATATTTCCTTTTTCACCACAGCCCTCTTTGGGCTTCTAAACATCACTTTCCAAATTCCACAAGAACTGTCTTGGGGAAAGGCTTCTTGAGAGGAAAGCTGTAACTCTGTGGGTTGAATTAACAGAATACAAAGCAGTTTCTCAGAAAGCTTCTTTCCAGTTTTTAACTGAAGATATTTCCTTTTTCACCATAGCCCTCTATGGGCTTCCAAATATCACTTTGCATATTCCACAAGAACAGTCTTAGCGAAAGGTTTTTTAAGGGGAAACCTGTAAATCTGTGAGATGAATTAACAGAACACAAAGCATTTTCTCAGAAAGCTTCTCTCCAGTTTCTGTCTTGGGACATTTCCTTTTTCACCACAGCCCTCTATGCTATTCTAAATATCACTTTCGAAATTCCACAAGAACAGTCTTAGGGAAAGGCTTCTTCAGGGGAAAGCTGTAACTCTGTGAGATGAATTAACAGAACACAAAGCAGTTTCTCAGAAAGCTTCTTTCCAGTTTTCATCTTAGGATATTTCCTTTTTCACCATAGACATCTATGGGCTTCCAAATATCACTTTGCAAATTCCACAAGCACAGTCTTAGCGAAAGGCTTCTTGAGGGGAAAGCTGTAACTCTGTGAGATGAATTAACAGAACACAAACCAGTTTCTCAGAAATATTCTTTCCAATTTTTAGCGGAAGATATTTCCTTTTTTACCATAGCACTCTATGGACTTCCAAATATCACTTTGCAAATTCCACAAGAACAGTCTTAGTGAAAGGCTTCTGTAGGGGAAAGCTCTAAGTCTGTGACATGAATTAACAGAGCACAAAGTTGTTTGTAAGAAAGATTCTTTTCAGTTTTTGTCTTAGGATATTTCTTTTTTCACCATAGCCCTCTATGGGCTTCTAAGTATCCCTTTCCAATTTCCACAAAAACTGTCTTAAGGAAAGACTTCTTGAGGGGAAAGGTGTAACTCTGTGAGTTGAAATAAGAGAACACAAAGGAGTTTCGCAGAATGCCTCTTTCCAGTTTTTAACGGAACATATTTCCTTTTTCACCAGAGTCCTCTATGGACTTCTAGATATCACTTTCTAAATTCCACAAGAACAGTCTTAGCAAAAGGCTTCTTGAGGGGAAAGCAGTAACTCTGTGAGATGTATTAACAGAACACAAAGCATTTTCTCAGAAAGCTTCTTTTCAGTTTTTATCTTAGGATATTTCCTTTTTCACATTGACGTCTATGGGTTTCCAAATATCACTTTGCAAATTTCACAAGAACAGGCTAGGTGAAAGGCTTCCTGAGGGGAAAGCTGTATCTCTGTGACATGAATTAACAGAACAAAAAGCAGTTTCTCAGAAAACTTCTTTCAAGTTTTTAACGGAAGATATTTCCTTTTTCATGGTAACCCTCGATGGGCTTCCAAATATCACTTTGCAAATTCCACAAGAAAAGGCTTGGCGAAAGGCTTATTGAGGGGAAAGATGTAACTCTGTGAGATGAATTAACATAAACACAAAGCAGTTTCTCAGAAAGCTTCTCTTCAGTTTTTATCTTAAGATATTTCCTTTTTCACCACAGCCCTCTTTGGGCTTCTAAACATCACTTTCCAAATTCCACAAGAACTGTCTTGGGGAAAGGCTTCTTGAGAGGAAAGCTGTAACTCTGTGGGTTGAATTAACAGAATACAAAGCAGTTTCTCAGAAAGCTTCTTTCCAGTTTTTAACTGAAGATATTTCCTTTTTCACCATAGCCCTCTATGGGCTTCCAAATATCACTTTGCATATTCCACAAGAACAGTCTTAGCGAAAGGTTTTTTAAGGGGAAACCTGTAATTCTGTGAGATGAATTAACAGAACACAAAGCATTTTCTCAGAAAGCTTCTCTCCAGTTTTTGTCTTGGGACATTTCCTTTTTCACCACAGCCCTCTATGCTATTCTAAATATCACTTTCGAAATTCCACAAGAACAGTCTTAGGGAAAGGCTTCTTCAGGGGAAAGCTGTAACTCTGTGAGATGAATTAACAGAACACAAAGCAGTTTCTCAGAAAGCTTCTTTCCAGTTTTCATCTTAGGATATTTCCTTTTTCACCATAGACATCTATGGGCTTCCAAATATCACTTTGCAAATTCCACAAGCACAGTCTTAGCGAAAGGCTTCTTGAGGGGAAAGCTGTAACTCTGTGAGATGAATTAACAGAACACAAACCAGTTTCTCAGAAATATTCTTTCCAATTTTTAGCGGAAGATATTTCCTTTTTTACCATAGCACTCTATGGACTTCCAAATATCACTTTGCAAATTCCACAAGAACAGTCTTAGCGAAAGGCTTCTGTAGGGGAAAGCTCTAAGTCTGTGACATGAATTAACAGAGCACAAAGTTGTTTGTAAGAAAGATTCTTTTCAGTTTTTGTCTTAGGATATTTCTTTTTTCACCATAGCCCTCTATGGGCTTTTAAGTATCCCTTTCCAATTTCCACAAATACTGTCTTAAGGAAAGACTTCTTGAGGGGAAAGGTGTAACTCTGTGAGTTGAAATAAGAGAACACAAAGGAGTTTTGCAGAATGCCTCTTTCCAGTTTTTAACGGAACATATTTCCTTTTTCACCAGAGTCCTCTATGGGCTTCTAGATATCACTTTCTAAATTCCACAAGAACAGTCTTAGCAAAAGGCTTCTTGAGGGGAAAGCAGTAACTCTGTGAGATGTATTAACAGAACACAAAGCATTTTCTCAGAAAGCTTCTTTTCAGTTTTTATCTTAGGATATTTCCTTTTTCACCATAGCCCTCTATGGTTTTCCAAATATCACTTTGCAAATTCTAGAAGAAAAGTCTTAGCGAAAGGCTTCTTGAGTGGAAAGCTGTAACTCTGTGAGATGAATTAAAAGAACACAAAGCAATTTCTCAGAAAGCTTCTTTCCAGTTTTTACCTGAAGATATTTCCTTTTTCACCATAGCCTTCTAGGGTTTCCACATATCACTTTGCAAATTCCACAAGAACATTCTAAGCGAAAGGCTTCTTGAGGGGAAAGCTGTAACTCTGTGAGATGAATTAACAGAACACAAAGCAGTTTCTCTCAAAGCTTCTTTCCTGTTTTTAACTGAAGATATTTCCTTTTTCTGCATAGCCCCCTATGGGCTTCCAAATATCACTTTGCAAATTCCACAAGAACAGTCTAAGCGAAATGCTTCTTGAGGGGAAAGCTGTAACTCTGTGAGATGAATTAACAAAACAGAACACAGTTTCTCAGAATGCTTCTTTCAAGTTTTTACTGAAGATATTTCCTTTTTCACCATAGCCCTCTATGGGCTTCCAAATATCACTTTGAAAATTCCACAAGAACAGTCTTAGCGAAAGGCTTCTTGAGGGGAAATCTGAAACTCTGTGAGATGAAATAACAGAACACAACGCACTTTCTCAGAAAGTTTCTTTCAAGTTTTTAACTGAAGATATTTCCTTTTGCACCACAGCCCTCTATGGGCTTCCAAATATCACTTTGTAAATTACAAAGGAACAGTCTTATCGAAAGGCTTCTTGAGAAGCAATCTGTAACTCTGGACACGAATTAACAGAACACAAAGCACTTTCTCAGAAAGCTTCCTTCCAGTTTTTAACGGAAGATATTTCGTTTTTCACCATAGCACTCTATGGGCTTCCAAATATCACTTTGCAAATTCCACAAGAACAGTCTTATCGAAAGGCTTCTTGAGGTGAAAGCTGTAACTCTGTGAGACGCATTAACAGAACACAAAGCAGTTTCTCAAAAGCTTCTTTGCAGTTCTTATCTTAGGATATTTCCTTTTTCACCATAGCCCTATATGGCTTCCAATTATCACTTTGCAAATTCCACAAGAAGAGTCTAAGCGAATGGCTTCTTGAGGGGAAAGCTGTAACTCTTTGAGATGAATGAACAGAACACAAAGAAGTTTCTCAGAAAGCTTCTTTCCAGTTTTAAACTGAAGATATTTCCTTTTTTACCATAGCCCTCTAAGGGCTTCCAAATATCACTTTGCAAATCCCACAAGAGGAGTCTTAGCGAAAGGCTTCTTGAGGGGATAGCTGTATCTCTGAGATGAATTAACAGAACACATAGCAGTTTCTCAGAAACCTTCTTTCCAGGTTTTAACTGAAGATATTTCCTTTGTCACCATAGCCCGCTTTGGGCTTCCAAATATCACTTTGCAAATTCCACAAGAACAGTCTTAGCGAAAGGCTTCTTGAGGGGAAAGCTGTATCTCTGTGAGATGAATTACCAGAACACAAAGCAGTTTCTCAGAAATCTTCTTTTCAGTTTTTATCTTAGGATATTTCCTTTTTCACCGTAGACCACTATGGGCTTCCAAATATCACTTTCCAAATTCCACAAGAACATTCTTAGCGAAAGGCTTCTTGAGGGGAACACTGTAACTCTTTGAGATGAATTAACAGAACACAAAGAAGTTTCTCAGAAAGCTTGTTTTCATTTTTTATCTTAGGATATTTCCTTTTTCACCATAGCCCTCTATGGGCTTCCAAATATCACTTTGCAAATTTCAAAAGAACAGTCTTATTGAACGGTTTCTTGAGAAGAAAGCTGTAATAGTGTGAGATGTATTAACAGAACACAAAGCAGTTTCTCAGAAAGCTTCTTTCCACTTTTTAAGTGAAGATATTTCATTTTCACCATAGCCCTCTATAGGCTTCCAAGTATCACTTTGCGAATTCCACAAGAACAGTCTAAGCGAAATGCTTCTTGAGGGGAAAGCTGTAACTCTGTGAGATGAATTATCGCAACACAAAGCAGTTTCTCAGAAAGCTTCTTTCCAGTTTTTAATAGAAGATATTTCCTTTTTCACCATAGCTCTCTATGGGCTTCCAAATATCACTTTGCACATTCCACACGAACAGTCTTAGCGAAAGGATTATTGAGGGGAAAGCTGTAACTCTGTGAAATGAATTAACAGAACACAAAGCAGTTTCTCGGAAAGCTTCCTTCCAGTTTTTAATGGAAGATATTTCCTTTTTCACCATAGTCCTCTATGGGCTTCCAAATATCACTGTTCAAATTCCACAAAAACAGACTTAGCGAAAGGCTTCTAGAAGGGAATGCTGTAACTCTGTGAGATGAATTAACAGAGCACAAAGTAGTTTCTCAGAAAGCTTCTTTCCAGTTTTTAACGGAAGATATCTCCTTTTACACCATAGCCCTTTAAGGGCTTCCAAATATCACTTTGCAAATTCCACAAGAACAGTCTTAGCGAAAGGCTTCTTGAGGGGAAAGCTGTAACTGTGCGAGATGAATTAACAGAACACAAACAAGTTTCTCAGAAATATTCTTTCCAATTTTTAACGGAAGATATTTCCTTTTTTACCATAGCCCTCTATGGGCTTCCAAATATCACTTTGCAAATTCCACAAGAACAGTCTTAGCGAAAGGCTTCTGTAGGGGTAAGCTCTAAGTCTGTGACATGAACTAACAGAGCACAAAGTAGTTTGTAAGAAAGATTCTTTTCAGTTTTTGTCTTAGGATATTTCTTTTTTCACCATAGCCCTCTATGGACTTCTAAGTATCCCTTTCCAATTTCCACAAAAACTGTCTCAAGGAAAGATTTCTTGAGGGGAAAGGTGTAACTCTGTGAGTTGAATTAAGAGAACACAAAGGAGTTTCGCAGAATGCCTCTTTCCAGTTTTTAACGGAAGATATTTCCTTTTTCACCATAGCCCTCTATGGGCTTCCAATATCACTTTGCAAATTCCACAAAAACTGTCTTAGCGAAAGACTTCTTGAGAGGAAAGCTGTAACTCTGTAAGATGAAATAACAGAACACAAAGCAGTTTCTCAGAAAGCCTCTTTCCAGTTTTTAACGGAAGATATTTCCTTCTTCACCATAGCCCTCTAAGGACTTCCAGATATCGCTTTGCAAATTCCACAAGAACAGTCTTAGCGAAAGACTTCTTGAGCGGAAAGCTGTAACCCAGTGAGATGAATTTACAGAGCACAAAGCAGTTTCTCAGAAACCTTCTTTTCAGTTTTTATTTTAGGATACTTCTTTTCCACTATAGAGCTCTAGGGCTTCCAAATATCACTTTGCAAATTCCACAAGAACAGTCCTAGCGAAAGGGTCTTGGAGGGGAAAGCTGTAAATTTGTGAGATGAATTAACAGAACACAAAGCAGTTTCTCAGAAACCTTCTTTTCAGTTTTTATCTTAGGATATTTCTTTTCCACCATAGAGCTCTAGGGCTTCCAAATATCACTTTGCAAATTCCACAAGAACAGTCCTAGCGAAAGGGTGTTGGAGGGGAAAGCTGTAAATCTGTCAGATGAATTAACAGAACACAAAGCAGTTTCTCAGAAAGCTTCTATCCAGTTTTTAATGGAAGATATGTCCTTTTTCACCATAGCCCTCTACGGGCTTCCAAATATCACTTTACATATTCCACAAGAACAGTCTTAGCCAAAGACTTCATGAGGGGAAAGCTGTAATTCTGTGAGATGAATTAGCAGAACAGAAAGCAATCTCTCAGAAAGCTTCTATCCACTTTTTAACGGAACATATTTCCTTTTTCACCGTAGACCTCTATTGGCTACTAAATATCACTTTCCAAATTCCACATGAACAGTCTTAGCGAAAGACTTCTTGTGGTGAAAGCTGTAACTCTGTGAGATGAATTAACAGAACACAAAGCAGTTTCTCAGAATGCTTCTTTCCAGTTTTTAACGGAAGATATTCCCTTTTTCACCATCGCCCTCTAGGGGTTCTACATATCACATTTCAAATTCCACATGAACAGTCTTAGCCAAAGGCTTCTTGAGGGGAAAACTGTGACTCTGTGAGATCAATTAAGAGAACACAAAGCAGTTTCTCAGAATGCTTCTTTCCGCTTTTTAACTCAACATATTTCCTTTTTCACCATAGCCGTCTATGGACTTCCAAATATCACTTTGCTAATTCCTCAAGAACAGTCTTAACCAAAGGCTTCTTGAGCGGAAAGCTGTAAATCTGTGAGATGAATTAACGGAACACAACGCTGTTTCTCTGAGAGCTACTTTCCAGTTTTTAACTGAAGATATTTCCTTTTTCACCATAGCCCTCTATGGGCTTCCAAATATCACTTTGGAACAGTCTTAGGGAAAGGCTTCTTGAGGGGAAAACTGTAACTGTGTGAGATGAATGAACAGAACACAAAGCAGTTTCTCACAAAGCTTCTTTCCAGTTTTTAACATCTATGGGTTTCGAAATATCACTTTGCACATTACACAAGAATAGTCTTAGCGAAAGGCTTCTAGAGGGGAAAGCTCTAACTCTGTGAGATGAATTAACAGAACACAAATCAGTTTATCAGAAAGCTTCTTTCCAGTTTTTAACTGAAGATATTTCCTTTTTCACCATAGCCCTCTATGGGTTTCCAAATATCACTTTGCAAATTCCAGAAGAAAAGTCTTAGAGAAAGGCTTCTTGAGTGGAAAGCTGTAACTCTGTGAGATGAATTAACAGAACACAAAGTAGTTTCTGAGACAGCTTCTTTCCAGTACTTAGCTGAAGATATTTCCTTTTTCACCACAGCCCTCTATGGGCTTCAAAATATCACTTTGCAAATTACACATGAACAGTCTTAGCGAAAGCCTTTTTGAGGTGAAAGCTGTAACTCTTTGAGATGAATTAACAGAACACAAAGCCGTTTCTCAGAAAGATTCTTTCCAGGTTTAAACGAAAGATATTTCCTTTTTCACCGTAACCCTCTAAGGGATTCCAAATATCACTTTGCAAATTCCACAAGAACAATCTTAGCGAAAGGCTTCTTGAGGGGAAAGCTGTAATTCTCTGAGAAGAATTAACCGAACACAAAGCAGTTTCTCAGAAAGCTTCTTTCCACTTTTTAACTGAAGATATTTCCTTTTTCACCATAGCCCTCTATGGGCTTCCAAATATCACTTTGCAAGTTCTGCAAGAACAACCTCAGCGAAAGGCTTGTTTAAGGAAAGCTGTAACTCTGCGAGATGAATTCCCAGAACACAAAGCAGATTCTCAGAAGGTTTCTTTCCAGTTTTTAACAGAAGATATTTCCTTTTTCACTATAGCCCTCTATGGGCTTCCAAATATCACTTTGCAAATTCCACAAGAACAGTCTTAGCGAAAGGTTTCTTCAGGGGAAATCTGTAACTCTGTGAGATGAATTAACAGAACACAAAGTAGTTTCTGAGACAGCTTCTTTCCAGTATTTAGCTGAAGATATTTCCTTTTTCACCACAGCCCTCTATGGGCTTCAAAATATCACTTTGCAAATTACACATGAACAGTCAGCGAAAGCCTCTTTGAGGTGAAAGCTGTAACTCTTTGAGATGAATTAACAGAACACAAAGCCGTTTCTCAGAAAGATTCTTTCCAGTTTTTAACGAAAGATATTTCCTTTTTCACCGTAGCCCTCTAAGGGATTCCAAATATCACTTTGCAAATTCCACAAGAACAATCTTAGCGAAAGGCTTCTTCAGGGGAAAGCTGTAACTCTCTGAGAAGAATTAACCGAACACAAAGCAGTTTCTCAGAAAGCTTCTTTCCACTTTTTAACTGAAGATATTTCCTTTTTCACCATAGCCCTCTATGGGCTTCCAAATATCACTTTGCAAGTTCCGCAAGAACAACCTCAGTGAAAGGCTTGTTTAAGGAAAGCTGTAACTCTGCGAGATGAATTCACAGAACACAAAGCAGATTTTCAGAAGGTTTCTTTCCAGTTTTTAACAGAAGATATTTCCTTTTTCACTATAGCCCTCTATGGGCTTCCAAATATCACTTTGCAAATTCCACAAGAACAGTCTTAGCGAAAGGTTTCTTCAGGGGAAATCTGTAACTCTGTGAGATGAATTAACAGAATACAAAGCAGTTTCTCAGGAAGTTTATTTCCCGTTTTTAACGGAAGATATTTCCTTTTTCACCAAAGCTCTCTATGGGCTTACAAATATCACATTGCAAATTCTACAAAAACAGTCGTAGCAAAAGGCTTTTGAGGGGATAGCTGTAACTCTGTGAGATGAATTAACAGAACACAAAGCAGTTTCTCAGACAGCTTCTTTCCAGTTTTTAACTTAAGATATTTCCTTTTTCAAAATAGCCCTCTAAGGGCATCCAAATATCACTTTGCAAATTCCACAAGAACAGCCTTTGCGAAAGGCTTCTTGAGGGAAAAGCTGTACCTCTGTGAGATGAATTAACAGAACACAAAGCAGTTTCTCACACAGCTTCTTTCGAGTTTTTAACGGAAGATATCTCCTTTTCCACCGTAGCCCTCTATGGGCTTCCAAATATCACTTTAGAAATTCCACAAGAACAGCCCTAGCGAAAGGCTTTATGAAGGGAAAGCTGTAACTCTGTGAGATGAATTAACAGAACACAAAGCAGTTTCTCAGAAAGCTTCTTTCCAGTTTTTAACAGAAGATATTTCCTTTTTCACCATAGCCCTCTACGTGCTGCGAAATATCACTTTGCAAATTCCAAAAGAACAGTCTTAGCCCAAGGTTTCTTGAGGGGAAAGCTGTAACTCTGTTAGATGAATTAACAGTACACAAAGCAGTTTCTCAGAAAGCTACTTTCCATTTTTTAACTGAACATATTTCCTTTTCACCATAGCCCTCTACGGGCTTCCACATATCACCTTGCCAATTTTACAAGAACAGCCTTAGCGAAAGCCTTCTTGAATGGAAAGCTGTAACTCTGTAAAATGAATTAACCGAACACAAAGGAGTTTCTCAGAAAGCTTCTTTCCGGTTTTTCACGAAAGATTTTTCCTTTTACACCGTAGCCCTCTATGTACTTACAAATATCACTTTGAAAATTCCACCAAGTCAGTCTTAGCGAAAGACTTCTTGAAGGGAAAACTTGAAATCTGTGAGATGAATTGACAGAACAAAAGCAGTTTCTCAGAAAACTTCTTTCCGGTTTTTAACGGAAGCTATTTCCTTTTCACCCTAGCTCTCTAGGGGCTTCCAAATATCACTTTGAAAATTCCACAAGAACAGCCTTTGCGAAAGTCTTCTTGAGGGGAAAGCAGTAACTCTGTGAGATGAATTAACAGAACACTAAGCAGTTTCATTAAAAACTTCTTTCCAGTTTTTAACTGAAGATATTTCCTTTTTGAACATAGCCCTCTATGGGCTTCCAATATCACTTTCCAAACACCACAAGAACAGCCTTAGCGAAAGGCTTCTTGAAGGAAAAGCTGTAACTCTGTGAGATGAATTAACAGAACTCTAAGCAGTTTCTCAGAAAGCTTCTTTCCAGTTTTTAACGGAACATATTTCCTTTTTCACCATAGCCCTCTAAGGGTTTCCAAATATCACTTTGAAAACTCCCCAAGAACAATCTTAGCAAAAGGCTTCTTCAGGGGAAAGCTGTAACTCTGTAAGAAGAATTCAAAGAACACAAAGCAGTTTCTCAGAAAGCTTCTTTCCAGTTTTAAACGGAAGATATTTCCTTTTTCACCATAGCTCTCTAGGGACTTCCAAATATCACTTTGCAAATTCCACAAGAACAGTCTTAGCGAAAGGCTTCTTGAGGGGAAAGCAGTAACTCTGTGAGATGAATTAACAGAACACAAAGCAGTTTCTCAGAAAGATTCTTTCCAGTTTTTAACTAAAGATATTTATTTTTTCACCATAGCCCTCTAAGGACTTCTAAATATCAGTTACCAAATTCCACAAGAACAGCCTTAGAGAAAGGCTTCTTGAAGGGAAACCTGTAACTCTGTGAGATGAATTAACAGAACACAAAGCAGTTTCTCAGAAAGCTTCTTTCCAGTTTTTCCGGAAGATATTTCCTTTTTCACCATAGCCCTCTATGGGCTTCCAAATATCACTTTGCAAATTCCAAAAGAACAGCCTTAGATAAAGGCTTCTTGAAGGGAAAGATGTAACTCTGTGAGATGAATTAACAGAACACAAAGCAGTTTCTCAGAATGTTTCTTTTCAGTTTTTAACTTAGGATATTTCCTTTTTCACCGTAGCCCACTATGGGCTTCCAAATATCACTTTGCAAATTCCACAATAACTCTCTTAGCGAAAGGCTTCTAGAAGGGAAAGCTGTAACACTGGGAGATGAATTAACAGAACACAAAGCAGTTTCTGAGACAGCTTCTTTCCAGTTTTTAACTGAAGATATTTCCTTTTTCATTCTAGACCACTTTGGGCTTCGAAATATCACTTTGCAAATTCCAGAAGAACAGTCTTAGCGAAAGACTTCTTGAGGGGAAAGCAGTAACTCAGTGAGATGAATTAACAGAACCCAAAGCAGGTTCTCAAAAGCTTCTTTCCAGTTTTTAACGGAAGATATTTCCTTCTTCACCGTTGCCCTCTATGGGCTTACAAGTATCCCTTTGCATATTCCACAAGTAAAGTCTTAGCGAAAGGCTTCTGGAGGGGTAAGGCTGTAACTCTGTGAGATGAATTAACAGAACACAAAGCAGTTTCTCAGAAAGCTTCTTTCCAGTTTTTAACTGAAGATATTTCCTTTTTCACCATAGCTCACTCTGGACTTCCAAACATCACTTTCCAAATTCCACAAGAATAGTGTTAGTGAACGGCTTCTTGAGTGGAAAGCTGAAACTCTCTGAGATGAACTAACAGAACAGAAAGCAGTTTCTCAGAGAGCTTCTTTTCGGTTTTTAACAGAAGTTATTTCCTTTTTCACCATAGCTCTCTAAGGGCTTCCAAATTTCACTTTGCAAATTCCACAAGAACAGCCTTAGCGAAAGGCTTCTTGAGGGTAAAGCTGTAACTCTGTGAGATGAATTAACCGAACACAAAGCAGTTTCTCAGAATGCTTCTTTCCAGTTTTTAAGGGAATATATTTCCTTTTTCACCATAGCCCTCTATGGGCTTCCAAATATCACTTTGCAAGTTCCACAAGAACAGCATTAGCGAAAGGCTTCTTGAGGTGAAAGCTTTAACTCTGTGAGATGAATTAACAGAACACAAAGCAGTGTCTCAGAAAGTTTCTTTCCTGTTTTTAATGGAAGATATTTCCTTTTTCACCGTATCCCTCTATGGGCTTCCAAATATCACTTTGTAAATTCCACAAGAACCGTCTTAGCGAAAGCTTCTTGAGGGGAAAGCAGTAACTCTGAGATTAAATAAGAGAGCACAAAACATTTTCTCAGAAAGCTTCATTCCAGTTTTTCACATAAGATACTTCCTTTTTCAGCAAAGCGCTCTATGGGCTTACAAATATCACTATCCAGATACCACAAGAGAGCCTTTGCGAAAGGCTTCTTAAAGGGAAAGCTGTAATTCTGTGATATGAATTAAGAGAAGACAAAGCAGTTTCTGAGAAAACTTCTTTCCAGTTTTCAACTGAAGATATTTGTTTTTTCACCTTACCCTCTATGAGCTTCCAAATATCTCTTTCCAAATTCCACAAGAACAGCCTTATCAAAAGGCTTCTTGAAGGGAGAACTTTAACTCTGTGAGATGAATTAAGAGAACACAAAGCAGTTTCACAGAAAGCTTCTTTACAGTTTTTAACGGAAGATATTTTCTTTTTCACCATAGCCCTCTATGGACTCCCAAATATCACTATGCAAATTCCACAAGAACAGTCTTAGCGAAAGGATTATTGACGGGAAAGCTGTAATTCTGTCAGATGAATTAACAGAACACAAAGGAGTTTCTCAGAAAGCTTCTTTCCACTTTTTAACAGAAGATATTTCTTTTTTCACCATAGCCCGCTATGGGCTTCCAAATATCACTTTGCAAATTCCACAAGAACTCTCTTAGGGAAAGGCTTCTAGAAGGGAAAGCTGTAACTCTGGGAGATGAATTAACAGAACACAAAGCAGTTTCTGAGACAGCTTCTTTCCAGTTTTTAACTGAAGATATTTCCTTTTTCATTCTAGACCACTTTGGGCTTCGAAATATCACTTTGCAAATTCCAGAAGAACAGTCTTAGCGAAAGACTTCTTGAGGGGAAAGCAGTAACTCAGTGAGATGAATTAACAGAACACAAAGCAGGTTCTCAAAAGCTTCTTTCCAGTTTTTAACGGAATATATTTCCTTTTTCACCGTAGCCCACTATGGGCTTCCAAATATCACTTTGCAAGTTCCTCAAAAACAGTCTTAACGAAAGGCTTCTTGAATGGAAAGCTGTAACTCTGTGAGATGAATTAACAGAACACAAAGCAGTTTCTCAGAAATCTTCTTTCCAGTTTTTAACGGAAGGTATTTCCTTTTTCACCATGGCCCTCTATGGGCTACTAAATATCACTTTCCAAATTCCACAAGAACAGTCTTAGCGAAAGTCTTCCTGATGGGAAACCTGTAATTCTGTGAGATGAATTAACAGAACACAAAGCAGTTTCTCAGAAAGCTTCTTTCCAGTTTTTAATGGAAGATATTTCCTTTTTCACCATAGCCCTCCATGGGCTTCGAAATACCACTTTGCAAATTCCACAAGAATAGTCTTAGCGAATGGCTTCTTGAGGGGAAAGCTCTAACTCTGTGAGATGAATTAACAGAGCACAAATCTGTTTCTCAGAAAGTTTCTTTCCAGTTTTTAACTGAAGATATTTCCTTTTTCACCATAGCCCTCTATGGGCTTCCAAATATTACTTTGCAAATTCCACAAGAACAGCCTTAGCAAAAGGCTTCTTGAGGGGAAAGCTGTAACTCTGTGAGGTGAATTAACAGAACTCAAAGCAGTATCTCAGAAAGCTTCTTTCCAGTTTTTAACGGAAGATATTTCCTTTTTCACATTAGCCCTCTATATACTTCCAAATATCAAATTGAAAATTTCACAAGAACAGGCTTAAAAAAAGGCTTCTTGAGGGGAAACCTGTAACTCTGTGAAATGAAATAATAGAACACAAAGCAGTTTCTTAGAAAGCTTCTTTCCAGTTTTCATCTTAGGATATTTCCATTTTCACCATAGACATCTATGGGCTTCCCAATATCCCTTTGCAAATTCCACAAGAACAGTCTTAGCTAAAGGCTTCTTGAGCGGAAGGCTGTAACTCTGTGAGATGAATTAACAGAACACAAAGCAGTTTCTCAGAGAGCTTCTTTTCGGTTTTTAACGGAAGATATTTCCTTTTTCACCATAGCTCTCTAAGGGCTTCCAAATTTCACTTTGCAAATTCCACAAGAACAGTCTTAGCGAAAGCCTTCTTGAGGGGAAAGTTGTAACTCTGTGAGATGAATTAACAGAACACAAAGCAGTTTCTCAGAAAGCTTCTTTTCAGAATTTGTCTTAGAATATTTCCTTTTTCACCATAGTCCTCTATAGGCTTCAAATATCACTTTGAAAATTCCACAAAAACAGTCTTAGCGAAAGGCTTCTTGAGGGGAAAGCTGTGACTCTGTGAGATGAATTAACAGAACACAATGCAGTTTCTCAGAAATCTTCTTTCCAGTTTTTCACGTAAGATATTCCTTTTTCACTATAGCCGACTCCGGGCTTCCAAATAGCACTTTGGAAATTTCACAAGAACAGTCTTAGTGAACTGCTTCTTGAGTGGAAAGCTGTAACTCTGTGAGATGAACTAACGGAACAAATAGCGGTTCCTCAGAAAGCTTCTTTTCTTTTTTTTATCTTAGGATATTTCCATTTTCACCATTGCCCTCTATGGGCTTCCAAATATCACTTTGCAATTTCCACAACAACACCCTTAGCGAAAGGCTTCTTTAGAGGAAAGCTCAAACTCAGTGAGTTGAATTAACAGAATACAAAGCAGTTTCTCAGAAACCTTTTTTTCAGTGTTTAACTGAAGATATTTCCTTTTTCACCAAAGCCCTCTATGGGCTTCCAAATATCACTTTGCAAATCCCACAAGAACAGTCTTAGCGAAAGTCTTTTTGAGGGGAAAGCTGTAACTCGCTGAGATGTATTAACACAAAACACGGCAGTTTCTCAGAATTCTTCTTTCCTGTTTTAACGCAAGATATTTCCTTTTTCACCGTAGCCCTCTACGGGCTTCCAAATAATTCCTTGCAAATTACACAAGAACAGCCTTAGTGAACAACTTCTTGAGTGGAAAGCTGTAACTCTGTGAGATGAACTAACAGAACACAAAGCAGTTTCACAGAAAGCTACATTTCTTTTTTTATCTTATGATATTTCCATTTTCACCATAGCCCTCTATGGGCTTCCAAATATCACTTTGCAAATTACACAACAACAGCCTTAGCGAAAGGCTTTTTGAGGGGAAAGCTAAAGCTCTGTGAGATGAATTAACAGAACACAAAGCAGTTTCTCAGAAATCTTCTTCCCAGTTTTTAACGGAAGATATTTCCTTTTTCACCATAGATTTCTAAGGGATTCCAAATATCACTTTGTAAATTCCACAAGAACAGTCTTAGCGAAAGGCTTCTAGAGGGGAAACCTGTAACTCTGTCAGATGAATTAACGGAACACAACGCTGTTTCTCTGAAAGCTACTTTCCAGTTTTTAACTGAAGATATTCCCTTTTTCACCATAGCCCTCTATGGGCTTCCAAATATCACTTTGCAAATTCCACAAGAACCGTCTTAGCCAAAGGTTTCTTGAGGGGAATGCTGTAACTCTGTGAGATGAATTAACAGAACACAATGCAGTTTCTCGGAAAGCTTCTTTCCAGTTTTTAACTGAAGATATTTCGTTTTTCACCATATCCATCGATGGACTTCCAAATATCACTTTGCAAATTCCAGAAGAACAGTCTTAGCGAAAGGGTTCATGAGGGGAAAGCTGTAACACTGTGAGATGAATTAACTGAACACAAAGCAGTTTCTGAGAAAGCTTCTTTTCAGAGTTTATCTTAGGATATTTCCTTTTTCACCGTAGACCTCTATGGGCTTCCAAATATCACTATGCAAATTCCACAAGAATAGTCTTAGCAAAAGGCTTCTTGAGGGGAAAGCTGTAACTCTGTGAGACGAATTAACAGAACACAAAGCAGTTTCTCATAAAGCTTCTTTCCAGTTTTGAACGGAAGATATTTCCTTTTTCACCATAGCACTCTACGGGCTTCCAAATATCACGTTGCCAATTCCACAAGAACATTCTTAGCGAAAGGCTTCTTGAGGGGAAAGCTGTATTTCTGTGAGATGAATTAACAGAACACAAAGCAGTTTCTCAGAAAGCTTCCTTCCAGTTTTTAACGGAAGATATTTCCTTTTTCACCAAAGCGCTCTATGGTCTTCTAAATATCACTTTCCAAATCCCACAAGAACAGTCTTAGCGAAAGGCTTCTTGAGGGAAAAGCTGTAACTCTGTGAGATGAAGTAACAGAACACAAAGCAGTTTCTCAGGAAGGTTCTTTCCACTATTTACAGAAGATGATTCATTTTTCACCGTAGACATCTATGAGCTTTCAAATATCACTTTGCTATTTCCACAAGAACAGTCTTAGCGAAAGGCTTCTTGAGAGGAAGGCTGTAATCGGAAAGCTTTTTTCGAGTTTTTAACAGAAGATATTTCCTTTTTCACCATAGCCCTCCATGGGCTTCCAAATATCACTTTGCAAATTCCACAAAACTGTATTTGCGAAAGGCTTCTTGAGGGGAAAGCTGTAACTCTGTGAGATGAATTAACAGAACGCAAAGCAGTTTCTCAGAAAGCTTCTTTCCAGTTTTTAATGGAAGATATTTCCTTTTTCACCATAGCCCTCCATGGGCTTCGAAATACCACTTTGCAAATTCCACAAGAATAGTCTTAGTGAATGGCTTCTTGAGGGGAAAGCTCTAACTCTGTGAGATGAATTAACAGAGCACAAATCTGTTTCTGAGAAAGTTTCTTTCCAGTTTTTAACTGAAGATATTTCCTTTTTCACCATAGCCCTCTATGGGCTTCCAAATATTACTTTGGAAATCCCACAAGAACAGTCTTAGCGAAAGGCTTCTTGTGTGGAAAGCTGTAACTCTGTGAGATGAATTAACAGAACACAAATCAGTTTCTCAGAAACCTTCTTTCCAGTTTTTAACGGGAGATATTTCCTTTTTCACCATAGCCCTCTATGTGCTTGTAAACATCACTTTGGAAATTCCACAATAACAGGCTTAACAAATGATTTCTTGAGCGGAAAGCTGTAACTCGTTGAAGTGAATTAACAAAACTCAAAGCAGTTTCGCAGAAATCTTCTTTTCATTTTTTATCTTAGGATATTTGCTTTTGCACCATAGACCTCTATGGGATTCCAAATATCACTTGGCAAATTCCACATGAACAGTCGTAGCAAAAGGCTTCTTGAGGGGAAAGCTGTAATTCTGTGAGATGAATTAACAGAACACAAAGCAGTTTCTCAGAAAGACTCTTTCCAGTTTTTATCGGAAGTTATTTCCTTTTTCACCATAGCCCTTTTTGTGCTTCTTAATATCACTTTCCAAATTACACATGAACATTCTTAGCGAAAGGCTTCCTGAGGGGAAGGCGGTAACTCAGTGAGATGCATTAAAAGAACACAAAGCATTTTCTCAGAAAGTTTCTTTTCAGTTTTTATCTCATGATATTTCCTTTTTCACCAGAGACCACTATGGGCTTTCAAATATCACTTTGCAAATCCGTAAGAACCGTCTTAGCGAAAGGCTTCCTGAGGGGAAAGCTGTAACTCTGTGAGATGAATTAACAGAACACTAACAGTTTCTCAGATAGCTTCTTTCCAGTGTTTGACGGAAGATATTTCTTTTTTCACCCTAGACCTCTATGGGCTTCCAAATATCACTTTGCAAATTCCACAAGAACAGGCTTAACGAAAGGGTTCTTGAGGAGAAAGCTGTAACTCTGTGGGATGAATTAACAGAACACAAAATAGTTTCTCAGAAAGCTTCTTTCCAGTTTTTAACGGAAGATGTTTCCTTTTTCACCATAGCCCTCCATATGCTTCAAAACATCACTTTGGAAATTCCACAAGAACAGGCTTAGCAAAAGGCTCTTGAGGGGAAAGCTGTAACTCTGGGAAATGAATTAACAGAACACAAAGCAGCTTCTCAGAAAGCTACTTTTCAGTTTTTATCTTAGGATATTTCCTTTTGCACCATAGACCTCTATGGACTTCCAAATATCACTTTGCAAATTCCACAAGAACAGTCTTAGCGAAAGGCTTCTGGAGTGGAAAGCTGTAAGTCTGTGAGATGAATTAACAGAACACAAAGCAGCTTCTCAGAAAGCCTCTTTCCAGTTTTTATCGGAAGTTATATCCTTTTTCACCATAGCTCCCTATGGGCTTCCAAATACCACTTTGCAATTTCCACAAGAACAGTCTTAGTGAAAGGCTTCTTGAGGGGAAAGCTGTAACTCTGTGAAATGAATTAACAGAACACAATGTAGTTTTTCAGAAAGCTTCTTTTCAGTTTTTTTCTTAGGATATTTCCTTTTTCACCGATGCCCTCTATGGTCTTCCAAATATCACTTTGCAAATTCCACAAGAACAGTCTTAGTGAAAGGCTTCTGTAGGGGAAAGCTCTAACTCTGTGACATGAATTAACAGAGCACAAATTAGTATCTAAGAAAGATTCTTTTCAGTTTTTGTCTTAGGATATTTCTTTTTTCACCATAGGACTCTATGGGCTTCTAAGTATCCGTTTCCAATTTCCACGAAAACTGTCTTAAGGAAAGGCTTCTTGAGGGGAAAGGTGTAACTCTGTGAGTTGAATTAAGAGAACACAAAGGAGTTTCTCACAATGCCTCTTTCCAGTTTTTAACGGAAGATATTTCCTTTTTCTCCATAGCCTTCTAAGGGCTTCCAAATATCACTTTGCAAATTCCACAAAAACTGTCTTAGCGAAAGGCTACTTGAGAGGAAAGCTGTAACTCTGTGAGATGAAATAACAGAACAGAAAGCAGTTTCTCAGAAAGCCTCTATCCAGTTTTTAACGGAAGATATTTCCTTCTTCACCATAGCCCTCTATGGTCTTCCAAATATCGCTTGGCAAATTCCACAAGAACAGTCTTAGCGAAAGGCTTCTTGAGTGGAAAGCTGTAACTCTGTGAGATGAATTAACAGAACACAAAGCAGTTTCTCAGAATGCTTCTTTCCAGTTTTTAACGGAAGATATTACCGTTTTCACCATCGCCCTCTAGGGGTTCTATATATCACATTCCAAATTCCACAAGAACAGTCTTAGCGAAAGGCTTCTTGAGGGGAAAGCTGTAACTCTGTGCGATCAATTAAGAGAACACAAAGCAGTTTCTCAGAATGCTTCTTTCCAGTTTTTAACTGAACATATTTCCTTTTTCACCATGGCCCTCTATGGGCTACTAAATATCACTTTCCAAATACCACAAGAACAGTCTTAGCGAAAGGCTTCTTGAGGGGAAAGCTGTAACTCTGTGAGATGAAATAACAGAACACAAAGCAGTTTCTCAGAAAGCTTCTTTCCAGTTTTTAACGGAAGATATTTCCTTTTTCACCGTCGCCCTCTTTGGGCTTATAAATATCACTTGCCAAATTCCACATGAACAGTCTAAGCGAAAGGCTTCCTGATGGGAAACTTTTAATTCTGTGAGATGAATTAACAGAACACAAAGCAGTTTCTCAGAAAGCTTCTTTCCAGTTTTTAATGGAAGATATTTCCTTTTTCACCATACCCTCCGTGGGCTTCGAAATACCACTTTGCAAATTCCACAAGAATTGTCTTAGCGAATGGCTTCTTGAGGGGAAAGCTCTAACTCTGTGAGATGAATTAACAGAGCACAAATCTGTTTCTCAGAAAGTTTCTTTCCAGTTTTTAACTGAAGATATTTCCTTTTTCACCATAGCCCTCTATGGGCTTCCAAATATTACTTTGCAAATTCCACAAGAACAGTCTTAGCGAAAGGCTTCTTGAGTGGAAAGCTGTAACTCTGTGAGATGAATTAACAGAACACAAAGCAGCTTCTCAGAAAGCATCTTTCCAGTTTTTAACGGAAGATGTTTCCTTTTTAACCGTAGCCCTCTATGGGCTTCCAAATATCACTTTGCAAATTCCACAAGAACAGCCTTAGCAAAAGGCTTCTTGAGGGGAAAGCTGTAACTCTGTGAGGTGAATTATCAGAACTCAAAGCAGTATCTCAGAAAGCTTCTTTCCAGTTTTTAACGGAAGATATTTCCTTTTTCACATTAGCCCTCTATATGCTTCCAAAGATCAAATTGCAAATTTCACAAGAACAGGCTTAAAAAAAGGCTTCCTGAGGGGAAACCTGTAACTCTGTGAAATGAAATAATAGAACACAATGCAGTTTCTTAGAAAGCTTCTTTCCAGTTTTCATCTTAGGATATTTCCTTTTTCACCATAGACATCTATGGGCTTCCCAATATCACTTTGCAAATTCCACAAGAACAGTCTTAGCTAAAGGCTTCTTGAGGGGAAGGCTGTAACTCTGTGAGATGAATTAACAGGACACAGAGCAGTTTCTCGGAATGCTTCTTTCCAGTTTTTACCCGAAGATATTTCCTTTTTCACCATAGCCCTCTCTGGGTTTTGATTTATCACTTTGCAAATTTCACAAGAATAGTGTTAGTGAACGGCTTCTTGAGTGGAAAGCTGAAACTCTGTGAGATGAACTAACAGAAGAGAAAGCAGTTTCTCAGAGAGCTTCTTTTCGGTTTTTAACGGAAGATATTTCCTTTTTCACCATAGCTCTCTAAGGGCTTCCCAATTTCACTTTGCAAATTAAACAAGAACAGTCTTAGCTAAAGGCTTCTTGAGGGGAAAGCTGTAACTCTGTGAGATGAATTAACAGAGCACAAAATAGTTTTTCAGAAAGCTTCTTTTCAGTTTTTGTCTTAGGATATTTCCTTTTTCACTATAGCCCTCTATGGGATACTAAGTATCACTTTCCAATTTCCACAAAAACAGTCTTAGCGAAAGGCTTCTTGAAGGGAAACCTGTAACTCTGTGAGATGAACTAACAGAATCCAACGCGGTTTCTCAGAAAGCTTCTTTCCTGTATTTAACGGAAGATATTTCCTTTTCCACCATAGCCCTTTAAGGGCTTCCAAATATCACTTTGATAATTCCTCCAGAACTGTCTTATCGGAAGGCTTCTTGAAGAGAAACCTGTAACTCTGTGAGATGAATTAGGAAAACACAACGCAGTTTCTCAGAAAGCTTCTTTCAAGTTTTTAACTGAAGATATTTCCTTTTTCACCATAGCCCTCTATATGCTTCAAAATATCACTTTGGAAATTCCACAAGAACAGGCTTAACAAAAGGCTTCTTGAGGGGAAAGCTGTAACTCTGTGAAATGAATTAACAGAACACAAAGCAGTATCTTAGAAAGCTTCTTTTCAGTTTTTATCTTAGGATATTTCCTTTTTCAACAGACCCTTCTATGGGCTTTCAAATATCACTTTGCAAGTTCCACAAGAACAGTCTTAATGAGAGTCTTCTTGAGGTGAAAGCTGTAACTCTCTGAGGTGAATTAACAGAACACAAGGCAGTTTCTCAGAAAGCTTCTTTCCAGTTTTTAACGGAAGATATTTCCTTTTTCACCATTGCTCTCTATAGGCTTCCAAATATCACTTTGCAAATTCCACAAGAACAGTCTCAGCGAAGGGCTTCTTCAGGGGAAAGCAGAAATTTGCTGAGATGTATTCACAGAACGTACGGCTGTTTCTCAGGAAGCTTCTTTCCAGTTTTTAACGGAAGATATTTCCTTTTTCACAATAGCCCTCTATGGGCTTCCAAGTATAACTTTGCAAATTTCAAAAGAACAGTCTTAGGGAACGGCTTCTTGAGGGGAAAGCTGTAACTCTCTGAGATGAACTAAGAGAACACAATGCAGTTTCTCAGAAAGCTTCTTTTCAGTTTTCTTCTTAGGATATTTCCGTTTTCGTCAAAGCCCTCTATGGGCTTCGAATATCACTTTGTAAATTCCACAAGAACAGTCTCAGTGAACGGCTTCTTGATGGGAAATGTGTAACTCTGTGAGATGAATTAACCGAACACAAAGCAGTTTCTCAGAAAGCTTCTTTTCAGTGTTTATCTTAAGACATTTCCTTTTTCACCATAGCCCTCTATGGGCTTCCAAATAACACTTTGCAAATTAGACAAGAACAGTCTTAGCGAAAGGCTTCTTGAGGGGAAAGCTGTAACTTTGTGAGATGAATTAACAGAACACAAAGCAGTCTCTCAGAAAGCTTCTCTCCAGTTTTCAACTGATGATATTTTCTTTTTCACCATGGCAAATTATGGGCTTCCAAATATCACTTTGCAAATTCCACAACAACAGCCTTAGCGAAAGGCTTCTTGAGGGGAAAGCTGTAAATCTGAGTTGAATTTACGGAACACGAAGCAGTTTCTCAGAATGCCTCTTTTCAGTTTTTATCTTAGGATATTTCCTTTTTCACCATAGCCCTCCATGGGCTTCCAAATATCACTTTTCAAATCCGACAAGAACAGTCTTAACGAAAGCCTTCTGGTGGGGAAAGCTGTAACTCGGTGAGATGTATTAACAGAACAAACTGCAGTTTCTCAGAAAGCTTCTTTCCAGTTTTTAACTGAATATATTTCCTTTTTCTCCATAGCCCTCTAGCGGCTTCCAAATATTACATTGCATATTCCACAAGAACTGTCTTAGTGAATGGCTTCTTGATGGGAAAGCTGTAACTCTGTGAGATGAATTAACAGAACACAAAGCAGTTTCCAAGAAATCTTCTTTCCAGTTTTTAACTGAAGATATTTCCTTTTTCATCACAGCCCTCTATGGGCTTCCAAATATCACTTTGCAAATCCCACAAGAACAGTCTTAGCGAAACGCTTCTTGAGGGGAAAGCTGTAACACTGTGAGATGAATTAACAGAACACAAAGCAGTGTCTCAGAAATCTCCTTTCCAGTTTTTAAGGAGTATTCTTCCTTTTTCACCATAGCCCTCTATGGGCTTCCAAATGTCACTTTGCAAATTCCTCAAGAACAGACTTAGCGAAAGGCTTCTGGAGGGGGAAGCTGTAACAAGGTGAGATGTATTAACAGAACACACGGCAGTATCTCAGAGAGCTTCTTTCCAGTTTTTAACTAAAGATATTTCCATTTTCACCATAGACCAATATGGGTTTCCAAATATCACTTTGCAAATTTCACAAGAATAGTCTTAATGAACGGCTTTTTGAGGGGATAGCTGTAACACTGTGAGATGAACTAACAGAACACACAGCAGTTTCTCAGAGAGCTTCTTTTCGGTTTTTAATGGAAGATATTCCCTTTTTCACCATAGCTACGGGCTTCCAAATATCATTTTGCAAATTCCACAAGAACAGTCTTAGCGAAAGACTTCTTGAGGGGAAAGCTGTAACTCTGTGAGATGACTTAACAGAACACAAAGTAGTTTCTCAGAAAGCTTCTTTCCAGTTTAAACTGAATATATTTCCTTTTTCACCATAGCCCTAAATCGGCTTTCAAATATCACTTTGCAGATCCCACAAGAACGGTCTTAGCGAAAGGCTTCTGGAGGGGAAAGCTGTAACCCTCTCAGATGAATTAACAGAACACAAAGCAGTTTGTCAGAAAGCTTCTTTCCAGTTTTTAACGTAAATTATTTCCTTTTTCACCATAGCCCTCTTTGGGCTTCCAAATATCACGTTCTAAATTCCACAAGAACAGTCTTAGTGAAACGCTTCTTGAGGGGAAAGCTGTAACACTGTGAGATGTATTAACAGAACACAGAGCAGTTTCTCAGAAAGCTTCTTTCCAGTTTTTAACGGTAGATATTTCCTTTTTCACCGTTGGTCTCTATGGTCTTCCAAATATCTCTTTGCAAATCCCACAAGAACAGTCTGAGTGAAAGGCTCTTGAGGAGAAAGCTGTAACTCGGTGAGATGAATTACAGGAACACACGGCAGTTTCTCAGAAAGCTCCTTTCCTGTTTTTAACTGAAGATATTTCCTTTTTCACCATAGCAATCTATGGGCTTCCAAATATCACTTTGCAAATTCCACAAGAACAGTCTTACGGAAACGCTTCTTGAGGAGAAAGCTGTAACTCAGTGAGATGTATTAACAGAACACACTTCAGTATCTCAGAGAGCTTCTTTCCAGTTTTTTACTGAAGATATTTCCTTTTTCACCGTAGCCCAATATGGGTTTCCAAATATCACTTTGCAAATTTCACAAAAATAGTCTTAGTGAACGGCTTCTTGAGGGGATAGCTGTAACAGTGTGAGATGAACTAACAGAACACAAAACAGTTTCTCATAAAGCTTCTTTATGGTTTTTAATGGAAGATGTGGTGTTTTTCACCATTGCCCTCTATGGGCTTTCAAATTTCACTTCGGAAATTCAAAAAGAAAAGTCTTAGTGACAGGCTTCTTGAGGGTAAATGGACTTCCAAATATCACTTTGCAAATCCCACAAGAACAGTCTTAGCCAAAGACTTCTTTTGGGGAAAGCTTTATCTTGGTGAGATGTATTAACAGAACACACGGCAGTTTCTCAGAAAGCTTCTTTCCATATTTTAACGGAAGATATTTCCTTTTACACCATAGACCTCTATCGGCTTCCAAAGTTCACATTTCAAGTTTCACAAGAACTGTCTTAGTGAACGACTTCTTGAAGGGAAAGCTGTAACTCTGTGAGATGAACTAACGGAACACAAAGAATTTTTCAGAAAGCTTCTTTTCGGTTTTCATCTTAGGATATTTCCATTTTCACCATAGCCATCTATGGGCTTCCAAATATCACTTTGCAAATTCCACAAGAACAGTCTTAGCGAAAGGCTTCTTGAGGGGAAAGCTGTAACTCCGTGAGATGAATTAACAGAACAGAAAGCAGATTCTCAGAATGCTTCTATCCACAGTTTAACTGAAGATATTTCCTTTTTCACTGTAGCCCTCTATGGGCTTTCAAATATCACTTTGAATATCCCACAAGAGCAGTCTTAGCGAAAGGCTTCTTGAGGGGAAATTTGTAACTCGGTGAGGTGTATTAACAGAACACATGGCAGTTTCTCAGAAAGCTTCTTTCCAGTTTTTAACGGAAGACATTGCCTTTTTCACCATAGCCTCCTATGGGATTCCAAATATCACTTTTAAATTTCACAAGAGCATTCTTAGTGAACGACTTCTTCAGGGGAAAGCTCTAACTCTGTGAGATGAATTAAGAGAACCCAAGGCCGTTTCTCAAAAAGCTTCCTTTCAATTTTTATCATAGGATATTTCCTTTTTCACCATAGGCCTCTATGGGCTTCCAAATATCAGATTGCAAATTCCACAAGAACAGTCTTAGTGAAAGGCTTCTTGAGGGTAAAGCTGCAACTCGGTGAGATGTATTACACCATCACACGGCAGTTTCTCAGAAAGTTTCTTTCCAGTTTTTAACCGAAGATATTTCTTTTTCACCACAGCCCTCTAAGGGCTTCCAAGTAGCACTTTCCAATACTCTTGTTTCTCTTAAGATCGTATAAATCTTTCGCCTTTTACCAAATATCACTTTGCAAATTCCACAAGAACAGTCTTAGGGAAAGGCTTCTGGAGGGGAAAGCTGTAACTCCGTAAGGTAAATTAACAGAACACAAGGCAGTTTCTCATACAGCTTCTTTCCAGTTTTTAACTGAAGATATTTCCTTTTTCACCATAGTCCTCTATGGGCTTCCAAACATCACATTGCAAATCCAACAAGAACAGTCATAGCGAAAGGCTTCTTGAAGGGAAAGCTGTAAATCTGTGAGAAGAACTAACAAAATGAAAACTGGTTTCTCAGAAAGCTTCTTTTCTTTCTTTATGTTAGGATATTTCAATTTTCACCTTTGCCCTCTAGGTGCTTCCAAATACCACTTTGCAATTTCCAAAAAAACAGCCTTAGCGAAAGGCTTCTTGAGGGGAAAGCTGTAACTCTGTGAGTTGAATTAACAGAACACAGAGCAGTTTCTCAGAAATCTTCTTTCCGGTTTTTGACGGAAGATATTCCTTTTTCAGCATAGCCCTCTAAGGGCTTCCAAATATCACTTTGGAAGTTCCACAAGAACAGTCTTAGCGACAGACTTCTTGAGGGTAAAGCTGTAACATTCTGAGATGAATTAACAGAACACAAAGCAGCTTCTCAGAAAGCTTCTTTATAGTTTTCAATGGAAGGTATTTCCTTTTTCACCATAGCCCTCTATGTGCTTCCAAATATCACTTTGCAAATTTCACAAGAGCAGTCTTAGTGAACGGCTTCTTGAGGGTAAAGCTGTAACTCTATGAGATGAACTAACAGAACACAAGGCAGTTTCTCAGAAAGCTTCTTTTCGTTTTATATCTTAGGATATTTCCATTTTCACTATAGCACTCTATGGGCTTCCGAATATCACTTTGCAAATTCCACAAGAACAGTCTTAGCGAAAGGCTTCTTAAGGGGAAAGCTCTATCTCTTTGAGATGATTCAACAGAACACAAAGCAGTTTTTCAGAAAGCTTCTTTTCAGTTTCTATCTTAGGCTATTTCCTTTTTCACCATAGCCCTCTATGGTCTTCCAAATATCACCTTGCAAATTCCACAAGAACAGTCTTAGCAAGAGGCTTTTGGAGGGGAAAGCTCTAATTCGGTGAGATGTATTAACAGAAAACACGCCAGTTTCTCAAGAAGCTTCTTTCCCCTTGTTAACGGGAGATATTTCCTTTTTCACCATAGCCCTCTATGGGTTACCAAATATGAATTTGCAAATTGCACAAGAAGAGTCTTAGTGAACGGCTTCTTGAGGGGAAAGCTCAAACTCTGTGAGATGAACTAACAGAACACAAAGCAGTTTCTCAGAAAGCTTCTTTTCGGTTTTTAACAGAAGATATTCCCTTTTTCACCATAGCCCTCTATAGGCTTCGAAATTTCTCTTTGCAAATTCCACAAGAACAGTCTTAGTGAAAGGCTTCTGCAGGGACAAGCTGTAACTCTGTGAGATGAATTAACAGTACACGAAGCAGTTTCTCAGAAAGCTTCTGTTCAGTTTTTATATTAGGATATTTCCTTTTTCACCATAGCTTTCTACGGGCTCCAATTATCACTTTGCAAATTCCACAAGAACAGTCTTAGCGAAAGGCTTACTTAAGGGAAAGCTGTAACTCTGCGAGTTGAATTAAGAGAACACAAAGTAGTTTCTCAGAAAGATTCTTTCTAGTTTTAAACTGAAGGTATTTCCTTTTTCACCATAGCCCTCTACGGGCTTCCAATATCACTTTGCAAATTTCACAAGAACAGTCTTAGTGAACGGTTTCTTGAGGGGAAAGCTGTAACTCTGTGAGATGAATTAACAGAACACAGGGCAGTTTCTCAGAAATCTTCTTTCCAGTTTTTAACGGAAGATATTTCCTTTTTCACCGTAGCCCTCTCTGGGCTTCCAAATATCACTTTGCAAATTACAAAAGAACAGTCTTAGTGAACGGCTTCTTGAGGGGAACCCTGTAAATCGGTGAGATGAATTAACAGAACACAAAGCCGTTTCTCAGAAATCTTCTTTCCAGTTTTTATCTTAGTATATTTCCCTTTTCACCATAGCCCTCTATGGGCTTCCAAATATCACTATGCAAATCCCACAGGAACAGTCTTAGCGAAAGGCTTTTGTGGAGAAAGCTGTAACTCGGTGTGATATATTAACAGAACACGCGGCAGTTTCTCAGAGTGCTTCTTTCTAGTTTTTAAGGGAAGATATTTCCTGTTTCACCATAGCCCACTAGGGGTTCCAAATATCACTTTTAAAATTTCACAAGAACAGTCTTACTGAATGGCTTTTTGAGGGGAAAGCGGTAACACTGTGAGATTAACTAAAAGAACACAAAGCAGTTTCTCAGAAAGCTTCTTCTCGGTTTTTACCTTAGGATATTTTCTTTTTCACCATAGCCATCTATGGGCTTCCAATTATCAGTTTGCAAATTCCACAAGAAGAGTCTTAGCGGAAGGTGTCTTCAGGGGAAAGCTCTAATTCTTTGAGATGAATTAACAGAACACTCAGCAGTTTCTCAGAAAGCTTCTTTTCAGTTTTTACCTGAAGATATTTCCTTTTTCACCGTAGCCCTCCATGGGCTTCCAAATATCACTTTGCAAATACCACAACAGCAGCTTAAGCGAAAGGCTTCTTGAGGGTAAAGCTATAACTATGTGAGTTGAATTAACAGAAAACAAAGCAGTTTCTCAGAAAGTTTCTTTTCAGTTTTTATCTTAGGATATTTACTTTTTCACCATAGCCCTCTAAGGGCTTCCAAATGTCACTTGGCAAATTCCACAAGAACAGTCTTACTGAACGACTCCTTGAGCAGAAAGCTGTAACTCTGTTAGATGAACTACCAAAACAGAAAGCAGTTTCTCAGAAAGGTTCTTTTCGGTTCTTATCTTAGGATATTTCCATTTTCACCATAGCCCTCTATGGGATTACAAATATCACTTTTCAAATTGCACAACTACGGCCTTAGCGAAAGGTTTTTGAGGGGAAAGCTATAACTCTGTGAGAGGAATTAACAGAACACAAAGCAGTTTCTCAGCAATCTTCTTTCCAGTTTTTAACGGAAGATATTTCCTTTTTCACCATAGTACTCTAGGGTTTAAAAATATCACTTTACAAATTCCACAAAAACACTCTTAGCGAAAGTCTTCTTGAGGGGAGAACTGTAACTCTGTGAGATGAATTAACAGAACCCAAAACAGTTTCTGAGAAAGCTTCTTTTCAGTTTTTATCTTAGAATATTTCCTTTTTCACCATAGCCCTCTATAGGCTTCCAAAGATCACTTTGCAAATTCCACAAGAACAGTCTTAGTTAAAGGCTTCTTGAGGGGAAAGCTGTAACTCTGTGAAATGAATTAAAAGAACACAAAGCAGTATCTCAGAAGCTTCTTTCCAGTTTTTAACTGAAGATATTCCCATTTTCACCGTATCCCTCTATGGGCTTCGAAATATCACTTTGCAAATCCTACAGGAACAGTCTTAGTGAAAGGCTTCTTGAGGGTAAAGCTTTAACTCGGTGAGATGTATTAACATAACACACGGCAGATTCTCAGAAAGCTTCTTTCCCGTATTTAATGGAAGATATTTCCTTTTTCACCATAGCCCTCTATGGGGTTCCAAATATCACTTTGAAAATTTCACAAAAACAGCCTTAGCAAAAGGCTTCTTGAGGGGAAAGCTGTAACTCTGTGAGTTGAATTGTCAGAACACAAAGCAGTTTCTCAGAAAGCTTATTTTCAGTTTCTATCTTAGGATAATTCCTTTTTCAAAATAGCCTTCTACGGGCTTCCAAATATTCCTTTGCGAATTCCACAAGAACAGTCTTGGCGAAAGGCTTCTGGAGGTGAAGATCTAACTCTGTGAATTGAATTAACAGAACAAATAGCAATTTCTTTGAAATCTTCTTTCCAGTTTGTAACGGAAGAAATTTCCTTTTTCACCATAGCCCTCTATGAACTTCCAAATATCACTTTGCAAATCCCACAAGAACAGTCCTAGCGAAAGTCTACTTGAGGGGAAAGCTGTAACTCGGTGAGGTGCATTAAGAGAACACATGGCGGTTTCTCAGAAAGCTTATTTCCAGTTTTTAACGGAAGATATTTCCTTTTTCACAATAGCCCTCAGCGCGCTTCCAAATATCACATTGCAAATTCCACAAGAACAGTATTAGCGAATGGCTTCTGGAGGGGAAATCTATAACTCCGAGAGATTAATTAAGAAAACACAATGCAGTTTCTCAGAAAGCTTCTTTTCAGTATTTATCTTAGGATACTTCCTTTTTCACCATAGCCCTCTAGGAGCTTCCAAATATCACTTTGCAATTTCCACAAGAACAGTCTTAACGAAAGGCTTCTTGAGCTGAAAGTCGTAGTCTGTGAGAGGATTTAACAGAACACAAAACAGTCTCTCAGAAAGCTTGTTTCCAGTTTTTAATGGAAGATATTTCCTTTTTCACCATACCCCTCTACCGGCTTCTAAGCTCACTTTGCAAATTCCAGAAGAACAGACCTAGCGAAAGGCTTCTGGAGAGCAAAGCTGTAATTCTGTGAGGTGAACTAACAAAATACAAAGCAGGTTCTCAGAAAGCTTCCTTTCGGTTTTTAACTTAAGATATTTCCTTTTTCACCATAGCCCTCTCTGGCCTTCCAAATATCACTTTGCAAATCCCACAAGAACAGTCTTAGTGAACGGCTTCTGGAGGGGAAAGCTGTAACTCTGTGAGATGAATTAACAGAACACAAAGCAGTTTCTCAGAAAGCTTTTTTTCAGTTTTTATCTTAGGATATTTCCTTTTTCACCATAGCTCTCTCTTTGCTTCCAAATATCACTTTGCAAATTCCACAAGAACAGTGTTAACGAAAGGTTATTGGATGGGAGAGCTGTAACTCTGTGAGATGCATTAACAGAACACAAAGCAGTTTCTCAGAAATCTTCTTTCCAGTTTTTAACGGATGATATTTCCTTTTTCAGCTTAGCCCCCTATGGGATTCCAAATATCACTTTGAAAATTCCACAAGAACAGTCTTAGTGAATGGCTTCTTGAGGGCAAAGCTGTAACTCTAGAGACGAATTAACAGAACACAAAGCAGTTTCTCAGAAAGCTTCTTTTCAGTTTTTATCTTAGGATATTTCCTTTTTCACCATTGCCCTCTATGGGCTTCCAAATGTCACTTTGCATATTCCAAAAGAACAGTCTTAGTGATCAGCTTCATGATAGGAAAGTTGTAACTCTGTGAGATTAATTAACAGAACACAAAGGAGTTTCTCAGAAAGGTTCTTTCCAGTTTTTAACGGAAGATATTTCCTTTTTCACCATAGCCCACTATGGGCTTCAAAATATCACTTTGCAAATTCCACAAGAATAGTGCTAGCGAAAAACTTCTGGAGGGGAAAACTGTAACTCTGTGAGATGAATTAACAGAACACAAAGCAGTTTCTCAGAAATCTTCTTTCCAGTTTTTAACGAAAGATATTTCCTTTTTCACCATAGACCTCTATGGGATTCCAAATATCAGAGTGCAAATTTCACAACAACAGTCTTAGTGAAGGGCTTCTTGAGGGGAAAGCTGTAACACTGTGAGATGAACTAACAAAACATAAAGCAGTTTCTCAGACAGTTTCTTTTCGGTTTTTATCTTAGGATATTTCCATTTTCAAAATAGCCCTCTATTGGCTTCCAAGTATCATTTTGCAAATTCCACAAGAACAGTTTTATAGAAAGGCTTCTTGAGGGGAAAGCTGTTACTCGGTGAGATGTATTAACAGAACACACAGCAGTTTCTCAGAAAGCTTCTTTCCAGTTTTTAATGGAAGTTATTTCCCTTTTCACCATAGCCCTCCATGGGCTTCCAAATATCACTTTGCAAATTCCACAAGAACAGTCTTAGCGAAAGGCTTCTGGGGGCGAAATCTGTAACTCTGTGAGATGAATTAACAGAACAAAAAGCAGTTTCTCACAAATCTTCTTTCCAGTTTTTAACGGAAGATATTTCCTTTTTCACCATAGTCCTCTATGGGCTTCCAAATATCACTTCGCAAATTCCACAAGAACAATCTTAGCGAAAGGCTTCTTGAAGGGGAAGCTGTAACTCTGTGAGGTGAATTAACAGAACACAAAGCAGTCTCTCAGAAAGCTTCTTTCCAGTATTTAACTGAAGATATTTCTTTTTTCACTATAGCCCTCTATGGGCTTCCAAATATCACTTTGGAAATCCCACAAGAACAGTCTTAGCGAAAGGCTTCTTGAGCGGAGAGCTGTAACTCGGTGATATGTACTAACAGAACACACCGCATTTTCTCAGAAAGCTTCTTTCCAGTTTTTAACGGAATATATTTCCTTTTTCACTTTAGCCCTCTATGGGCTTCCAAATATCACTTTGCCAATTTCACAAAACAGTCTTAGTGAATGGCTTCCTGAGGGGAAAGCTGTAACTCTGTGAGTGAACTAACAAAACGCAAAGCAGCTTTTCATACAGCTTCTTTTCGGTTTTTATCTTAGCATATTTCCATTTTCACCATAGCCTACTATGGGCATCCAAATATCACTTTGGAAATTCCACAAAAACAGTCTTAACGGAAGGCTTCTTGAGGCAAAAGCTGTAACTCTTTCAGATGAATTAATAGAACACAAAGCAGTTTCTCAGAAAGCTTCTTTTCAGTTTTTAACTGAATGTATTTCCTTTTTCAACATAGCCCTCTTTGGGCTTCAAAATATCACTTTGTAAATTCCATAACAACAGCCTTAGCGAAAGGCTCCCTGAGGTAAAAGAGTAACTCTGTGACTTGAATTAACACAACACAAAGCCGTTTCTCAGAAAGCTTCTTTTGAGTTTTTATTTTAGGATGTTTCCTTTTTCACCATTGCCGTCTATGTGCCTCCAAATATCACTTTGCAATTCCACAAGAACAGTCTTAGTGAACGGCTTCTTGAGGGGAAAGCTGTAACTCTGTGAGAGGAACTAACTGAACACAAAGCAGTTTCTCAGAAGGCTTCTCTCCAGTTTTTAACTGAGGATATTTCCTTTTTCACCATAGCCCTTTCGGGCTTCCAAATATCACTTTGCAAATTCCACAAGAAAAGTCTTACCAAAAGGCTTCTTGAGGGGAAAGCTCTAACGCTGTGAGATGAATTAACAAAACAGAAAGCATTTTCTCACAAATCTTCCTTCCAGTTTTTAACGGAAGATATTTCCTTTTTCACCATAGCCCTGTATGGGCTTCCAAATATCACCTTGTAAATTATTCAAGAATAGTCTTAGCGAAAGTGTTCTTGAGGGGAACAGAGTGACTCTGTGAGATGAATTAACAGAGCACAAAGCAGTTTCTCAGATAGCTTGATTCTAGTTTTTAACGGAATATATTTCCTTTTTCACCATAGCTCTCTAGGGGCTTCCAAATATCACTTTGAATATCCCGCAAGAACAGTCTTTGCGAAAGGCTTCTTGAGAGGAAAGCAGTAACTCTGTGAGATGAATTAACAGAACACAAAGCAGTTTCTCTGAAAGCTTCTTTCCATTTTTTTACGGGGGATATTTCCTTTTTCACCATAGCCCTCTATGGGCTTCCAAATATCACTTTGCAAATTCCACAAGAACAGTCTTAGGGAAGGGCTTCTTGAGGGAAAAGCTGTAACTGTGTGAGATGAATTAACAGAATACAAAGCAGTTTCTACGAAAGCTTCTTTCCAGTTCTTAGCGGAAGATATTCCCTATTGCACCATAGCCCTCTTTGGGCCTCCAAATATCACTTTGCCAATTCCACAAGAACAGCCTTAGCAAAAGACTTCTGAAGGGAAAGCTGTAACTCTGTGAGATGAATTAGCAGAACACAAAGCAGTTTCTCAGAATGCTTCCTTTCAGTTTTTATCTAGGATATATCCTTTTTCACCATAGCCCTCTATGGGCTTCCAAATATCACTTTGCACATTCCTCAAGAACAGTCATAGCAAAAGGATTCTTGAGAGGAAAGCTGTAACTCTGTGTGAAGAATTCACAGAAAACAAAGTAGTTTCTCAGAAAGCTTCTTTCCAGTTTTTTACGGAAGATATTTCATTTTTCAGCATAGCCCTCTATTTGCATACAAATATCACTTTGCCAATTCCACAAGAACAGCCTTAGCGAAAGGCTTCTTGAAGGGAAAGCTGTAACTCTGTGAGATGAGTTATCAAAACACAAAGCAGTTACTCAGAATGCTACTTTTCAGTTTTAATCTTAGGATATTTCCTTTTTCACAATAGCCCTCTATGGGCTTCAAAATATCACTTTGCAAATTCCTTAAGAACAGTGTCAGCAAAAGAATTCTTGAGGGGAAAGCTGTAACTCTGTGAGAAGAAATCACAGAACACAAAGCAGTTTCTCAGAAAGCTTCTTTCCAGTTTTTTATGGAAGACATTTCCTTTTTCACCATAGCCCTCTAAGGGCTTCCAAATATCACTTTGCAAATACCACAAAAACAGCCTTAGCGATAGGCCTCTTCAGAGGAAAGATATAACTCTGTGAGATGAATTAAGAGAACACAAAGTAGTTTCTCAGACGGCTTCTTTCCAGTTTTTAACTGAAGATATTTCCTTTTTCAAAATAAACCTCTATGGGCTTCCAAATATCACTTTGCAAATTCCACAAGAACAGCCTTAGCGAAAGGCTTCTTGAAGGGAAAGCTGTAACTCTGTGAGATGAATTAACAGAACACAAAGCAGTTTCTCAGAAAGCTTCTTTCCAGTTTTTTACGGAAGATATTTCCTTTTTCACCTCAGCCCTCTATGGGCTTCCAAATATCACTTTGCAAATTCCACAAGAACAGCCTTAGCGAAAGGCTTCTTGAGAGGAAAGCTGTAACTCTGTGACATGAATTAACAGAACACAAAGCAGTTTCTCAGAAAGCTTCTTTCCAGTTTTTAACGGAAGATATTTCCTTTTTCACCATAGACCTCTATGGGCTTCCAAATATCACCTTGCAAATTCCACAAGAACAGTCTTAGCGAAAGTCTTCTGGAGGGGAAAGCTGTAACTCTGTTAGATGAATTAACAGAACACAAAGCAGATTCTCAGAAAGCTTCTTTCCAGTTTTTAACTGAAGTAATTTCCTTTTTCACCAAAGCCCTCTGTGGGCTTCCAAATATCACTTTGCAAATTACACATGAAGAGCCTTAGAGAAAGGCTTCTTGAGAGGAAAGCTGTAACTCGGTGAGATGTATGAACAGAACTCATGGCAGTTTCTCAGAAAGCTTCTTTCCAGTTTTTAACGGAAGATATTTCCTTTTTCACCATATCTCTCTATGGGTTTCCAAATATCAGTTTGAAAATTTCACAAGAATAGTCCTAGTGAACGGCTTCTTGAGGGGAAAGCTGTAACTTTGTGAGATGAATTAAGAGAACACAAAGCAATTTCTCAGGAAGTTTCTATCCAATTTTTAACGGAAGATATTTCCTTTTTCACCATAGCCCTCTAAGGGCTTCTAAATTTCACTTTGTAAATTCCACAAGAACAGTCTTAGCGAAAGGCTTCTTGAGGGGAAAGCTGTAACTCTGTGAGATGAATTAAGAGAACACAAGGAAGTTTCTCAGAGAGTTTATTTCCAGTTTTAAACTGACGATATTTTCTTTTTCACCATAGCCCTCTACTGGCTTCCAAATATCACTTAGCAAATTAAACAGTAACAGTATTAGAGAAAGGATTCTAGAGAGGAAAGCTGTAACTCTGTCAGATGAATACACAGAACACAAAGCAGTTGCTCAGAAATTTTCTTTCCTGTTTTCAACGGAAGATATTTCCTTTTTCACCTTAGCGCTCTATGGGCTTCTAAATATGACTTTGCAGATTCCACAAGGACAGTCTTAGCGAAAGTCTTACTGAGGAGAAAGCTGTAACCCTGTGAGATGAACTTACAGAACACAACGCAATTTCTCAGAAAGCCTCTTTCCAGTTTTTAACTGAAGATATTTCCTTTTTCACCATAGCCCTCTATTCCTTCCAAATATCACTTTGCAAATTTCACAAGAACAGTCTTAGGGAACGGCTTGTTTAGGGGAAGGTTGTAACTCCTTGAGATGAACTAACAGAACACAGAGTGCTTTCTCAGATAGGTTCTTTTCGGTTTTTATCTTAGGATATTTCCATTTTCACCATAGCCCTCTATGGGCTTCCAAATATTACTTTGCATATTCCACAAGAACAGTCTTAACGGAAGGCTTCTTGAGGAGAAACTGTAACTCTTAGAGATGAATTAGCAGAACACAAAGCAGTTTCTTAGAAAGCTTCTTTCAAGTTTTTAACTGAAGATATTGCTTTTTTCATCATAGCCTTCTATGGGCTTCCAAATATCACTTTGGAAATTCCACAAGAACAGTCTTAGCGAAGGCTTCTTGAGGGGAAAGCTGTAACTGTTTGAGATGAATTAACAGAACACAAGGTAGTTTCTCAGAAAGCTTCTTTTCATTTTTTATCTTAGGATATTTCCTTTTCACCATAGCCCTCTATGGGCTTTCAAATATCACTTTGCAAATTCCACAAGAACAGTCTTAGTGAACGGCTTCTTGAGGATTAAGCTGTAACTCTGTGAGATGAATTAACAGAACACAAAGCAGTTTCCCAGAAAACTTCTTTCCAGTTTTTAACGGAAGATTTTAATTGTTCAACATAGCTCTCTATGAGGTTCCAAATATCACGTAGCAATTTGCACCAGAACAGTCTGGGCGAAAGGCATCTTGAGGTAAAAACTGTAAGTCTGTGAGATGAATTAACAGAACACAAAGCAGTTTCTCAGAAATCTTCTTTCCAGATTTTAACGGGAGATATTTCCTTTTTCAACATAGCCCCCTATAGGCTTCCAAATATCACTTCGAAAATTCCACAAGAACAGTCTTAGGGAAAGACTTCTTGAGGGGAAAGCTGTATCTCTGTGAGATGAATTAACAGAACACAAAGCAGTTTCTCAGAAGTCTTCTTTCCAGTTTTTAACGGATGATATTTCCTTTTTCACCCTAGACTTCCATGGGCTTCCAAATATCACTTGACAAATTCCACAAGAACAGTCTTTGAGAAAAGTTTCTTGTGGGAAAATCTGTAACCCTGTGAGATGAATTAACAGAACACACATCAGTTTCTCAGAAACCTTCTTTCCGGTTTTACACTGAAGATATTTCCTTTTTCACCATAGCCCTCTATGGGCTTCCAAATATCACTTTGCAAATTCCACAAGAACAGTCTTAGCGAAAGGCTTCTTGAGGGAAAGCTGTAACTCTGTGAGATGAATTAACAGAACAAAAAGCAGTTTCTCAGAAATCTTCTTTCCAGTTTTTAACGGAAGATATTTCCTTTTTCACCATAGCCTTCTAGGGGCTTCCAAATATCACCTTGCAAATTACACAAGAACAGTCTTAGTGAAAGTCTTTTCATGGGAAAGGTGTAACTCTGTGAGATGAATTAACAGAACACAAAGAAGTGTCTCAGAATGCTTTTTTCCAGTTTTCAACTGAGGATAATTTCTTTTTCACCATAGCCCTCTGTGGGCTTCCAAATATCACCTTGCAAATTCCACAAGAACAGTCTTAGCGATTCGCTTCTAGAGGGAAAAGCTGTAACTCTGGGAGATGAATTAACAGAACACAAAGCAGTTTCTCAGAAAGCTTCTTTTCAGTTTTTATCTTAGAATATTTCCTTTTTCAAGATAGCTTTTTATGGGCTTCCAAATTTAAATTTGCAAATTCTACAACAACAGTTTAGTGAATGGCTTCTGGAGGTGAAAGCTGTAACTCTGTGAGATGAATTAACAGAACACAAAGCAGTTTCTCAGAAAGCTTCTTTCCAGTATTTAACGGAAGATATTTCTTTTTTCACCGTAGCCTTCTATGAGCTTCCAAATATCACTTTGCAAATTCCACAAGAAGAGTCTTAGCGAAAGGCTTCTTGAAGGAAAGCTGTAACTCTGTGAGATGAATTAACAGAACACAAAGCAGTTTCTCAGAAAGCTTCTTTCCAGTTTTTATCTGAAGATATTTCCTTTTTCACCATAACCCTCTATGGGCTTCCAAATATCACTTTGCAAATCCCACAAGAACAGACTCAGCGAAAGTCTTCTTGTGGGAAAAGCTGTAACTCGGTGAGATGTATTAACAGAACACACGGCAGTATCTCAGAGAGCTTCTTTCCAGTTTTTAACTTAGTATATTTCCTTTTTCATCGTAGCCCTCTATGAGCTTCCAAATATCACTTTTGAAATTTCACAAGAACAGTCTTAGTGCCCCACTTCTTCAGGGAAAAGCTGAAACCCTGTGAAATGAACTAACAGAACACAAAGCAGTTTCTCAGAAAGCTTCTTTTTCAGTTTTTATCTTAGGATATTTCCTTTTTCACCATAGCCCTCTAAGGGCTTACAAATATCACTTTGCAAATGCCACAAGAACAGTCTTAGCGAAAGGCCTCTTGACGGAAAAGCTGAAACTCTGTGAGATGAATTAACAGAACACAAAGCAGTTTCTAAGAAAACTTCTTTTCGGTTTTTATCTTAGGATACTTCCTTTTTCACCGTAGCCTTCTATGGGCTTCCAAATATCACTTTGCAAATTCCAGAAGAACAGTCTTAGCAAAAGGCTTCTGGAGGGAAAGCTGTAACTCGGTGAGATGTATTAACAGAACACACGGCAGTTTCTCCGAAAGTTTTTCCAGTTTTTTACGGAAGATATTTCCTTTTTCACCACAATCCTCTATGGGTTTCTAAATATCAATATGCAAATTTCACAAGAACAGTCTTAGTGAACGGCCTCTTGAGTGGAAAGCTGAGGCTCTGTGATATGAACCAACAGAACACAATGCAGTTTCTCAGAAATCTTCTTTTCGGTTTTTAACGGAAGATATTTCCTTTTTCACCATAGCCCTCTAGGGTCTTCCAAATATCACTTTGCAAATTCCACAAGAACAGACTTAGCGAAAGGCTTCTTGAGGGAAAGCTGTAACTCTCTTAGATGAATTAGTATAACACAAAGCAGTTTCTCAGAAATCTTCTATCCAGTTTTTAACGGAATATATTTCCTTTTTCACCATAGCATTCTATGGGCTTCCAAATATCACTTTGAAAATTCCACAAGAACAGTCTTAGCGAAAGGCTTCTGGAGGGGAAAGCTGTAACTTTGTGAGATGAATTTACAGAACACAAAGCAGTTTCTCAGAAATCTTCTTTCCAGATTTTAACGGAAGATATTTCCTTTTTCACCATAGCCCTCTATGGGCTTCCAAATATCACCTTGCAAATTCCACAAGAAGAGTCTTAGCGAAAGACTTCTTGAGGCGAAAGCTGTAACTCTGTGAAATGAATTAACAGAATACAAAGGAGTCTCTCAGAAAGCTTCTTTCCAGTTTTTAATTGAAGATATTTCCTTTTTCACCATAGACCTCTAAGGGCTTCCAAATATCACTTTGCAAATTCCACAGGAACAGTCTTAGCGAAAGGCTTCTGGAAGGGAAAGCTGTAACTCTGTGAGATGAATTAACAGAAAACAAAGCAGTTTCTCAGAAAGCTTCTTTCCAGTTTATATCGGAAGATATTTCCTTTTTCACCATAGCCCTCATTGGACTTCCAAATATGACTTTGAATATTCCACAAGAACATTCTTAGCGAAGGCTTCTTATGGGGAAAGCTTTAACTCGGTCAGATGTATTATTAACAGAACACACGGCAGTTTCTCAGAAAATTTCTTTTCAGTTTTTAACTGAAGATATTTCCTTTTTCATCATAGCCCTCTATGAGCTTCCAAATATCACTTTGCAAATTCCACAGGAACAGTCTTAGCGAAAGGCTTCTGGAAAGGAAAGCTGTAACTCTGTGAGATGAATTAACAGAACACAAAGCAGTTTCTATGAAAGCTTCTTTTAATTTTTTATCTTAGGATATTTCCTTTTTCACCATAGCCCTGAATGGGTTTTGAAATATCACTTTGCAAATTCCAAAACAACAGTCTTAATGAAAGGTTTCTGGAGGGGAAAGCTGTAACTCTCTGAGATGAATTAACAGAACACAAAGCAGTTTCTCAGAAAGATTCTTTCCAGGTTTTAACGGAAGATATTTCTTTTTTCACCATAGCCCTCTATGGGCTTCCAAATATCACTTTGGAAATGCCACAAGAACAGTGTTAGCAAAAGACTCCTTGAAGCGAAAGCTGTAACACTGTGAGACAAATTAGCAGAACACAAAGCAGTTTCTCAGAAAACTTCTTTCAAGTTTTTAACTGAAGATATTTCCTTTTTCACCATAGCCCTCTATGGGCTTCCAAATTTCACTTTGCACATCCCACAAGAACAGTCTTAGCGAAAGGCTTCTAGAGGGGAAATCTGCAAATCTGTGAGATGAATTAACAGAACACAAAGCAGATTCTCAGAAAGCTTCTTTCCAGTTTATAACGGAAGATATTTCCTTTTTATTTTATTTATTTATTTTATTTTATTTATTTATTTATTTATTTTTTTTTTTGAGACGGAGTCTGGCTCTGTCCCCCGGGCTGGAGTGCAGTGGCCGGATCTCAGCTCACTGCAAGCTCCTCCTCCCGGGTTTACACCACTCTCCTGACTCAGCCTCCCGAGTAGCTGGGACTACAGGCGTCCACTACCTCGCCCGGCTAGTTTTTTGTATTTTTAGTAGAGACGGTGTTTCACCGTATTAGCCAGGATGGTCTCGATCTCCTGACCTCGTTATCCGCCCGTCTCACCCTCCCAAAGTGCTGGGATTACAGGCTTGAGCCACCGCGCCCGGCGGATATTTCCTTTTTCGCCATAGCCCTCTCTGGGCTTCCAAATATCACTTTGTAAATTCCACAAGAACCGTCTTAGCGAAAGGCTTCTTGAGGGGAAAGCTGTAACTCTGTGAGATGAATTTACAGACACGAAGCAGTTTCTCAGAAATCTTCTTTTCAGTTTTTATCTTAGGCTATTTCCTTTTTCACCATAGCCCTCTAAAGGCTTCCAATATCACTTTGCAAATTCCACAAGAACAGTCTTATCCAAAGACTTCTGGAGGGGAATGCTGTAACTCTGTGAGATGAATTAACAGAACACAAAGCAGTTTCTCAGAAATCTTCTTTCCAGTTTTTAACGGAAGTTATTTCCTTTTTCACTGTAGCCCTCTCTGGGCTTCCAAATATCACTTTGTAAATTCCACAAGAACAGTCTTAGTGAACGGCTTCTTGAGGGGAAAGCTGTAAATAGCTGAGTTGAATTAACAGAACACAAAACAGTTTCTCAGAAATCTTCTTTCCAGTTTTTATCTTAGGATATTTCCTTTTTCACCACAGCCCTCTATGGGCTTCCAAATATCACTATGCAAATCCCACGGGAACAGTCTTAGCGAAAGGCTTCTTGTGGAGAAAGCTGTAACTCGGTGAGATATATTAACAGAACACGTGGCAGTTTCTCAGAGTGCTTCTTTCTAGTTTCTAAGGGAAGATATTTCCTTTTTCACCATAGCACACTATGGGCTTCCAAATATCTCTTAGAAAATTTCACAAGAACAGTCTTATTGAATGGCTTCTTGAGGGGAAAGCGGTAACACTGTGAGATTAACTAAAAGAACACAAAGCAGTTTCTCAGAAAGGTTCTTCTGGGTTTTTATCTTAGGATATTTCCTTTTTCACCATAGCCATCTATGGGTTTCCAATTATCACTTTGCAAATACCACAAGAACAGTCTTAGCAGAAGGTGTCTTCAGGGGAAAGCTCTAATTCTTTGAGATGAATTAACAGAACACACAGCAGATTCTCAGAAAGCCTCTTTTCAGTTTTTAACTGAAGATATTTCCTTTTTCACCGTAGCCCTCTGTGGGCTTCCAAATATCACTTTGCAAATACCACAACAGCAGCCTTAGCGAAAGGCTTCTTGAGGGTAAAGCTGTAACTCTGTGAGTTGAATTAACGGAAAACAAAGCAGTTTGTCAGAAAGTTTCTTTTCAGTTTTTATCTTAGGATATTTACTTTTTCACCATAGCCCTTTAAGGGCTTCCAAATGTCACTTGGCAAATTCCAAGAGAACAGTCTTAGTGAACGGCTCCTTTAGCAGAAAGCTGTAACTCTGTGAGATGAACTACCAGAACAGAAAGCAGTTTCTCAGAAAGATTCTTTTCGGTTTTTATCTTAGGATATTTCCATTTTCACAAATAGCCCTCTATGGGATTCCAAATATCACTTTGCAAATTCCACAACAACAGCCTTCGCGAAAGGCTTTTTGAGGGGAAAGCTATAACTCGGTGAAATGAATTACCAGAACACAAAGCAGTTTCTCAGAAATCTTCTTTCCAGTTTTTAACGGAAGATATTTCCTTTTTCACCATAGCCCTTTAGGGTTTCCAAATATCACTTTACAAATTCCACAAAAACACTCTTAGCGAAAGTCTTCTTGAGGGGAGAACTGTAACTCTGTGAGATGAATTAACAGAACACAAAGCAGTTTCTCAGAAAGCTTCTTTCCAGTTTTTAACTGAAGGTATATCCTTTTTTACCATAGCCCTCTAAGGGCTTCCAAATATCTCTTTGCAAATTCCACAAGAACAGTCTTAGCGAAAGGCTTCTTGAGGGGAAAGCTGGAACACTGTGAGATGAATTAACAGAACACAAAGCAGCTTCTCAAAAAGCTTGTTTTCAGTTTTTCTCTTAGGCTATTTCCTTTTTCACCATAGCCCTCTTTTGGCTTCTAAATATCACTTTGCAAATTCCACAAGAGCAGTCTTCTCGAAAGGCTTCTTGAGGGGAAAGCTGTAACTCTTTGAGATGAATTAACAGAACACAAAGCAGATTCTCAGAAAGTTTCTTTTCAGTTTTTAACTGAAGATAATTCCTTTCTCACCATAGCCCACTTTGAGCTACCAAATATCTCTTTGCATATTCCAAAAGACCAGTCTTAGTGAATGGCTTCTTGAGGGGAAAGCAGTAACTCTGTGAGATGAATTAACAGAACACAAAGCATTTGCTCAGAAAGCTCCCTTCCAGTTTTTAGCTGAAGATATTTCCTTTTTCACCATTGCCCTCTAGGGGCTTCCAAATATCACTTTACAAATTCCACAAGAACAGACTTAGCGAAAGACTTCTTGCGGGGAAAGCTGTAACTCTGTGACATGAATTAACAGAACACAAAGCAGTTTCTCGGAAAGCTTCTTTCCACTTTTTAACCGAAGACATTTCCTTTTTCACTATAGCCCTCTAAGGCCTTCCAAATATCACTTGGCAAATTCCACAAGAACAGCCTTAGCGAAAGGCTTCTTGAGGGGAAAGATGTAACTCTGTGATATGAATTAAAGGAACACAAATCAGTTTATAAGAAAGCTTCTTTTCAGTTTTTATCTTACGATATTTCCTTTTTCGCCTTAGCCCACTATGGGCTTCCAAATATCACTTTGCAAATTCCACAAGAATAGTCTGAGCGAAAGGCTTCTTGAGGGGAAAGCTGTAACTCTCTGAGTTGAATTAACAGAACACAAAGCAGTTTCTCAGAAAATTATTTCAGGTTTTATATTAGGATAATTCCTTTTTCACCATAGCCCTCTATGGGCTTCTAAATATCACTTTTCATATTCCACAAGAATAGTCTTAGCGAAAGGCTTCTTGAGGAGAAAGCTGTAACTCTGTGAGATGAATTAATAGAACACAAAGCAGTTACTCAGAAAGCTTCTTTCAAGTAGTTAACTGAAGATATTTCCTTTTGGACCATAGTCCTCTACGGGCTTCCAAATATCACTTACCAAATTCCACAAGAACAACGTTAGTGAAAGGCTTTTCGAGGAGAACGCTGTAACTCTGTGAGATGAATTAACAGAACACAAAGCAGTTTCTCAGAAATCTTCTTTCCAGTTTTTATCTGAAGATGTTTCCTTTTTCACCATAGCCCTCTATGGACTTCCAAATATCTCTTTGCAAATTTCACAAGAACAGTCTTCATGAAAGGTTTCTTGAGGGGAAAACTGTAACTCTGGAAATGAATTAACAGTTCACAAAGCAGTTTCTCAGAAAGCTTCTTTTCGTTTTTTATGTTATGATATTTCCAGTTTCACCATAGCCCTCTATGGGCTTCTAAATATCACTTTGCAAATTCCACAAGAACAGTCTTAGCAAAACGCTTCTTGAGGAGAAAGATTTAACAATGTGAGTTGAATTAACAGAACACAAAGAGGCTTCTCAGAAAGCTTCTTTTCAGTTTTTATCCTAGGTTATTTCCTTTTTCACCATAGCCCTCTATGGGCTTCCATATATCACTTGAAAATTACACAGGATCAGTCTTAGAGAACGGCTTCTTGAGGGGAAAGCTGAAACTCTGTGAGATGAATTATCAGAGCATCAAGCAGTTTCTCAGAAAGAGTCTTTCCAGTTTTTAACTGAAGATATTTCGTTTTTCAAAATAGCCCTATAGTGGCTTCGAAATATCACCTTGCAAATTCCACAGGAACAGTCTTAGTGAATGACTTCTTGACGGGTAAGCTCTAACCCTGTGAAATGAATTAAGAGAACACAAATCAGTTTCTCAGAAATCTTCTTTCCAGTTTTAAACAAAACGTATTTCCTTTCTCACCGTAGCCCTCTATAGGCTTCCAAATATCACTTTGCAAATTCCACAAGAACAGCCTTAGCGGAAGGCTTCTTGAGGGGAAAGCTGTAACTCTTTGAGATCAACTAACAGAACGCAAAGCAGTTTCTCAGAAAGCTTCTTTTCAGTTTCTATCTTAGGATATTTCCTTTTTCACCATAACCCTCTACGGGTTTCCAAATATCACTTTGCAAATTCCACAAGAACAGTCTTAACGAAAGGCTTCTTGGTGTGCAAGCTATAACTCTGTGAGATGAATTAACAGAACACAAATCAGTTTCTCAGAAAGCTTCTTTCCAGTTTTTTAACAGAAGACAGTTCCTTTTTCACTATAGCCCTCTACTTGCTTTAAAATATCACTTTGTTAATTCTACAAGAACAGTCTTTGCGAAAGGCTTCTTGAGGCGAAAGCTGTAACAGTGTGTGATCAATTAACGGAAAACAAAGCAGTCTCTCAGAACATTTCTTTGCAGTTTTTTAACGGAAGATATTTCCTTTTTCACCATAGCCCTCTATGGATTTCCAAATATCACTTTGCAAATCCCACAACAAAAGTCTTAGCGAAAAACTTCATGAGGGGAAAGCTGTAACTGTGTGAGATGAATTAACAGAACACAAAGCAGTTTCTCAGAACGCTTCTTTCCGGTTTTTAACGGAAGAGATTTCCTTTTTCACCATAGCCCTCTGTGGGCTTCCAAATATCACTTTGCCAATCCCACAAGAACAGTCTTAGCCAAAGGCTTCTTGAGGGGAAAACTGTAACTCTGTAAGATGATTTAACAGAACACAAAGCAGTTTCTCAGAAAGCTTCTTTTCGGTTTTTATCTCAGGATATTTCCCTTTTCGACATAACCCTCTATCGGCTTCCAATATCACTTTGCAAATTCCACAAGAATAGTTTCAGTGAACGGATTCTTGACGGGAAAGCTGTAACTGTGTGAGACGAATTAACAGACAAAGAAGTTTCTCAGAAAGCTCCTTTTCAGTTTTTATCTTAGGACAATTTCTTTTTCACCATAGCCCTATATGGGTTTCCAAATATCACTTTGCAAATTCCACAAGAACAAAGTTAGCGAAAGGCTTCTTCAGGGGAAACCTGTAATTCTGTGAGATGAATTAACAGAACACAAAGCAGTTTCTCAGAAAGCTTCTATCCAGTTTTTAACGGATGATATTTCCTTTTTCTGCATAGACTTCTAACGGCTTGCAAATATCACGTTGCAAATTCCACAGGAAGAGTCTTAGTGAACGGCTTCTTGTGGTGAAAGCTATAACTCTGTGAGATGAATTAAGAGAATACAATGCAGTTTCGCAGAAAGCTTCTTTTCAGTTTTTATCTTAGAAAATTACCTTTTTCGCGATAATCCTCTATGGGCTTCCAATATCCCTTTGCAAATTACACAAGAACAGTCTCAGTGAACGGCTTGTTTAGGGGAAAGCTGTAACTTTGTGAGATGAATTAACAGAATACAAAGCAGTTTCTCAGAAAGCTTCTTTCCAGTTTTTAACGGAAGATATTTCCTTTTTCACCATAGCCCTCTATGGGCTTCCAAATATCACTTTGCAAATTCCACCAGAACAGTCTTAGCGAAAGGCTTCTTGAGGGGAAAGCTGTAACTCTGTGACATGAATTAACAGAACACAAAACAGTCCTTCAGAAAGCTTCTTTCCAGTTTTTAACGGAAGATATTTCCTTTTTCACCATAGCCCTGTATGGGCTTCCAAATATCTCTTTGCAAATTCCACAAGAACAGTCTTAGCGAAAGGCTTCTTGAGGGAAAAGCTGTAACTCTGTGAGATGAATTGACAGAACACAGAGCAGTTTCTCAGAAAGCTTCTTTTCAGTTTTTATCTTCGGATATTTCCTTTTTCACCATAGCCCTCTATGGGCTTCCAGATATCACTTTGCAAATTCCACAAGCACAGTCTTAGCGAAAGGCTTCTTCAGGGGAAAGCTGTATCTCTGTGAGTGGAACTAACAGAACACAAAGCAGTTTCTCAGAAATCTCCTTTCCACTTTTTAACGAAAGTTATTTCCTTTTTCACCTTAGACCTATATGCGATTCCAAACATCACTTTGAAAATTTCACAAGAACAGTCTTATTGAAAGGCTTCTTGGGGAGAAAGCTGTAACTCTCTGAGATGAATTAACAGAACACAAAGCAGTTTCTCAGAAAGCTTCTTTTCGGTTTTTATCTCAGGATATTTCCATTTTCACCATAGCCACCTTCACCTTCCAAATATCACTTTCCAAATTCCACAAGAACAATCTTAGCGAAATGCTTCTTGAGGGGAAAGCTGTAACTCTGCGAGATGAACTAACAGAACACAAAGCAGTTTCTCAGAAAGCTTCTTTTCAGTTTTTATCTTAGGATATTTCCTTTGTCAGCATAGCCCTGTATGGGCTTACAAATGTCTTTTTGCAAATTCATCAAGAACAGTCTTAGCGAAAGGCTTCTTGAGTGGAAAGCTGTAGCTCTGTGAGATGAATTAACAGACCACAAAGCAGTTACTCTGAAAGCTGCTTTCCAGTTTTTAACGGAAGATATTTCCTTTTTCACCATATCTCTCTATGGGATTCCAAATATCACTTTGCAACTTCCACAAGAACAGTATTAGCGAAAGGCTTCTTGAGGGGTAATCTGTAGCTTTGTTAGATGAATTAACAGACAACAAAGCAGTTAATCAGAAAGTTTCTTTCCAGTTGTTAACGGAAGATATTTTCTTTTCACCATATCCCTCTACGGGCTTCCAAATATCACTTTGCAAATTCCACAAGAACAGTCTTAGTGAACGGCTTCTTGAGGGGAAGATAAAACTCTGTGAGATGAATTTCGAGAACACAGTGCAGTTTCTCAGAAAGCTTCCTTTTTGTTTTTGTCTTAGGATATTTTCTTTTTCACCAGAGCCCCCTATGGGCTTCCAAATATCACTTTGCAAATTCCACAAGAACAGTCTTAGGGAAAGACTTCTTGAGGGGAAAGCTGTAACTCTCTGAGATCAATTAACAAAACACAAACCAGTTTCTCAGAAATCTTCTTTCACGTTTTTAACGGAAGATATTTCCTTTTTCACCATAGCCCTCTATGGGTTTCCAAATACCACATTTCAAGTTCCACAAGAACAGACATAGCGAAAGGCTTTTTGAGGAGAAAGCTGTAAATCTGTAAGATGAATTAACAGACCCAAACTGTTTCTCAGAAAGCTTCTTTCCAGTTTTTATCTTAGGATATTTCCATTTTCACCGTAGCCCTCTATGGGCTTTCAAATATCACTTTGAAAATTCCACAAGAACAGTCTTAGATAAAGGCTTCTTGAGCGGAAAGCTGAAACTCTGTGCGATGAATTAACAGAACACAAACCAGTTTCTCAGAAAGGCTATTTTCAGTTTTTATCTTCGGATATTTCCTTTTTCACCATAGCCCTCTATGGGCTTCCAGATATCACTTTGCAAATTCCACAAGCACAGTCTTAGCGAAAGGCTTCTTCAGGGGAATGCTGTAACTCTGTGAGATGAATTAACAGAACACAAAGCAGTTTCTCAGAAAGCTTCTTTCCAGTTTTTTCCGGAGATATTTTCTTTTTCACTATAGCACTCTATGGGCTTCCAAATATCCCTTTGCAAATTCCATAAGAACAGACTTAGCGAAAGGTTTCTTGAAGGGAAAGCTGTAACTCTGTGAGATCATTACCAGAAAACATAGCAGTTTCTCAAATGCCTTCTTTTCAGTTTTTATCTTAGCATATTTCCTTTTCCAACATAGCCCACTATGGGCTTCCAAATATCACTTTGCAAATTCCACAGGAACAGCCTTAGTGAACGGTTCCTTGCGGAGAAAGCTGTAACTCTGTGAGATGAATTAACAGAACACAAAGCAGTTTCTCAGAAAGATTCTTTCCAGTTTTAACGGAAGATATTTCCATTTTCACCATAGCCCTCTATGGACTTCCAAATATCACTTTGGAAATTCCACAAGAACAGTCTTAGTGAAAGGCTTCTTGAGAAAGGCTTTTTGAGGGGAAACTGTAACTCTGGTAGTTGAATTAACAGAACACAAAGCAGTTTCTCAGAAAGCTTATTTTCAGTTTTTATCCTAGGATATTTCCTTTTTCACCATAGCCCTCTATGGGCTTCCAAATATCACTTTGCTAATTTCACAAAAACAATCTTAGTGAACAGCTTCTTGAGGGGTAAGCTGTAACTCTGTGAGTTGAACTAACAGAACACAAAGCAGTTTCTCAGAAATGTTCTTTCCAGTTTTTAACGAAAGTTATTTCCTTTTTCACCTTAGCCCTCTATGCGATTCCAAACATCACTTTGCAAATTTCACAAGAACAGTCTTAGCGAAAGGCTTCTTGGGGAGAAAGCTGTAACTCTCTGAGATGAATTAACAGAACACAAAGCAGTTTCTCAGAAAGCTTCTTTTCGGTTTTTATCTTAGGATATTTCCATTTTCACCATAGCCCCCTTTGGCCTTCCAAATATCACTTTCCAAATTCCACAAGAACAGTCTTAGCGAATTGCTTCTTGAGGGGAAAGCTGTATCTCTGCGAGATGAACTAACAGAACACAAAGCAGTTTCTCAGAAAGCTTCTTTTCAGTTTTAATCTTAGGATACTTCCTTTGTCAGCATAGCCCTCAATGGGCTTCCAAAAATCATTTTCAAATTCCACAAAAACAGTCTTGGGGAAAGGCTTCTTGAGGGGAAATCTGTAATTCTGTGAGATGAATTAACAGAACACAAAGCAGTTTCTCAGAAAGTTTCTTTCCAGTTTTTAATGGAAGATATTTCCTTTTTCGCCATAGCCCTCTATGGGATTCCAAATATGACTTTGAAAATTCCACAGGAATAATCTTACTGATAGCCTTCTTGAGGGGAAAGTTATAACTCTGCGACATGAATTAAGAGAACACAATGCAGTTTCTGAGAAAGCTTCCTTTCGGTTTTTAACTTAGGATATTTCCTTTTTCGCAATAACCATCTATGGTCTTCAAATATCACTTTGCAAATTCCACAAGAACAGTCTCAGTGAACGGTTTCTTGAGGGGAAAGCTGTAGCTATGTGAGATGAATTAGCATGACACAAAGCAGTCTCTCAGAAATCTTCTTTCCAGATTTTAACCGAAGATGCTTCCTTTTTCACCATAGCCCCCTACGGGCTTCCAAATATCACTTTTCAAATTCCAGAAGATCAGCCTTAGCTAAAGGTTTCTTGAGGAGAAACGTGTAACACAGTGAGATGAATTAACAGAACACAAAGCAGTTTCTCAGAAAGCTTCTTTTCGGTTTTTATCTTAGGATATTTCCATTTTCACCATAGCCCTCTATGGTCTTCGAAATATCACTTTGCAAATTCCACAAGAACCGTCTTAGCAAAAGGCTTCTTGAGAGGAAAGCTGTAACTCTGTGAGATGAATTAGCATAACACAAATCAGTTTCGCAGAAAGTTTCTTTTCAGTTTCTATTTTAGCATATTTACTTTTTCACCGTAGCCCTCTTTGGGCTTCCAAATATCACTTTGCAAATTCCAGAAGAACAGTCTTAGCGAAAAGCTTCTTAAGGAGAAAGCTGTAACTCTGTGAGATGAATTAACAGAACACAATGCAGTTTCTTAGAAGGCTTCTTTTCAGTTTTTTTCTTAGGATATTTCCTTTTTCACCATAGACTTCTATGGGCTTCCAAATATCGCTTTGCAAATTCTACAAGAACAGCTTTAACTATAGGCTCCCTGAGGGAAAGCTGTAAAACTGTGAGATGAATTAACAGAACACAAAGCAGTTTCTCAGAAAGCTTCTTGCGAGTTTTTAACGGAAGATATTTACTTTTTCACCATAGTCCTCTATGGGCTTCCAAATATCATTCTGCAAATTGCAAAAGAGCAGTCTTAGCGAAAGGCTTCTTGAGGGAAAAGCTGTAATTGTGTGATATGAATTAAGAGAATACAAAGCAGTCTCTCAGAAAGCTTCTTTTCAGTTTTTAACTGAAGATATTTCCTTTTTCACCATGGCCTTTTATGGGCTTCCAAATGTCACGTTGCAAATTCCACAAGAACAGTCTTAGCGAAAGGCTTCTTGAGGGGAAAGCTGTAACTCTGTGAGATGAATTAATGGAACAAAAAGCTGTCTCTCAGAAAGCTTCTTTCCAGTTTTTTAAGGAAGATATTTTCTCTTTCACCAAAGCCATCTATGGGCTTCCAAATATCACTTTGGAAATTACACAAGAACAGTCTTAGGGAAAGGCTTCTTGAGTGAAAAGATGTAACTCTGTGACATGAATTAACAGAACACAAGTCAGTTTCTCAGAAAATTCTTTACAGTTTTTAATGGAAGATATTTGCTTTTTCACCATTGCACTCTATGGGCTTCCAAATATTACTTTCCAAATTTCACAAGAACAGTCTTAGTGAACGGCTTCCTGAGGGGAAGCTGTAACTCTGTGAGATGAACTAACTTTTTCACCATAGCCCCTATGAGCTTCCAAACATCACTTTGCATTTTCCACAAGAACAGTCTCAGAGAAAGACTTCTTGAGGGGAAAGCTGTACCTCTCTGAGATGAATTAACAGAACACAAAGCAGTTTCTCAGAAAGCTTCTTTTCGGTTTTTATCTAAGGATATTTCCATTTTCAACATAGCCCTCTATGGTTTTCGAAATATCACTTTGCAAATTCCACAAGAACAGTCTTAGCGAAAGGCTTCTTGAGGGGAAAGATATAACTCTGTGAGATGAATTAACAGAACACAAAGCAGTTTCTCAGAAAGCTTCTTTCCACTTTTTAACGGAAGATATTTCCTTTTTCACCATAGTCCTCCATGGGCTTCCAAATATCACTCTGCGAATTCCACAAGAGCAGTCTTAGCGAAAGGATTCTTGAGGGGAAAGTTGTAATTGTGTGAGATGAATTAAGAGAATACAAAGCAGTCTCTCAGAGAACTTCTTTTCAGTTTTTAACTGAAGATATTTCCTTTTTCACCATGGCCCTTTATGGGCTTCCAAATATCACTTTGCAAATTCCACAAGAACAGTCTTAGCGAAAGGCTTCTTGAGGGGAAAGCTGTAACTCTGTGAGATTAATTAATGGAACACAAAGCAATCTCTCAGAAAGCTTCTTTCCAGCATTTTAAGGAAGATATTTCCTTTTTCACCACAGCTCTCTATGGGCTTCCAAATATCTCTTTGCAAATTCCACAAGAACAGTCTTAGGGATAGGATTCTTGAGTGGAAAGCTGTAACTCTGTGACATGAATTAACAGAACACAAGGTAGTTTATCAGAAAGATTCTTTACAGTTTTTAATGGAAGATATTTTCTTTTTCACCATAGCCCTCTATGGGATTCCAAATATTACTTTCCAAATTTCACAAGAACAGTCTTATTGAACGGCTTCCTGAGGGGAAAGCTGTAACTCTGTGAGATGAACTAACAGAACACTAAGCAGTTTCTCAGAAAGCTTCTTTTCAGTTTTTATCTTAGGATATTTCCTTTTTCTCAATAGCCTTCTAAGGTCTTCCAAATATCCCTTTGCAAATTCCACAAGAACATTCTTAGGGAAAGGCTTCTTGAAGGGAAAGCTGTAACTCTGTGAGATGAATTAACAGAACACAAAGCAGTTTGTCAGAAAACTTCTTTACAGTTTTTATCTGAAGATGTTTCCTTTTTCACCGTAACTCTCCATGGGCTTCCAAATGTGACTTTGCAAATTCCACAAGAACCGCCATCGCGAAAGTCTTCTTGAGGGGAAAGCTGTAAGTCTCTGAGATAAATTAACAGAACACAAAGTAGTTTCTCGGAAATCTTTTTTCCAGATTTTAATGGAAGATACTTCCTTTTTCACCATATCCCCCTATGGGCTTCCAAATATCCCTTTTCAAATTTAACAAGATCAGCCTAAGCTAAGAGTTTCTTGAGGAGAAATTTGTAACACTGTGAGATGAATTAACAGAACACAAAGCAGTTCCTCAGAAAGCTTCTTTCCACTTTTTAAAGGAAGATATTTCCTATTTCATCGTAGCCCTCCATGGGCTTCCAAATATCACTTTTCAAATTCCAGAAGTACAGTCTTAGCGAAAAGCTTCTTGAGGAGAAAGCTGTATCTCTGTGAGATGAATTAACAGAACACAATGCAGTTTCTTAGAAGGATTCTTTTCCGTTTTTATCTTAGGATATTTCCTATTTCACCATAGCCCTCTATGGGCTTCCAAATATCACTTTGCAAATTCCACAAGAACAGCTTTAGCAAAAGGCTTCCTGAGGGGAAAGCTGTGACTCTGTGAGATGAATTAACAGAACACAAAGCAGTATCTCAGAAAGCTTCTTTCCATTTTTTTAACAGAAGATATTTCCTTTTTCACCATATCCTTCTATGGCTTTCCAAATGTCACTTTGAAATTCCACAAGAACAGTCTTAGCGAAAGGCTTCTTGAGGAGAAAGCTGTAACCCTGTGAGATGAATTAACAGAACACACGGCAGTTTCTTAGAAAGCTTCTTTTCAGTTTTTATCTTAGGATATTTCCTTTTTTACCCCAGTCCTCTATGGGCTTCCATATATCATTTTGCAAATTTCACCAGAACACTCTTAGGGAAAGGCTTCTTGAGGGGAAAGCTGTAACTCTTTGAGATGAAATAACAGAACACAAAGCAGGTTCTCAGAAGGCTTCTTTCCAGTTTTTAACGGGAGCTATTTCCTTTTTCACCGTAGCCCTCTATGGGCTTCCAAATATCACTTTGCAAATTCCGCAAGAAGAGTCTTAGGCAAAGGCTTCTTGAAGGGAAAGCTGTAACTCTGTGAGATGAATTAACAGAACACAAATCAGTTTCTCAGAAAGCTTCTTTTCAGTTTTTATCTTAGGATATTTCCTTTTTCACCATAGCCTGCTCTAGGCTTCCAAATATCACTTTGCAAATTCCACAAGAACAGTCTTAGCGAAAGGCTTCTTGAGGGGAAAGCTGTAACTCTGTGAGATGAATTAACAGAACACAAAGCAGTTTCTCAGAAAGCTTCTTTCCAGTTTTTAACTGAAGATATTTCCTTTTTCACCATAGCCCTCCATGGGCTTCCAAATGTCACTTTGCAAATTACACAAGAACCGCCATCGCGAATGTCTTCTTGAGGGGAAAGCTGTAACTCTGTGAGATAAATTGACAGAACACAAGACAGTTTCTCAGAAAGCTTCTTTTCAGTTTTTATCTTAGGATATTTCCTTTTTCACCGTATCCCTCTGTGGGCTTCCAAATATCACTTTGCCAATTCCACAAGAACAGTCTTAGGGAAAGGCTTCATGAGGGGAAATCTGTAAGTCTCTGAGATGAATTAACAGAACACAAATTAGTTTCTCAGAAATCTTCTTTCCAGATTTTAACGGAAGATACTGCCTTTTTCACCATAGCCCCCTATGGGCTTCCATATATCACTTTTCAAGTTCCACAAGATCAGCCTTAGCTAAAGGTTTCTTGTGGAGAAATTTGTAACACTGTGAGATGAATTAACAGAACACGAAGCAGTTTCTCAGAAAGCTTCTTTCCACTTTTTAACGGAAGATATTTCCTTGTTCACCATGGCCCTCTAAGGGCTTCCAAATATCACTTTGCAAATTCCACAAGAACAGTCTTAGCGAAAGGCTTCTTGAGGGGGAAGCTGTAACTCTGTGAGATGAATTAACAGAACACAAAGCAGTTTCTCAGAAAGCTTCTTTCCTGTTTTTAACGGAAGTTATTTCCTTTTTCACTGTAGCCCTCTATGGGCTTCCAAATATCACTTTGCAAATTCCAGAAGAACAGTCTTAACGAAAAGCTTTTTGAGGAGAAAGCTATATCTCTGTGAGATGAATTAACAGAACACAATGCAGTTTCTTAGAAGTCTTCTTTTCAGTTTTTATCTTAGGATATTTCCTTTTCCACCATATCCCTCTATGGGCTTACAAATATCACTTTGAAAATTCCACAAGAACAGTCTTAGCCAAAGGCTTCTTGAGGTGAAAGCTGTAACCCTTTGAGATGAATTAACAGAGCACGAAGCAGTTTCTCAGAAAGCTTCTTTTCAGTTTTTATCTTAGGATATTTCCTTTTTCTCCATAGCCCTCTATGGGCTTCCAAACGTCACTTTGCAAATTTCACCAGAACACTCTTAGGGAAAGGCTTCTTGAGGGGAAAGCTGTAACTCTGTGAGATGAATTAACAGAACGCAAAGCAGTTTCTCAGAAAGCTTCTTTCCACCTTTTTTTTTTTAAATATTACATGCTTAATTTCTTTTTTATTTTTATAATTTTGTGTAACAATCACTCATGAAATATCAGAATTCTTATTACTTAGTACATAAAGAATATTCAACAAATATTGTTGCAGTAGAAAGCTAGTCAAGTATGAGCAGGGCAGGAGAGGGCTCCCCTCTTCTACACACCAAATGTGTTGGGAGACCCTCAGGTGATGGTCAAGGGGTTGTTAACTGTTTCTCTAAAGTAGTAATTGGTCATACCTGGTGTCAAGGATAGGCAGGCTTCTAATAGAAAACACCTGAAACTGATCAGCAACTTCCCAATGAGATCTCAGGAGTGAGGAGAAGTAAGGCAAGATCCCGGAAGTATGCCAATGTATAAAACCCCAAATCAAGAATTCAAGCTGTGCACTTGGCTTCTCAAGTCTCCCACTTGGCCCTCTTCCAGGTTGTACTTCCCTTCTTTTCCTTTCTGTTTTAAAGCCTTTTAATAAACCTTCACTCCTGCTCTGAGAATTACCTCTGTCTCACTATCTGCCTTATGCCCCTTAGTGGAATTCCTTCTGAGGAAGCAAGAATGGAGGGTGCTGCAAACCTATACAGATTCGCCGCCAATGTCTCCAGAACTCGGATGTCTTCCACAGGTAATAACATTGCTTTAAATATTTTTCATAATTATATCATGCTAAAAAACTAAGTATAACAGTGTCAAATACAAATACAATTAAAGCTTTTTGAATTCTATTTTACTTTACAAGTTTTTTTAAATCAAGTATGATTTTTCCTGGTGCCATTAAATTATAATTCTTTTCATATTTATATTTAATCATTTTATATAGAATTATTTTATATTTCTAGTACTTATTATTCTAGTATATCTCTTTTAGGCTTACTTTATGTCTCACTTTTATAAAAATAAGTAAAATATATATTTGATACATTACAATAACTTAGCAAAATGCTCAGGTATAATGCTATTTAAAAATTAATATACCATATTTATATAATGCTATAATTTTCTCATAAAATAATAAATCTTTTTAATGTTTGAAATTATAGGATGATAAGTGGTCTTTAATTTATTCCCCTTGTTTGAATTTACAGTAGTGAATATGTTCTTTCAAAAATATTTTTATGATAAATTCCAAATGCATACAATAGTGGATTACCGCTAGGTACTCATCATTCATTTCACCAACATCAACACTTGTCCAATTCCTTTTATCTTCACTCACTTCTCCCCATTTCCCCCAACCGCATTCCTGCCACAACTGCTGACTCAAACCGTTCAAAGGATTGTTTGGTCAATCCTTTTGTAACAATTTAGTTATGTGCTTTTCGTAAAAAATAAGTGGAAGATTATTTTTTATTTTTTATTTTTTATTTTTTAAAATTATTTCAATTTTGTGGGTATATAGTAGATGTATGTATTTATGGGGTGCATGATATGTTCTGATTCAGGCATGCAATGAATAATAATCACATCATGTAAAATGGGGTATCCATTCTCTCAAGCATTTATCCTTTGTGTTACAAGCAATCCAATTAGACTCTTTTAGTTATTTTAAAATGCACAGTTAAATTATTCCTGACTATAGTCGCCTTGTTGTGCTATCAAATACTAGATCTTATTTATTCTTTCTGTTTTTTTGTACCCATTAACCATCTCCAGCTTTGCCTCAAACCCCCACTACCCTTCCCAGCCTCTGGTAACCATGCTTCTACTCTCTATCTCCATGAGTTCAATTGTTTTGATTTTTAGATCTCACAAATAAGTGAGAACATGAAATTAGAATTATTATTAAACAGATCTCAAAATGTGACTTAGTTGCGTATCTTCTCCTCCTCTCCCTGTATCAACCTGTTTCAGCCTGGAAGCCTCTTGTGGGAAGGAGGGATGTGGTTGGTTGCTTCTTTTTTTTTTTTTTTTTTTTTTTTTTTTTATATATTTTAAGTTCTAGGGTACATGTGCATAACGTGCAGGTTGGTTACATATGTATACTTGTGCCCTGTTGCTGTGCTGCACCCATCAACTCGTCAGCACCCATCAACTCGTATTTACATCAGGTATAACTCCCAGTGCAATCCCTCTCCCCTTCCACCTCCCCATGATAGGCCCTGGAGTGTGATGTTCCCCTTCCCGAGTCCAAGTGATCTCATTGTTCAGTTCCCACCTATGAGTGAGAACATGCGGTGTTTGGTTTTCTGTTCTTGTGATAGTTTGCTAAGAATGATGGTTTCCAGCTGCATCCATGTCCCTACAAAGGACACAAACTCATCCTTTTTTATGGCTGCATAGTATTCCATGGTGTTTATGTGCCACATTTTCTTAATCCAGTCTGTCACTGATGGACATTTGGGTTGATTCCAAGTCTTTGCTATTGTGAATAGTGCCGCAATAAACATACGTGTGCATGTGTCTTTATAGCAGCATGATTTATAATCCTTTGGGTATATACCCCGTAATGGGATGGCTGGGTCATATGGTACGTCTAGTTCTAGATCCTTGAGGAATCGCCATACTGTTTTCCATAATGATTGAACTAGTTTACAATCCCACCAACAGTGTAAAAGTGTTCCTATTTCTCCACATCCTCTCCAGCACCTGTTGTTTCCTGACTTTTTAATGATCACCATTCTAACTGGTGTGAGATGGTATCTCAGTGTGGTTTTGATTTGCATTTCTCTGATGGCCAGTGATGATGAGCATTTTTTCATGTGTCTGTTGGCTGTATGAATGTCTTCTTTTGAGAAATGCCTGTTCATATCCTTTGCCCACTTTTTGATGGGGTTGTTTGTCTTTTTCTTGTAAATTTGTTTGAGGTCTTTGTAGGTTCTGGATATTAGCCTTTGTCAGATGAGTAGATTGCAAAAATTTTCTCCCATTCTGTAGGTTGCCTGTTCACTCTGATGGTAGTTTCTTTTTTTTTTTTTTTTTTTTGAGACGGAGTCTTGCTCTGTAGCCCGGGCTGGAGTGCAGTGGCCGGATCTCAGCTCACTGCAAGCTCCGCCTCCCGGGTTCACGCCATTCTCCTGCCTCAGCCTGCAGAGTAGCTGGGACTACAGGTGCCCGCCACCTCACCCGGCTAGTTTTTTGTATTTTTAGTAGAGATGGGGTTTCACCGTGTTAGCCAGGATGGTCTCGATCTCCTGACCTCGTGATCCGCCTGTCTCGGCCTCCCTAAGTGCTGGGATTACAGACTTGAGCCACCGCGTCCGGCTTCTGATGGTAGTTTCTTTTGCTGTGCAGAAGCTCTTTAGTTTAATGAGATCCCATTTGTCAATTTTGGCTTTTGCTGCCGTTGCTTTTGGTGTTTTAGACATGAAGTCTTTGCCCATGCCTATGTCCTGAATGGTACTACCTTGGTTTTCCTCTAGGGTTTTTATGGTATTAGGTCTAACGTTTAAGTCTCTAATCCATCTTGAATTAATTTTCGTATAAGGAGTAAGGAAAGGATCCAGTTTCAGCTTTCTGCTTATGGCTAGCCAATTTCCCCAGCACCATTTATTAAATAGGGAATCCTTTCCCCATTTCTTGTTTCTCTCAGGTTTGTCAAAGATCAGATGGCTCTAGATGTGTGGTATTACTTCTGAGGACTCTGTTCTGTTCCATTGGTCTATATCTCTGTATTGGTACCAGTACCATGCTGTTTTGGTGACTGTAGCCTTGTAGTATAGTTTGAAGTCAGGTAGCGTGATGCCTCCAGCTTTGTTCTTGTGACATAGGATTGTCTTGGAAATGCGGGCTCTTTTTTGGTTCCATATGAACTTTAAAGCAGTTTTTTCCAATTCTGTGAAGAAACTCATTGGTAGCTTGATGGGGATGGCATTGAATCTATAAATAACCTTGGGCAGTATGGCCATTTTCACAATATTGATTCTTCCTATCCATGAGCATGCTATGTTTTTCCATTTGTTTGTGTCCTCTTTTATTTCATTGAGCAGTGGTTTGTAGTTCTCCTTGAAGAGGTCCTTTACATCCCTTGTAAGTTGGATTCCTAGGTGTTTTATTCTCTTTGAAGCAATTGTGAATGGAAGTTCATTCATGATTTGGCTCTCTGTTTGTCTGTTACTGGTGTATACGAATGCTTGTGATTTTTGCACATTAATTTTGTATCCTGAGACTTTGCTGAAGTTGCTTATCAGCTTAAGGAGATTTCGGGCTGAGACAATGGGATTTTCTAAATATACAATCATGTCATCTGCAAACAGGGACAATTTGACTTCTTCTTTTCCTAACTGAATCCCCTTGATTTCTTTCTCTTGCCTGATTGCCCTAGCCAGGACTTCCAACACTATGTTGAATAGGAGTGGTGAGAGAGGGCATCCCTGTCTTGTGCCAGTTTTCAAAGGGAATTTTTCCAGTTTTTGCCCATTCAGTATGATATTGGCTATGGGTTTGTCATAAATAGCTCTTATGATTTTGAGGTACGTTCCATCAATACCGAATTTATTGAGCGTTTTTAGCATGAAGGGCTGTTGAATTTTGTCAAAAGCCTTTTCTGCATCGATTGAGATAATCATGTGGTTCTTGTCTTTGGTTCTGTTTATATGCTGGATTATGTTTATTGATTTGCGAATGTTGAACCAGCCTTGCATCCCAGGGATGAAGCCCACTTGATCATGGTGGATAAGCTTTTTGATGTGCTGCTGAATCCGGTTTGCCAGTATTTTATTGAGGATTTTTGCATCGATGTTCATCAGGGATATTGGTCTAAAATTCTCTTTTTTTGTTGTGTCTCTGCCAGGCTTTGGTATCAGGATGATGTTGGCCTCATAAAATGAGTTAGGGAGGATTCCCTGTTTTTCTATTGATTGGAATAGTTTCAGAAGGAATGGTGCCAGCTCCTCCTTGTACCTCTGGTAGAATTCAGCTGTGAATCCATCTGGTCCTGGACTTTTTTTGATTGGTAGGCTATTAATTATTGCCTCAATTTCAGAGCCTGCTATTGGTCTATTCAGGGATTCAACTTCTTACTGGTTTAGTCTTGGAAGAGTGTAAGTGTCCAGGAAATTATCCATTTCTTCTAGATTTTCCAGTTTATTTGCGTAGAGGTGTTTATAGTATTCTCTGATGATAGTTTGTATTTCTGTGGGGTCGGTGGTGATATCCCCTTTATCATTTTTTATTGCGTCTATTTGATTCTTCTCCATTTTCTTCTTTATTAGTCTTGCTAGTGGTCTGTCAATTTTGTTGATCTTTTCAAAAAACCAACTCCTGGATTCATTGATTTTTTGGAGGGATTTTTGTGTCTCTATCTCCTTCAGTTCTGCTCTGATTTTAGTTATTTCTTGCCTTCTGCTACCTTTTGAATGAGTTTGCTCTTGCTTCTCTAGTTCTTTTAATTGCGATGTTAGTGTCAATTTTAGATCTTTCCCGCTTTCTCTTGTGGGCATTTAGTGCTATAAATTTCCCTCTACACACAGTTTTAAATGTGTCCCAGAGATTCTGGTATGTTGTATCTTTGTTCTCATTGGTTTCAAAGAACATCTTTATTTCTGCCTTCATTTCGTCATGTACCCAGTAGTCATTCAGGAGCAGGTTGTTCAGTTTCCATGTAGTTGAGCGATTTTGAATGAGTTTCTTAGTCCTGAGTTCTAGTTTGATTGCAGTGTGGTCTGAGAGACAGTTTGTTGCAATTTCTGTTCTGTACATTTACTGAGGAGTGCTTTACTTCCAACTATGTGGTCAATTTTGGAATAAGTGCGATGTGGTGCTGAGAAGAATGTATGTTCTGTTGATTTGGGGTGGAGCGTTCTATAGATGTCTATTAGGTCTGCTTGCTGCAGAGATGAGTTCAATTCCTGGATATCCTTGTTAACTTTCTGTCTCGTTGATCTGTCTAATGTTGACAGTGGAGTGTTGAAGTCTCCCATTATTATTGTATGGTAGTCTAAGTCTCTTTGTAAGGCTCTAGGTACTTGCTTTATGAATCTGGGTGCTCCTGTATTGGGTGCATATATATTTAGGATAGTTAGCTCTTCCTGTTGAATTGATCCCTTTACCATTATGTAATGGCCTTCTTTGTCTCTTTTGATCTTTGATGGTTTAAAGTCTGTTTTATCAGAGACTAGTATTGCAACCCCTGCTTTTTTTTGTTCTCCATTTGCTTGGTAAATCTTCCTCCATCCCTTTATTTTGAGCCTATGTATGTCTCTGTGTGTGAGATTGGTCTCCTGAATACAGCAGACTGATGGTTCTTGACTCTTTTTCCAGTTTGCCAGTCTGTGTCTTTTAATTGGAGCATTTAGTCCATTTACATTTAAGGTTAATATTGTTATGTGTGAACTTGATCCTACCATTATGATATTAACTGGTTATTTTGCTCGTTAGTTGATGCAGTTTCTTCCTAGCCTTGATGGTCTTTACATTTTGGCATGTTTTTGCAGTGGCTGGTACCGGTTGTTCCTTTCCATGTTTAGTGCTTCCTTCAGGGTCTCTTGTAAGGCAGGCCTAGTGGTGACAAAATCTCTAAGCCTTTGCTTATCTGTAAAGGATTTTATTTCTCCTTCACTTATGAAACTTAGTTTGGCTGGATATAAAATTCTGGGTTGAAAATTCTTTTCTTTAAGAATGTTGAATATTGCCCCCACTCTCTTCTGGCTTGTAGAGTTTCTGCCGAGAGATCTGCTGTTAGTCTGATGGGCTTCCCTTTGTGGGTAACCCGACCTTTCTCTCTGGCTGCCCTTAAGGTTTTTTCTTCATTTCAACTTTGGTGAATCAGGCAATTATGTGTCTTGGAGTTGCTCTTCTCGAGGAGTATCTTTGTGGTGTTCTCTGTATTTCCTGGATTTGAATGTTGGCCTGCCCTACTAGGTTGGGGATGTTCTCCTGGATGATATACTGAAGAGTGTTTTCCAACTTGGTTCCATTTTCCCCCTCACTTTCAGGCACCCCAAACAGACGTAGATTTGGTCTTTTTACATAATCCCATACTTCTTGCAGGCTTTGTTCATTTCTTTTTCTTCTTTTTTCTTTTGATTTCTCTTCTCGCTTCATTTCGTTCATTTGATCCTTAATCGCTGATACTCTTTTCCAGTTGATCGAGTCGGTTACTGAAGCTTTTGCATTTGTCACGTATTTCTCGTGTCATGATTTTCATCTCTTTCATTTCGTTTATGAAGTTCTCTGCATTAATTATTCTAGCCATCAATACTTACACTTTTTTTTTCAAGACTTTTAGTTTCTTTGCGCTGGGTAGGTAATTCCTCCTTTAGCTCTGAGAAGTTTGATGGACTGAAGCCTTCTTCTATCATCTCGTCAAAGTCATTCTCCATCCAGCTTTGATTCGTTGCTGGCGATGAGCTTCGCTCCTTTGCCGGACGAGATGCGATCTTATTTTTTGAAATTCCAGCTTCTCTGCCCTGCTATTTCCCCATCTTTGTGGCTTTATCTGACTCTGGTTTTTAACAGAAGATATTTCCTTTTTCACCATAGCCCTCTATGGGCTTCCAAATATCACTTTGCACATTTCACAAGAACTGCCTTAGTGAACGGATTCTTGAGGGGAAAACTGTAATTCTGTGCGATGAATTAACAGAACACAAAGCAGTTTCTCAGAAATCTTGTTTCCAGTTTTTAACGAAAGATATTTCCTTTTTCACCCTAGCCCCCATGGGCTTCAAAATATCACTTTTCAAATTCCACAAGAACAGTCTTAGCGAAAGTCTTCTTGAGGAGAAAGGTGTAACTCTGTGAGATGAATTACCAGAACACAAAGCAGTTCCTCAGAAAGCTTCTTTTCGGTTTTTATCTTAGGATATTTTCATTTTCACCGTAGCCCTCTATGGGATTCCAAATATCACTTTGCAAATTCCACAAGAACAGTCTTAGCGAAAGGCATCTTGAGGAGAAAGCTGTAAATCTGTGAGATGAATTAACACAACACAAATCAGTTTCTAAAAAACATTCTTTCCAGTTTTTAACGAAATATATTTCCTTTTTCATCATAGCCCTATATGGGCTTCCAAATATCACCTTGAAAATTCCACAGGAACAATATTAGTGAACGGCTTCTTGAGGGGAAAGCTATAACTCTGTGAGAGGAATTAAGAGAACATAATGCAGTTTCTCAGAAAGCTTCTTTTCGGTTTTTATCTTAGAATATTTCCTTTTTGCCATAACCCTCTATGGGCTTCTAAAATCATTTTGCAAATTCCAGCAGAAAAGTGTTAGCGAAATTCTTCTTGAGGTGAAAGCTGTAATTCTGTGAGATGAATCAATAGGACAAAAAGCACTTTCTCAGAAATCTTCTTTCCAGTTTATAACGGAAAATATTTCCTTATTCACCATAGCCCTCTATGGCCTTCTAAATACCACTTTAGAAATGACACAAGAACAGTCCTAGCGAAAGACTTCTTGAGGGGAAAGCTGTAACTCTGTGAGATGAATTAACAGAACACAAAGCAGTTTCTCAGAAAGCTTCTTTCCAGTTTTTAACTGAAGATATTTCCTTTTTCACCGTAGCCCTCTATGGGCTTCCAAATATCACTTTGCAAATTCCACAAGAACAGTCTTACCGAAAGGCTTCTTGAGGGGAAAGCTGTAACTCTGTGCGATGAATTAACAGAACACAAATCAGTTTCTCAGAAAGATTCTTTTCAGTTTTTATCTAAGGATGTTTCCTTTTTCACCTTTGGGCTCTAGGGGCTTCCAAATATCACTTTGCGAATTCCACAAGAAGAGTCTTAGCGAAAGGCTTCTTGAGGGCAAAGCTCTAACTCTGTGAGTTGAAATAACAGAAGACAAAGCAGTTTCCCAGAAAGCTTTATTCCAGTTTTTCACTGAAGATGTTTCATTTTTCACCATAACCCACTATGGGCTTCCAAATATCACTTTGCAAATTCCACAAAAACAGTCTTAGCGAAAGACTTCTTGAGGGGAAAGCTGTAGCTCTGTGACATGAATTAACAGAACACAAAGCAGTTTCTAAGAGAGATTCTTTCCAGTTTTTAACCGAAGATATTCACTTTTTCACCATTGCCCTCTATGGGCTTCTAAATATCACGTTGCAAATTCCACAATAACAGTCTTAGCGAAAAGCTTCTTGAGGGGAAAGCTGTAATTCTGTGAGATGAATTAACAGAACACAAAGCAGTTTCTCAGAATGTTTCTTTCCAGTTTTTAACGGAAGATATTTCCTTTTTTGCCATAGCCCTCTATGGGCTTCCAAATATGACTTTGAAAATTCCACAGGAACAATCTTACTGATAGCCTTCTCGAGGGGAAAGTTATAACCCTGTGAGATGAATTAAGAGAACACAATGCAGTTTCTGTGAAAGCTTCCTTTCGGTATTTATCTTAGGATATTTCCTTTTTCGCCATAACCATCTATGGTCTTCAAATAACACTTTGCAAATTCCACAAGAACAGTCTCAGTGAACGGTTTCTTGAGATGAATTAGCATAACACAAAGCAGTTTCTCAGAAATCTTCTTTCCAGTATTTAACTTAAGATACTTCCTTTATCACCATAGCCCACTATGGGCTTCCAAATATCACTTTTCAAATTCAGGAAGATCAGCCTTAGCTAAAGATTTCTTGAGGAGAAACTTGTAACACTGTGAGATGAATTAACAGAACACAAAGCAGATTCTCAGAAAGCTTCCTTTCGGTTTTTCTCTTAGGATATTTCCATTTTCACCATAGCCCTCTATGGTCTTCGAAATATCACTTTGCAAATTCCACAAGAACCGTCTTAGCGAAAGGCTTCTTGAGGGGAAAGCTGTAACTCTGTGAGATGAGTTAAGAGAACACAAAGCAGTTTCTCAGAAAGTTTCTTTCCAGTTTCTATTTTAGTATATTTACTTTTTCACCATAGCCCTCTATGGACTTCCAAATATCACTTTGCGAATTCCAGAAGAACAGTTTTAGCGAAAAGCTTCTTGAGGAGAAAGCTGTAACTCTGTGAGATGAATTAACAGAACACAATGCAGTTTCTTAGAAGGCTTCTTTTCAGTTTTTATCTTAGGATATTTCCTTTCTCACCATAGCCTTCTACGGGCTTCCAAATATCGCTTTGCAAATTCTACAAGAACAGCTTTAACTATAGGCTTCCTGAGAGAAAGCTGTAACACTGTGAGATGAATTAACAGAACACAAAGCAGTTTCTCAGAAAGCTTCTTGCCAGTTTTTAACGGAAGATATTTCCTTTTTCACCATAGCCCTCTATGGGCTTCCAAATATCACTCTGCAAATTCCAAAAGAGCAGTCTTAGCGAAAGGCTTCTAGAGGGGAAAGCTGTAATTGTGTGATATGAATTAAGAGAATACAAAGCAGTCTCTCAGAAAGCTTCTTTTCCGTTTTTAACGGAAGATATTTCCTTTCTCACCATGGCTCTTTATGGGCTTCCAAATGTCACGTTGCAAATTCCACAAGAACAGTCTTAGCGAAAGGCTTCTTGAGGGGAAAGCTGTAACTCTGTCAGATGAATTAATGGAACACAAAGCTGTCTCTAAGAAAGCTTTTTTCCAGTTTTTTAAGGAAGATATTTTCTCTTTCACCATAGCCATCTATGGGCTTCCAAATATCACTTTGGAAATTCCACAAGAACAGTCTTAGGAAAAGGCTTCTTGAGTGGAAAGCTGTAACTCTGTGACATGAATTAACAGAACACAAGCCAGTTTCTCAGAAAGATTCTTTACAGTTTTTAATGGAAGATATTTTCTCTTTCACCATTGCACTCTATGGGCTTCCAAATATTTCTTTCCAAATTTCACAAGAACAGTCTTAGTGAACGGCTTCCTGAGGGGAAGCTGTAACTCTGTGAGATGAACTAACTTTTTCACAATAGCCCCTATGAGCTTCCAAATATCACTTTGCATTTTCCACAAGAAGAGTCTCAGAGAAAGACTTCTTGAGGGGAAAGCTGTACCTCTCCGAGATGAATTAACAGAACACAAAGCAGTTTCTCAGAAAGCTTCTTTTCAGTTTTTATCTCAGGATATTTCCTTTTTCACCATAGCCTTCTAAGGACTTCCAAATATCACTTTGCAAATACTACAAGAACACTCTTAGCGAAAGGCTTCTTGAGGGGAAAGCTGTAACTCTGTGAGATGAATTAACAGAACACAAAGCAGTTTGTCAGAAAGCTTCTTTCCAGTTTTTAACTGAAGATATTTCCTTTTTCAACATAGCCCTCCATGGGCTTCCAAATGTCACTTTGCAAATTCCACAAGAACCGCCATCGCGAAAGTCTTCTTGAGGGGAAAGCTGTAACTCTGTGAGATAAATTGACAGAACACAAAGCACTTTCTCAGAAAGCTTCTTTTCAGTTTTTATCTTAGGATATCACCTTTTTCACCATAGCCCTCTGTGGGCTTCCAAATATCACTTTGCAAATTCCACAAGAACAGTCTTAGTGAAAGACGTCATGAGGGGAAAGCTGTAAGTCTCTGAGATGAATTAACAGAACACAGAGACTTTTCTCAGAAATCTTCTTTCCAGATTTTCACGGAAGATACTTCCTTTTTGACCATAGCCCCCTATGGGCTTCCAAATATCACTTTTCAAATTCCACAAGATCAGACGTACCTAAAGATTTCTTGAGGAGAAATTTGTAACACTGTGAGATGAATTAACAGAACACAAAGCAGTTTCTCAGAAAGCTTCTTTTCGGTTTTTATCTTAGGATATTTCGATTTTCAACATAGCTCTCTTCGGTTTTCGAAATATCACTTTGCAAATTCCACAAGAACAGTCTTAGCGAAAGGCTTCTTGAGGGGAAAGATGTAACTCTGTGAGATGAATTAACAGAACACAAAGCAGTTTCTCAGAAAGCTTCTTTCCAGTTTTTAACGGAAGATATTTCCTTTTTCACCATAGCCCTCTATGGGCTTCCAAATATCACTCTGCAAATTCCACAAGAGCAGTCTTACCGAAAGGATTCTTGAGGGGAAAGCTGTAATTGTGTGAGATGAATTAAGAGAATACAAAGAAGACACTCAGAAAGCTTCTTTCCAGTTTTTAACGGAAGATATTTCCTTTTTCACCATGGCCCTTTATGGGCTTCCAAACATCACTTTACAAATTCCACAAGAACAGTCTTAGTGAAAGGCTTCTTGAGGGGAAAGCTGTAACTCTGTGAGATTAATTAATGGAACACAAAGCAGTCTCTCAGAAAGCTTCTTTCCAGCATTTTAAGGAAGATATTTCCTTTTTCACCACAGTTCTCTATGGGCTTCCAAATATCTCTTTGCAAATTCCACAAGAACAGTCTTAGGGAAAGGCTTCTTGAGTGGAAAGCTGTAACTCTGTGACATGAAGTAACAGAACACAAGGTAGTTTCTCAGAAAGGTTCTTTACAGTTTTTAATGGAAGATATTTTCTTTTTCACCATAGCCCTCTATGGGATTCCAAATATTCCGTTCCAAATTTCACAAGAACAGTCTTATTGAACGGCTTCCTGAGGGTAAAGCTGTAACTCTGTGAGATGAACTAACAGAACACTAAGCAGTTTCTCAGAAAGCATCTTTTCAGTTTTTGTCTTAGGATATTTCCTTTTTCACCATAACCTTCTAAGGTCTTCCAAATATCCCTTTGCAAATTCCACAAGAACATTCTTAGGGAAAGGCTTCTTGAGGGGAAAGCTGTAACTCTGTGAGATGAATTAAAAGAACACAAAGCAGTTTGTCAGAAAGCTTCTTTCCAGCATTTTAAGGAAGATATTTCCTTTTTCACCATAGCCCTCTATGGGCTTCCAAATATCATTTTACAAATTCCACAAGAACAGTCTTAGCGAAAGTCTTCTTGAGGGGAAAGCTCTAACTCTGTGAGATGAATTAACAGAACACAAAGCAGTTTCTCAGAACGCTTCTTTCCTGTTTTTAACGGAAGTTATTTCCTTTTTCATCGTAGCCCTCTATGGGCTTCCAAATTGACTTTGCAAATTCCAGAAGAACAGTCTTAGCGAAAAGCTTCTTGAGGAGAAAGCTGTACCTCTGTGAGATGAATTAACAGAACACAATGCAGTTTCTTAGAAGGCTTCTTTTCAGTTTTTATCTTAGCATATTTCCTATTTCACCAGAGCCCTCTATGGGCTTCCAAATATCACTTTGCAAATTCCACATGAAGAGCTTTTGCAAAAGGCTTCCTGAGGGGAAAGCTGTGACTCTGTGAGATGAATTAACAGAACACATAGCAGTTTGTCAGAAAGCTTCTTTCCAGTTTTTAACTGAAGATGTTTCCTGTTTCACCGTAACCCTCCATGTGCTTCCAAATGTGACATTGTAAATTCCACAAGAACCGCCATCACGAAAGTCTTCTTGAGGGGAAAGCTGTAACTCTGTGAGATAAATTGACAGAACACAAAGCAGTTTCTCAGAAAGCTTCTTTTCAGTTTTTATCTTAGGATACCTCCTTTTTCACCATAGCCCTCTGTGGGCTTCCAAATATCACTTTGCAAATTCCACAAGAACAGTCTTAGGGAAAGGCTTCATGAGGGGAAAGCTGTAAGTCTCTGAGATGAATTAACAGAACACAAAATAGTTTCTCAGAAATCTTCTTTCCAGATTTTAACGGAAGATAATTCCTTTTTCACCATAGCCCCCTATGGGCTTCCAAATATCCCTTTTCAAATTCCACAAGATCAGCCTTAGCTAAAATTTTCTTGAGTAGAAATTTGTAACATTGTGAGATGAATTAACAGAACAGAAAGCAGTTCCTCAGAAAGCTTCTTTCCACTTTTTAACGGAAGATATTTCCTTTTTCACCATAGCCCTCTATGGGCTTCCAAATATCATTTTACAAATTCCACAAGAACATTCTTAGCGAAAGGCTTCTTGAGGGGAAAGCTGTAACTCTGTGAGATGAATTAACAGAACACAAAGCAGTTTCTCAGAACGTTTCTTTCCTGTTTTTAACGGAAGTTATTTCCTTTTTCATCGTAGCCCTCTATGGGCTTCCAAATATCCCTTTGCAAATTCCAGAAGAACAGTCTTAGCGAAAAGCTTCTTGAGGAGAAAACTGTATCTCTGTGAGATGAATTAACAGAACACAATGCAGTTTCTTAGAAGGCTTCTTTTCAGTTTTTATCTTAGCATATTTCCTATTTCACCAGAGCCCTCTATGTGCTTCCAAATATCACTTTGCAAATTCCACTTGAACAGCTTTAGCAAAAGGCTTCCTGAGGGGAAAGCTGTGACTCTGTGAGATGAATTAACAGAACACAAAGCAGTTTCCCAGAAAGCTTCTTTCCATTTTTTAACAGAAGATATTTCCTTTTTCACCATATCCTTCTATGGCTTTCCAAATATCACTTTGAAATTCCACAAGAACAGTCTTAGCGAAAGGCTTCTTGAGGAGAAAACTGTTAACCTGTGAGATGAATTAACAGAACACAAGGCAGTTTCTTAGAAAGTTTCTTTTCAGTTTTTATCTTAGGATATTTCCTTTTTTACCCTAGTCCTCTATGGGCTTCCATATATCACTTTGCAAATTTCACCAGAACACTCTTAGGGAAAGGCTTCCTGAGGGGAAAGCTGTAACTCTGTGACATGAATTAACAGAACACAAAGCAGGTTCTCAGAAAGCTTCTTTCCAGTTTTTAACGGAAGCTATTTCCTTTTTCACCGAAGCTTTCTATGGGCTTCCAAATAACACTTTGCAAATTCCACAAAAAGAGTCTTAGGCAAAGACTTCTTGAGGGGAAAGCTGTGACTCTGTGAGATGAATTAACAGAACACAAAGCAGTTTCTCAGAAAGCTTCTTTTCAGTTTTTATCCTAGGATATTTCCTTTTTCACCATAGCCTGCTAGGGGCTTCCAAATATCACTTTGCAAATTCCACAAGAACAGTCTTAGTGAAAGGCTTCCTGAGGGGAAAGCTGTAACTCTGTGAGATGAATTAACAGAACACAAAGCAGTTTCTCACAAAGTTTCTTTCCACTTTTTAACGGAAGATATTTCCTTTTTCACCATAGCCCTCTATTTGCCTCCAAATATCACTTTGCAAATTCCACAAGAACAGTTTTAGCGAAAGGCTTCCTGAGGGGAAAGCTGCAACTCTGTGAGATGAATTAACAGAACACAAAGTAGTTTCTCAGAAAGCTTCTTTTCAGTTTTTATCTTAGGATACTTCCTTTTCCACCATAGCCCTCTATGGGCTTCCAATATGACTTTGAAAATTCCACAACAACAGTTTTAGCGAAAGTCTTCTTGAAGTGAAAGCTGTAACTCTGTGAGATGTATTAAAAGAACACAAAGCAGTTTCTCAGAAAGCTTCTTTCCAGTTTTTAACTGAAGATATTTCCTTTTTCACCGTAGCCCTCTATGGGCTTCCAAATATCACTTTGCAATTTCCACAAGAACAGTCTTACCGAAAGGCTTCTTGAGGGTAAAGCTGTAACTCTGTGCGATGAATTAACAGAACACAAATCAGTTTCTCAGAAAGCTTCTTTTCAGTTTTTTCCTTAGGATATTTGCTTTTTCACCATAGCCCGCTGTGGGTTTCCAAATTTCACTTTGCAAATTCCACAAGAACACTCTTAGCGAAAGGCTTCTTGAGGGCAAAGCTGTAACTCTGTGAGATGAATTAACAGAACACAAAGCAGTTTCTCAGAAAGCTTCTTTCCAGTTCTTAAGGAAAGTTATTTCCTTTTTCACCATAGCCCTCTATGGGCTTCCAAATATTACTTTCAAAATTTCCCAAGAACAGTCTTAGTGAACGGATTCTTGAGGGGAAAGCTGTAACTCTGTGAGATGAATTAGCAGAACACAAAGCAGTTTCTCAGAAAGCTCCTTTCCAGTTTTTAACTGAAGATATTTTCTTTTCCACCGTAGCCCTCTATGGGCTTCCAAATATCACATTGCAAATTGCAGAAGAACAGTCTTAGCGAAAGGCTTCTTGAGGGAAAAGCTGTAATCAGAAAGCTTCTTTCGAATTTTTAACTGAAGATATTACCTTTTACACCATATCCCTCTAAGGACTTCCAAATATCACTTAGCACATTCCACAAGAACAGTCTTAGCGAAAGGCTTCTAGAGGGGAAAGCTGTAACTCTGTGAGATGAATTAACAGAACAAAAGCCGTTTCTCAGAAAGCCTCTTTCCAGTTTTTAACTGAAGATATTTCCTTTTCCACCGTAGCCCTCGATGAGCTTCCAAATACCACTTTGCAAATTCCACATGAACAGCCTTCGCAAAGGGATTCTTGAGGGGAAAGCTGTAACTCTGTGAAATGAATTAACAGAAAGCTAAGCAGTTTCTCAGAAAGCTTCTTTTCAGTTTTTATGTTAGGATATTTCCTTTTACACCATAGATCTCTATGGCCTTCCAAATATCACTTTGCAAATTCCACAAGAACAGTCTTAGCGAAAGGCGTCTTGAGGGGATAGCAGTAACTCTGTGAGATTAATTAACAGAACACAAAGCGGTTTCTCGAAACCTTATTTTCAGTTTTTATCTCAGGTTTTTTCCTTTTTCACCATAGACCTCTATGGGCTTCTAAATATCACTTCCAAATTCCACAAGAACAGCCTTAGGGAAAGGCTTCTTATGGGGAAAGCTGTAACTCTGTGAGATGAATTAACAGAACACAAAGCAGTTTCTCAGAAAGCTTCTTTCCATTTTTTAACGGAAGATATTTCCTTTTTCACCCATGTACTCTATGGGCTTCCAAATATCACTTTGCAAATTCCGCAAAAACTGTCTTCGCGAAAGGCTTCTTGAGGGAAAAGCTGTAAGACTGTGAAATGAATTAACAGAACACAAAGCTGTTTCTCAGAAAGATTCTTTCCAGTTTTTAACGGAAGATATTTCCTTTTTCACCATAGCCCTCTCTGGGCTTCCAAATATCCCTTTGCAAATTCCACAAGAACAGTCTTAATGAAAGATTTCTCGAGGGGAAAGCTGTAACCTTTTGAGATGAATTAACAAAACACAAAGAAGTATCTCAGAAAGCTTCCTTCCAGTTTTTAACTGAAGTTATTTCCTTTTTCACCATAGCCTTCTACGGGCTTCCAAATATCACTTTGCAAATTCCACAAGAACAGTCTTAGCAAAAGGCTTCTTGAGGGGAAACCTGTAACTCTGTGAGATGAATTAACAGAACACAAAGCAGTTTCTCAGGAAGCTTCTTTCCTGTTTTTAACGGAGGATATTTCCTTTTTCACCATAGCCCTCTATGTGCTTCTAAATATCACGTTCTAAATTGCACAAGAACAGTCTTAGCGAAAGGCTTCATGAGAGGAAAGCTGTAACTCTGTGAGATGAATTAAGAGAACACAAAGCAGTTTTTCAGAAAGCTTATTTTCAGTTTTTATCTTAGGCTATTTCCTTTTTCACCGTAGACCTCTGTAGGCTTCTAAATATCACTTCCCAAATTCGACAAGAACAGTCTTAGGGAAAGACTTCGTTAGGGGAAAGCTGTAACTTTGTGAGCTGAATTAACACAACACAACGCTGTGTCTCAGAAAGCTTCTTTCCGGTTTTAAACCGAAGATATTTCCTTTTCACCACAGCTCTCTATGGCATTCGAAATGTCACTTTGCAAATTCCACAAGAACAGTCATAGTGAAAGGCTTCCTCAGGGGAAAGCTGTAACTCTGTAGGATGAATTCACAGATTAGAAAGCTGTTTCTCAGAAAGCTTCTTTCTCACTCTTATGGGGGATATTTCCTTTGGCCCTATAGTCTTCAAAGTGAACCGAATTATCCCTTCTCAGATTCCACAGAAATAAGGTTAGCAAAGAGCTCTACGACAAAGAACTCTCACTCAGTGAGTGGATGTCACATATCCCCAAGCAGTTTCTCAGAAAAGTTCTTTTCAGTTTTTATCTTACTATATTTCCTTTTTCACCATAACCCTCTATGGGCTCAAAAATACCACTCTGCAAATTCCACAAGAACAGTCTTACCGAAAGGCTTCTTAAGGGGGAAGCTGTAACTCTGTGAGGTGAATTAACAGAACACAAAGCAGTTTCTCAGAAAGCTTCTTTGCAGCTTTTATCTTAGGATATTTCCTTCTTCACCATAGCCCTATAAGGGCTTACAAATTTCACTATGAGTATTACACAAGAAGAGTCTTAGCAAAAGTCTTTTTGAGGGTAAAGCTGTAACTCTTTGAGATGAACTAACAGAACACAAAGCAGTTTCTTAGAAAGCTTCTTTCCATTTTTTAACTGAAGATATTTCCCTTTTCACCACAGCCGTCTATGGGCTTCCAAATATCACTTTGCAAATTCAAAAAGAACAGTCCTAGCGAAAGGCTTCTTGAGTGGAATGCTGTAACTCTGTGAGATGAATTCACAGATCTCAGAGAAGTTTCTCAGAAAGCTTCTTTCTCACTTTTAGCGGCAGATATTTCCTTTGGCCCTATAGTCTTCAAAGGGATCCAAAATAACAGTTCTCCGATTCCATAGAAATAGGCTATCAAACAGCACTAGGAAATACAGCTGTAACTCAGTGAGTGGAAGTCACATAATACTAAACCGTTTCTCAGAAAGCCTCTTTCAGTTTTTAACTGAAGCTATATCCTTTTTCACCGTAGCCCTCTATGGGCTTCAAAATAGCACTTTGAAAATACAACAAGAACAGTCTTAGCGAAAGTCTTCTACAGGGGAAAGCTGTAACTCTGTTAGGTGAATTAACAGAACACAAAGCAGTTTCTCAGGAATGTTCTTTACAGTTTTTATCTGAAGATATATCCTTTTTCACCATAGCCCTCTATGGGCTTCCAAATATCACTTTGCAAATTCTACAAGAACAATCTTAGCGAAAGACTTCTTGAGGGGAAAGCTGTAAGTCTGTGAGATGAATTAAAAGAACACAAAGCAGTTTCTCAGAAAGCTTCTTTCCAGTTTTTATCTGAGGATATTTCGTTTTCACCATAGCCGTCTATTGGATTCCAAATATCATTTTTCAAATTGTGCAAGAATAATCTTAGCGAAAGGCTTCTTGAGGGGAAAGCTGTAACTCTGTGAAATGAATTCGCAGATCACAAAGAAGTTTCTCAGAAAGCTTCTTTCTAACTTTTAGTGGCGGATATTTCCTTTGGCCCTACAGTCTTCAAAGGGAACCGAAATAACAGTTCTCAGATTCCACAGAAATAAGGCTGCCAAACAGCTCTATGAAATACAGCTTTAAATCAGTGAGTGGAAGTCATATATCAAAAAGCAGTTTCTCAGAAACCTTCTTTTCAGGTTTTAACTGAAGATATATCTTTTTTCACCATAGCCCTCTAAGGGCTTCCAAATATCACTTTGCAAATTCCAGAAGAACACTCTTATGGAAAGGATTCTTGACGGGAAAGCTCTAACTCCTTGAAATGAATTAACAGATCACAAAGCAGTTTCTAGGAAAGCCTCTTTCTAATTTTTAACTGAAGATATTTCCTATTTCACCATAACCATCTATGGGCTTACAAACATGACTTTGCAAATTCCACAAGAACAGTCTTAGCGAAAGGCTTCTTGAGGGAAAAGCTGAAGCTCTGTGAGATGTATTAACAGAACACAAAGCGGTTTCTCAGAAAGATTCTTTCCAGTTTTTATGTTAGGATATTTCCTTTTTCACCGTAGCCCTATATAGGCTTAAAAATATCACTTTGAAAATTAAACAAGAACAGTCTTAAAAAAAGTCTTCTTGAGGATAAAGCTGTAAGTCTTTGAGATGAATTAACAAAACACAGAGCAGTTTCTCAGAAAGCTTCTTCCCAGTTTGTAACTGAAGATATTTCCTTTTTCATCATAGCCCTCTATGGTCTTCCAAATATCACTTTGCAAATTCCAAAAGAACAGTCTTAGCGAAAGGCTTCTTGAGGGGAAAGCTGTAACTGCCTGAGATGAATTAACAGAACACAAAGCAGTTTCTCAGCAAACGTCTTTTCAGTTTTTATCGTAGGATATCTCCTTTTTCACATTAGCCCTCTAAGGGCTTACAAATATCACGTTGCAAATTTCACAAGAACCGTCTTAGCGAAAGGCTTGCTGAGGGGAAAGCTGTAACTCTTTAAGATGAATCAACAGAACACAAAGGAGTTTCTCAGAAAGCTTCTTTCCACTTTTTATCTTAGGATATTGCCTTTTTCACCATATCCCTATTTGGGCTTAAAATATCACTTTGAAAATTACACAAAACAATGTTAGCAAAAGTCTTCTTGAGGGTAAAGCTGTAACACTTTGAGAGGAATTATCAGAACACAAACCAGTTTCTCAGAAAGCTTCTTTGCAGATTTTAATTGAAGATATTTCCTTTTTCATCGTAGACCTCTATGGGCTTCCAAATATCACCTTGCAAATTCCACAAGAACAGTCTTAGCGAAAGGCTTCTTGACGGGAAAGCTGTAACTTTGTGAGATGTATTAACAGAACACAAAACGGTTTCTCAGAAAGCTGCTTTCCAGTTTTTAGCTGAAGATATTTCCTTTTTCTCCGTAGCCCTCTGTGGGCTTCCAAATATCACGTTGCAAATTACACAAGAACAGTCTTAGGGAACGGCTTCTTGAGGGGAAAGCTGTCACACAGTGAGATGAATTAATAGAACACAAAGCAGTTTCTCAGAAAGCTTCTTTCCAGTTTTTATCTGAGGACATTTCCTTTTTCACCGTAGCCCTCTATGGGCTTCCAAATATCACTTTGCAAATTCCACAAGAACAGTCTTAGTGAACGGCTTCTTGAGGGGAGAGTTGTAACTCTGTGAGATGAATTAACAGAACACAAAGCAGTTTCTCAGAAAGCTTCTTTTTAGTTTTTATCTTAGGATATTCAATTTTTCACCAAAGCCCTCTATGGGCTTCCAAATATCACTTTGCAAATTCCCCAAGAAAAGTGTTAGCGAAAAACTTCTTGAGGGGAAAGCTGTAACTCTGTGAGATGAATTCACAGATCACAAGGAAGTTTCTCAGAAAGCTTCTTTCTCACTTTTAGCAGCGTATATTTCCTTTATCGCCATAGTCTTCAATGGAATTCGAAATAACAGTCCTCAGATTCCACAGAAATAATGCTAGCACACAGCTCTACGAAATACAGATGAAACTCAGTGAGTGGAAGTCACATATCACAAAGCAGTTTCTCAGCAAGGTTCTTTTTAGTTTTTATGGGAATATATATCCTTTTTCTCCTGAGCTCTCTATGGGCTTCCAAATATCACCTTGCAAATTCCACAAGAACAGTCTTAGCGAAAGGCTTTTTGAGGGGAATGCTGTAATTCTGTAAGGTGAATTAACAGAACACAAAGCAGTTTCACCAAAGCTTATTTCTAGTTTTTATGTTAGAATGTTTCGTTTTTCACCATAGCCCACAATGGGCTTCCAAATATCACTTTGCAAATTCCACAAGAAGAGTCTTAGTGAAAGGCTTCTTGAGGGGAAAGCTGTAACTCTATGAGATGAATTAACAGAACACAAAGCAGTTTCTCAGAAAGCTTCTTTCCAGTTTTTTAACTGAAGATATTTCCTTTTTCACCTTAGCCCTCTAAGGACTTCCAAATATCACTTTGCAAATTCCACAAGAACATTCTTTGCGAAAGGCTTCTTGAAGGGGAAGCTGTAACCCTGCGAGATGAATTAACAGAACACAAAGCAGTTTCTAAGAAAGCTTCTTTCCAGTTTTCAACAGACGCTATTTCCTTTTTCACCTTAGCCCTCTAAGGGCTTCCAAATATCACTTTGCAAATTCCACAAGAACAGTCTTTGCGAAAGGCTTCTTGAGGGGAAAGCTGTAACTGTGTGTGATGAATTAACAGAACACAGAGCAGTTTCTCACAAAGCTCCTTTCCAGTTTTTAACTGAGACACATTTCCTTTTTCACCACAGACCTCTACTGGCTTTCAAATATCACTTTGCAAATTCCACAAGAGCACTCTTAGTGAACGACTTCTTGAGGGGAAAGCTGTAACTCTGTGGGATGAATTAAGAGAACACAAAGCAATTTCTCAGAAAGCTTCCTTCCAATTTCTATCAGAGGATATTTCCTATTTCACCATAGCCCTCTATGTGCTTCGAAACATCACTTTGAAAATTCCACAAGAACAGTCTTAGCGAAAGACTTCTTGAGGGGAACGCTTTAACACTGTGAGATGAATTAACAGAACCCAAAGTAGTTTCTCAGAAAGCTTCTTTTAAGTTTTTATCTGAGGACAGTTCATTCTTCACCTTAGACCTCTCTGGCTTCGAAATATCACTTTGTAAATTCCACAAGAACGGTCTTAGGAAAGGCTTCTTGAGGGGAAAGCTGTAACTCTGTGAGGTGAATTAACGGAACACAAGCAGTTTTTCAGAAAGTTTCTTTACAGTTTTTTACTGAAGATATTTCCTTTTTAACTGTAGCCCACTATGGGCTTACAAATATCACTTTTCAAATTCCTCAAGAAAAGTATTAGTGAACGGATTCCTGAAGGTAAAGCTGCCACGCTGTGAGATGAATTAACAGAACACAAAGCAGTTTCTCAGAAAGCTTCTTTTTAGTTTTTATCTTAGGATATTTCCTTTTTCACCATAGCCCTCTTTGGGCTTCCAAATATCACTTTGCACATTCTCCAAGTACAGTCATCGTGAACGGCTTCTTGAGGGGAAAGCTGTAACACGGTAGATGAATTAACAGAACAAAAAGAAGTTTCTCAGAATGCTTCTATTCAGTTTTTATCTTAGGATGCTTCCCTTTTCACCATAGCCCTCTATGGGCTTCTAAGTATCACATTTCAAATTCCACAAGAACTGTCTTAGTAAACGGCTTCATTAGGGGAAAGCTGTAAATCTGTGAGATGAATTCACAGAACACAAAGGAATTTCTCAGAAAGCTTCTTTTCAGTTTTTATCATAAGATATTTCCTTTTTCACCATAGCCCTCAATGGGCTTCCAAATCACACTTTGCAAATTCCACAAGAACAGTCTTCGTGAACGGCTTCTTTAGAGGAATGCTGTAACACTGTGAGATGAATTAAAAGAAAACAAAGCAGTTTCTCAGACAGCTTCTTTCCAGTTTTAACTGAAGATAATTCCTTTTTTACCGTAGCCCTTTAATGGGTTGCAAATATCACTTTGCATATTCCACAAGAACAGTCTTAGTGAACGACTTCTTTAGGGCAAAGCTGTAACTCAGTGAGGTGAATTAACAGAACACAAAGCAGTTTCTCACAAAGCTTCTTATCAGTTTTTATGTTAGGATATTTCCTTTTTAACCATAGCCCTCTATGGGCTTTCAAATATCACTTTGCAAATTCCACAAAAACAGTCTTAACGAAAGGCTTCCTGAGGGGAAAGCTGTAACTCTGTGAGATGAATTAACAGACCATAAAACAGTTTCTCAGAAAGCTTCTTTCCAGTTTTCAACTGAAGATATTTCCTTTTCACCATAGCCCTCTATGGGCTTCCAAATATCACTTTGCAAATACCAGAAGAACAGTCTCAGCGAAAGGCTTAATGAAGGGAAAGCTGTAACTCTGTGAGATGAATTCACAGAACACAAAGAAGTTTCTCAGAAAGCTTCTTTCTCACTTTTAGCGGTCGATATTTCCTTTGTCCCGATAGTTTTCAAAGGGATCCGAAATAACAGTTCTCAGATTCCACAGTAATAAGGATAGAAAACAGCTCTACGAAACACAGCTGTAACTCAGTGAGTGGAAGTCACATATCACAAACCAGTTTCTCTGAAAGCCTATTTTCCGTTTTTAACTGAAGAAATATCCTTTTTCACCATAGCCATCTATCGGTTTCCAAATATCACTTTGAAAATTCCACAAGAATAGTCTTAGCGAAAGGCTTCTTGAGGGGAAAGCGGTAACTCTGTGAGATGAATTAACAGACCACAAAGCAGTTTCTCAGAAAGCTTCTTTCCAGTCTTTAACTGAAGATATTTCCTTTTTCCCCATAGCCCTCTATGGGCTTCCAAATGTCACTTTGCAAATTCCACAAGAACAGTCTTAGCGAAAGCCTTCTTGAGGGAAAAGCTGTAACTCTGTGAGATGAATTAACAGAAAACCAAGCAGTTTCTCAGAACGCTTCTTTCCAGTTTTAAACTGAAGGTATTTCCTTTTTCACCATAGCCCTCTATGGGCTTCCAAATACCACTTTTCAAAATCCACAAGAAGAGTCTTAGTGAACGGCTTCTTCAGGGGAAAGCTGTAAATCTGTGAGATGAATTAACAGATCACAAAGCAGTTTCTCAGAAAGCTTCTTTGCAGTTTTTATCTTAGGATATTTCCTTTTTCACCATAGCTCTCTATGGGCTTCCAAATATCACTTTGCAAATTCCACAAGAACAATCTTAGCGAAAGGCTACTTGAGGGGAAAGCTGTAAGTTTGTGAGATGAATTAACAGAACTCAAAGCAGTTTCTCAGAAAGTTTCTTTCCAGTTTTCATCGGAAGATATTTCCTTTTTCACCATAGCCCTTTATGGGCTTCCAAATATCACTTTGCAAAATCCACAAAAACAGTCTTAGCGAAGGCCTTCTTGAGGGGAAAGCTGTAACCCTGTGAGATGAATTACAGAACACAAAGCAGGTTCTCAGAAAACTTCTTTGCACTTTTTAAATGAAGATAATTCGTTTTTGACAATAGCTATCTATAGGCTTCCGAATATCACTTTGCAAATTAAACAAGAACAGTCTTAGCGAAAGGCTTCTTTAGGGGAAAGCTGTAACACTGTGAGATGAATTAAGAGAACACAAAGTCGTTTCTCAGAAAGCTTATTTCAAGTTTTAGCTGAAGATATTTCCTTTTTAACCGTAGCCCTCTATGGGATTCCAAATATCACTTTGCAATTTCCACAAGAACAGTCTAAGATAAAGACTCCTTGAGGGGAATGCTGTAACTCTGTGAGATGAATTAACAGAACACAATGCAGTTCCTCAAAAAGCTTGTTTCCAGTTTTTAACGGAAGATATTTCCTTTTTCACCATAGCCCACTATGGGTTTCCAAATATCACTTTGAAAATTCCACAAGAACTGTCTTAGCGAAAGGCTTCTTGAGGGAAATCTGTAACACTGTGAGATGAATTAACAGAACACAAAACAGTTTCTCAGAAAGCTTCTTTCCAGTTTTTAACGGAAGATATTTCCTTTTTCACCATAGCGCTCTATGGGCTTCCAATATCACTTTGCAAAATCCACAAGATGAATCTTAGAGAATGGCTTCTTCCTGGGAAAGCAGTAACTCTGTGAGATGAAGTAACAGTACACAGAGCAGTTTCTCAGAAAGCTTCTTTCAGGTTTTTAACGGATGATATTTCCTTTTTCACCGTAGCCCTCTATAGGCTTCCAAATATCACTTTGAAAATTCCAAAAGAAGAGTCTTCGCGAAAGTCTTCTACAGGGGAAAGCTGTAACACTGTGAGATGAATTAACAGAACACAAAATATTTTCTCAAAATGATTCTTTTCAGTTTTTATCTTAGGATATTTCCTTTTTCACCTTAGCCCTCTATGGGCTTGAAAATATCGCCATGAAAATTCCAAGAGAACAGTCTTAGCGAAAGGCTTCTTGAGGTGAAAGCAGTGACTCTGTGAGATGAATTAACAGACACAGAGCAGTTTCCAGAAAGCTTCTTTCCAGTTTTTAACGGAAGATATTTCCTTTTTCACCATAGCCCTTTATGGGCTTCCAAATATCACTTTGCCAATTCCACTAGAAGAGTCTTAGCAAAAGGCTTCCTGAGGGGAAAGCAGTAACTGTGAGATGAATTACCCGAACACAAAGCAGTTTCTCAGAAAATTCTTTCCAGTTTTTAAGGGAAGATTCTACTTTTTCACCATAACCCTCTATGGGCTTCCAAATATCATTTTACAAATTCCACAAGAAGAGTCTTAGCGAAAGACTTCTTGAGAGGAACGCAGTAACTCTGTGAGATGAATTAACAGAACACAAAGAAATTTCTCAGAAAGCTTCTTTCCAGTTTTTAACGGAAGATATTTCCTTTTTCACCCTAGCGCTCTGTGGGCTTCCAATATCACTTTGCAAAATTCCCAAGAAGAATCTTAGAGAATGGCTTCTTGCTGGAAAAGCAGTAACTCTGTGAGAGGAATTAACAGAACACAGAGCAGTTTCCCAGAAAGCTTCTTTCCAGTTTTTAACGGAAGATATTTCCTTTATTCCCATAGCCCTCTAAGGGCTTCCAAATATCAGTTACCATATTCCAGAAGAACAGTCTTAGTGAAAGGCTTCTTGAAGGGAAACCTATAACTCTGTGAGATGAATTAACAGAATACAAATCAGTTTCTCAGAAACTTTCTTTCCAGTTTTTCTGAAAGATATTTCCTTTTTCACCATAGCCCTCTATGGGATTCCAAATATCACTTTGCAATTTCCACAAGAACAGCCTTAGCGAAAGGCTTTTTGAAGGGAAAGCTGTAACTCTGTGAGATGAATTAACAGAACACAAAGCAGTTTCTCAGAAAGCTTCTTTCCAGTTTTTTATGGAAGATATTTCCTTTTTCACCATAGCCCTCTATTTCCTTCCAAATATCACTTTGCCAATTCCACAAGAACAGCCTTAGCGAAAGGCTTCTTGAAGGGAAAGTTGTAAGTCTGTGAGATGAATTAACAGAATGCAAAGCAGTTTCTCAGAAAGCTTCTTTCCAATTTTTAACAGAAGATATTTCCTTTTTCACCATAGCCCTCTAGGGGCTTCCAAATAATACTTTGAAAATTCCACAAGAACCGTCTTTGCGGAAGGCTTCTTGAATGGAAAGCTGTAACTCTGTGAGATGAATTAACAGAACACAAAGCAGTTTGTCAGAAAGCTTCTTTCAATTTTTTACTGAAGATATTTACTTTTCACCATAGTCACTTTTGGGCTTCCAAATATCACTTTGGTAATTCCACGAGAACAGCCTTAGCGAAAGTCTTCTTGAAGGGAAAGCTGTAAATCTGTGACATGAATTAACAGAACACAAAGCAGTTTCTCAGAATGCTTCTTTTCATTTTTTAACTTAGGATATTTCCTTTTTCACCGTAGCCCTCTATGGGCTTCCAAATATCACTTTGCAAATTCCACAAGAACAGTGTTAGCGAAAGGCTTCTGGAGGGGAAAGCTGTAACTATGTGAGGTGAACTATCAGAACACAAAGCAGTTTCTCAGCAAGCTTCCTTCCAGTTTTTAACGGAAGATATTTCCTTCTTCACCATAGCCCTCTATGGATTTCCTAATATCACTTTAGACATTCCACAAGAACAATCTTAGCGAAAGGCTTCTTGAGGGGAAACGTGTAACTCTGTGAGATGAATTAATAGGATACAAAGCAGTCTCTCAGAAACCTTCTTTCCAGTTTTTAACGGAAGCTCTTTCCTTTTTCACCATAGCCCTCTATGGGCTTCCAAATATCACTTTCCATATTCCACAAGAACAGTCTTATCGAAAGGCTTCTTGAGGAGAAAGCTGTAATTCTGTGAGATGAATTAACAGAACACAAAGCAGTTTCTCAGACAGCCTCTTTCCAGTTTTTAACAGAAGATAGTTCCTTTTTTACCATAGCCCTCTATGGCCTTCCAAATATCATTTTGCAAATTCCACAAGAACAGCCTTAGCAAAAGTCTTCTTGAGGGGAAAGCTGTAACTCTGTGAGATGAATTAACAGAACAAAAGGCATTGTCTCAGAAGGCTTCATTCCAGTTTTTAACTGAAGATATTTCCTTTTTCAACTTAGCCCTCTATGGGATTCCAAATATCACTTTGAAAATTCCACAAGAACAGTCTTAACGAAAGGCTTCCTGAGGGGAAAGCTGTAACACTGTGAGATGAATTAATAGAACACAAACAGTTTCTCAGACAGCTTCTTTCCAGTTTTTAACTGAAGATATTTAATTTATCACCATAGCCCTCTATGGGCTTCCAAATATCACTTTGTAAATTCCACAAGAACAGCCTTAGCGAAAGTCTTCTTGAAGGTAAAGCTGTAAGTCTGTGAGTTGAATTAAGAGAACACAAAACAGTTTCTCAGAAAGTTTCTTTCCAGTTTTTTAACGGAAGATATTTCCTTTTTCACCATAGCCCTCTGTGTGCTTCAAAATATGACTTTCTAAATTTCACAAGAATAAACTTAGCGAAAGGCTGCTTGAAGGGAAAGCTGTAACTCTGTGAGATGAATTAACAGAACACAAAGTAGTTTCTCAGAAACCTTCTTTTCAGTTTTTAACGGAAGATATTTCCATTTTCACCATAGTCCTCAATGGGCTTCCAAATATCACTTTGCAAATCCCACAAGAACAGCCTTAGCGACAGGTTTCTTAAGTGCAAAGCTGTTACGCGTTGAGATGTCATCCACGAACACACGGCAGTTTCTCAGAAAGAATTTTTCAAGTTTTTAACGGTAGATATTTCCTTTTTCACCGTAGCCCTCTATGGGCTTCCAAATATCACTTTGCAAATTTCACAAGAGCAGCCTTAGTGAACGGATTCTTGAGGGTAAAGCTGTACCTCAGTGAGATGAACTAACAGAACACAAAGCATTGTCTCAGAAAGCTTCTTTTCAGTTTTTATCTAAGGATATTTCCATTTTCACCATAGCCCTCTATGGGCTTCCAAATATCACTTTGCAAATTCCACAAGAACAGTCTTAGCAGAAGGCTTGTGGAGGAGAAAGCACTAACTCTGTGAGATGAATTAACAGAACACAAATCAGTTTCTAAGAAAGCTTCTTTCCAGTTTTTACGGAAGATATTTCCTTTTACACCATAGCCCCCTAGGGGCTTCAAAATATCACTTTGCAAATCCCACAAGAACAGTCTTAGCGAAGGGATTATTGAGGAGAGAGCTGTAAGTCTCCGAGATGAATTAACAGAACACAAAGCAGTTTCTCAGAAAGCTTCTTTCCAATTTTTAACTGAAGATATTTCCTTTTTCACCGTATTCCTCTAAGGGCTTTCAAATATCTCTTTGCAAATCCCACAAGAACAGTCTCAGTGAAAGGCTTCTTGAGGAGAAAGCTGTAACTCGGTGAGATGTATTACACGAACACACGGCAGTTTCTCAGAAAGCTTCTTTCCAGTTTTTAACGGAAGATATTTCCTTTTTCACCGTAGCACTCTATGGCCTTCCAAATATCACCTTGAAAATTTCACAAGAGCAGTCTTAGGGAAAGGCTTCTGGAGGGGAAAGCTGTAACTCTGTGAGATGAATTAACAGAACACAAAGCAGTATCTCAGAAATCTTCTTTCCAGTTATTAACTGAAGATGTTTCCTTATTCACCATAGCCATCTATGGGATTCCAAATATCACTTTGCAAATTCCACAAGAACAGTCTTAGCGAAACGCTTCTTGAGGGGAAAGCTGGTACACTGTGAGATCAATTAACAGAACACAAAGCAGTTTCTCAGAAACCTTCTTTCCGGTGTTTAGGGAATATACTTCGTTTTTCACCATAGCCCTCTATGGGCTTTCAAATGTCACTTTGCAAATTCCACAAGACTAGTCTTAGCGAAAGGCTTCTTGAGGGGAAATGTGTAACTCGGTGAGATGTATTAACAGAACACACGGCAGTATCTCAGAGAGCTTCTTTCCAGTTTTTAATTAAGATATTTCCTTTTTCACCATAGGGCAATATGGGTTTCCAAATATCACTTTGCATATTTCACAAGAATAGTCTTAGTGAACGGCTTCTTGAGGGGATAGCTGTAACACAATGAGATGAACTAACATAACACAAAGCACTTTCTCAGAGAGCTTCTTTTCGGTTTTTAATGAAGATATTCCCTTTTTCACCATAGCCTTCTACGGGCTTCCAAATATCATTTTACAAATGTCACAAGAACAGTCTTAGCGAAAGACTTCTTGAGGGGAAAGCTGTAACTCTATGAGATGTCTTAACAGAACACAAAGCAGTTTCTCAGAAAGCTTCTTTCCAGTTTTTAACGGTAGATATTTTCTTTTTCACCATAGCCCTCTATGGGCTTGCAAATATCACTTTGCAAATTCCACAAGAACAGTCTTACCGAAAGACTTCTTAAGGGGAAAGCTGTAACTCTGTGAGATGAATTAACAGAACACAAAGCAGTTTCTCAAATATATTCTTTCCAGTTTTTAACGGAAGATATTTCCTTTTACATCATAGCCCCATATGGGCTTCAAAATATCACTTTGCAAATTCCACAAGAACAGTCTTAGCGAAGGGCTTCTTGAGGAGAGAGTTGTAACTCTCCGAAATGAATTAACAGAACACTAAGCAGTTTCTCAGAAAGCCTCTTTCCAGTTGTTAACAGAAGATATTAACTTTTTCACCATAGCCCTCTATGGGCTTCCAAATATCACTTTGCAAATCCCACAAGAACAGTCTTAGCGAAAGGCTTCTGGAGGGGAAAGCTGTAACCCTGTGAGATGAATTAGCAGAACACAAAGCAGTTTCTCAGAAAGCTTCTTTCCAGTTTTTAACGGTAGATATTTCCTTTTTCACCATAGCCCTCTATGGGCTTCCAAATATCTCTTCGCAAATCCCACAAGATCAGACTCAATGAAAGGCTTCATGAGGAGAAAGCTGTAACCCGGTGAGATGTATTACACGAACACACGGCAGTTTCTCAGAACGCTCCTTTCCAGTTTTTAATGGAAGATATTTCCTTTTACACCATAGCACTCTATGGGCTTCTAAATATCACTTTGAAAATTCCACAAGAACAGTCTTAGGGAAAGGCTTCTGGAGGGGAAAGCTGTAACTCTGTGAGATGAATTAACAGAACACAAAGCAGTATCGAAGAAAGCTTCTTTCCAGTTTTTAACTGAAGATATTTCCTAGTTCACCGTAGCCATCTATGGGCCTCTAAATATCTCTCTGCAAATCCCACAAGACCAGTCTTAGCGAAAGGCCTCTTGAAGGGAAAGCTGTAACTCGGTGAGGTGTACTAACAGAACACTCAGCTGTTTCTCAGAAAGCTTCTTTCCACTTTTTAAGGAAAGATATTTCCTTTTTCACCATAGCACTCTAGGGGCTTCCAAATATCACTTTGAAAATTACACTAGAACAGTCTTAGCGAAGGGTTTCTTGAGGGGAAAGCTGTAACACTGTGAGATGAATTAACTGAACACAAAGCAGTTTCTCAGAGAGCTTCTTTTCGGTTTTCAATGGAAGATATTCCCTTTTTAACCATAGCCCTCTACGGGCTTCCAAATATCATTTTGCAAATTCCACAAGAACAGTCTTAGCGAAAGGCTTCTTGAGGGGAAAGCTGTAAATCTGAGTTGAATTTACAGAACACAAAGCAGTTTCTCATAAAGCTTCTTTTCAGTTTTTATCTTAGGATATTTCCTTTTTCACCATAGCCCTCCATTGGCTTCCAAATATCTCTTTGCAAATCCCACAAGAACAGTCTTAGCGAAAGGCTTATTGTGGGGAAAGCTGTAACTCGGTGAGATGTATTAACAGAACACAATGTAGTTTCTCAGAAAGCTTCTTTCCAGTTTTAAACTGAAGATATTTTCTTTTTCACCATAGTCCTCAATGGGCTTCCAAATATCAGATTGCAAATTCCACAAGAACAGTGTTAGCGAAAGGCTTCTTGAGGGGAAACAAGTAAGTCGGTGAGATGTATTAACACAACACACGGTAATTTCTCAGAATGCTTCTTTCCAGTTTTTAAGGGAAGATATTTCCTATTTCACCATAGTCCTCTATGGGCTTCCAAATATCATTTTGCAATATTTACAAGAACAGTCTTAGTGAACGGATTCTTGAGGGGAAAGCTGTAACTCTGTGAGATGAACTAACAAAACACAAAGCAGTTTCTCAGAAAGCTTCTTTTTCGTTTTTACCTTAGGATATTTCCATTTTCACCATAACCCTCTATGGGCTTCCAAATATCACTTCGCAATTTCCACAAGAAGAGTCTTAGCGATAGGCTTATTGAAGGTAAAGCTGTAACACTGTGGGAACAATTAAGAGAACACAAAGCAGTTTCTCAGAAAGCTTCTTTCCATTTTTGAACGGAAGATATATCCTTTTTCAACATAGCCCTCAATGGGATTGCAAATAGGACTTTGCAAATTCCACAAGAACAATCTTAGTGAAAGGCTTCTTGAGGGGAAAACTGTAACTATGTGAGAAGAATTAACAGTACACAAAGCAGTTTCCCAGAAAGCTTCTTTACAGCTTTTAACGGAAGCTATTTTCTTTTTCGCCATAGTCCTCTATGGGCTTCCAAATATCAATTTCAAAATTCCACAAGAACAGTCTTAGCGAAAGGCTTCTTGAGGGGAAAGCTGTAACTCTGTGAGATGAATTAACAGAACAGAAAGCAGTTCCTAAGAAAGCATCTCTCCAGTTTTTAACGGAAGATATTTGCTTTTTCACCATAGCCCTCTATGGGCTTCCAAATATCACTTTGCAAATTCCACAAGAAGAGTCTTAGCGATAGGCTTATTGAAGGGAAAGCTGTAACTCTGTGAGATGAATTAACAGAACACAAAGCAGTTTCTCAGAAAGCTTCTATCCTGTTTCTAACGGAAGATATTTCCTTTTCCACCATAGCCCACTATGGGCTTCCAAATATCACTTTTCAAATTCCATAAGAACAGTCTCAGCGAAAATCTTCTTCAGGGGGAAGCTGTAACTCTATGGGAAGAATTAACAGAACACAAAGCAGTTTCTCAGAAAGCTTCTTTCCAGTTTTTAACGGAAGATATATCCTTTTTCACCATAGCCCTCTATGGGCTTCCAAATATCACTTTGCAAATTCTACAAGAACAATCTTAGTGAATCGCTTCTTGAGGGGAAAGCTGTAACTATGTGAGAAGAATTAACAGTACACAAAGATTTTTCTCACAAAGCTTCTTTACAGTTTTTAACGGAAGATATTTCCTTGTTCACAATAGCCCTCTATGGGCTTCCAAATATCACTTTTCAAATTCCACAAGAACAGCCTTATTGAAAGGCTTCTTGCAAGGAAAGCTGTAACTCTGTGAGATGAATTAACAGAACACAAATCAGTTTCTCAGAAAGCTTCTTTCCAATTTTTAACGGAAGATATTTCCTTTTTCAATATAGCCCACTATGGGCTTCCAAATATCGCTTTGAAAATTCCACAAGAACAGTCTTAGTGAAAGGCTTCTTCAGTGGAAAGCTGTAACCCTGTGAGATGAATTGACAGAACACAAAAAACTTTCTCAGAAAGCTTCTTTCCAGTTTTTAACGGAAGATATTTCCTTTTTCACCGTAGCCCTCTATGGGCTTCCAAATATCACTTTGCAAATTCCACAAGAACATTCTTAGCGACAGGCTTCTTGAGGGGAAAGCTGTAACTCTGTGAGATTAATTAACAGAACACAAAGTAGTTTCTCTGAAAGCTTCTTTCCAGTTTTTGATGGAAGATATTTCCTTTTTCACCATAGCCGTCTATGGGCTTCCAAATATCACTTTGCAAATTCCACGAGAAGAGTCTTCGCCAAAGTCTTCTTCAGGGGAAAGCTGTAACTCTATGAGATGAATTAACAGAACACAATGTAGTTTCTCAGAATGCTTCTTCTCACTTTTTATCTCAGGATATTTCCTTTTCCTCCTTAGCCCTCTATGGGCTTCAAAATATCACTATGAAAAATCCATAAGAACAGTCTTAGCGAAAGGCTTCTTGAAGTGAAAGCAGTGACTCTGTGAGATGAATTAACAGAACACAAAGCAGTTTCTCAGACAGCTTCTTTTCAGTTTTTAACGGAAGATATTTCCCTTTTAACCATAGCCCTCTATGGAATTCCAAATATCACTTTGCAAATTCCACAAGAACAGTCTTCGCGAAAGGCTTCTTGAGCGTAAAGCTGTAATTCTGTGATATGAATTAACAGAGCACAAAGCAGTTTCTCAGAAAGCTTCTTTCCAGTTTTTAACGGAAGATATTTCCTTTTTACCCATAGCCATCTATGGGCTTCCAAAAATCACTTTGCAAATTCCACAGGAACAGACTGTGCGAAAGGCTTTTGAGGGGATTTCTGTAACTCTGTTAGATGAGTTAACAGAACACAAAGCAGTTTCTCTGAAAGCTTCTTTCCTGTTTTTACCGGAAGATATATCCTTTTTTACCATATCCCTCTATGGGCTTCCAAATATCACTTTGCAAATTCCACAAGAACAGTCTTAGGGAAAGGCTTCTTCAGGGGAAAGCTGAAACTCTGTGAGATTAATTAACAGAACACAAAGTAGTTTCTCTGAAAGCTTCTTTCCAGTTTTTGACGGAAGATATTTCCTTTTTCACCATAGCCGTCTATGGGCTTCCAAATATCACTTTGCAAATTCCACAAGAAGAGTCTTCGCCAAAGTCTTCTTCAGGGGAAAGCTGTAACTCTATGAGATGAATTAACAGAACAGAATGTAGTTTCTCAGAATGCTTCTTCTCACTTTTTATCTCAGGATATTTCCTTTTCCTCCTTAGCCCTCTATGGGCTTCAAAATATCACTATGAAAAATCCATAAGAACAGTCTTAGCGAAAGGCTTCTTGAAGTGAAAGCAGTGACTCTGTGAGATGAATTAACAGAACACAAAGCAGTTTCTCAGACAGCTTCTTTTCAGTTTTTTACGGAAGATATTTCCCTTTTAACCATAGCCCTCTATGGAATTCCAAATATCACTTTGCAAATTCCACAAGAACAGTCTTCGCGAAAGGCTTCTTGAGCGTAAAGCTGTAATTCTGTGGTATGAATTAACAGAGCACAAAGCAGTTTCTCAGAAAGCTTCTTTCCAGTTTTTAACGGAAGATATTTCCTTTTTACCCATAGCCATCTATGGGCTTCCAAAAATCACTTTGCAAATTCCACAGGAACAGACTGTGCGAAAGGCTTTTAAAGGGATTGCTGTAACTCTGTTAGATGAGTTAACAGAACACAAAGCAGTTTCTCTGAAAGCTTCTTTCCAGTTTTTACCGGAAGATATATCTTTTTTTACCATATCCCTGTATGGACTTCCAAATATCACTTTACAAATTCCACAAGAACAGTCTAGGCGAAAGGCTTCTTGTGGGGAAAGCACAAGATGCCGTTCACTAAAACTGTTTTGTGAAATTTGCAAAGTGATATTTGGAAGCCCATAGAGGGCTAAGGTGAAAAAGGAAATATCTTCCGTTAAAACCTGGAAAGAACCATTCTGAGAAAATGCGGTGTGTTCTGTTAGTACATATCACCGAGCTACAGCTTTCCCCTCAGGAAGCCGTTCACTAAGACTGTTCTTGTGGAATTGCAAAGTGATATTTGGAGGCACATAGAGGGCAATGGTGAAAAAGGAAACATCCTAAGATAAAAACTGAAAAGAAGCTTTCTGAGAAACTGCTTTGTGTTCTGTTAATTCAAGTCACAGAGTTACTCTTTTACCTCAGGAAGCCTTTCGCTAAGGCTGTTGTTGTGGAATTTGCAAAGTGATATTTGGAAGCCCAAAAGGGCTATGGTGAAAAAGGAAATATCCTCAGTTAAAAACTGGAAAGAAGCTTTCTGAGAAACTGCTTTGTGTTCAGTTAGTTCCTCTCACAGAGTTACAGCTTTCCCCTCAAGAAGACTTTCGCTAAGACTGTTCATGTGGAATTTTCAAAGTAATAATTGGAATCACATAGAGGGCTATGGTGAAAAAGGAAATATCCTAAGGTAAAAACTGAAAAGTAGGTTTCTGAGAAAATGTTTTGTGTTCTGTTAATTCATCTTACAGTGTTACAGCTTTTCCCTCAAGAAGCCTTTCGCTAAGACTTTTCTTCTGGATTTGCAAAGTGATATTTGGAAACCCTATAGCCCTATGGTGAAAATGGAAATATAGTAAGATAAAAAACGAAAAGAAGGTTTCTGAGAAACTGCTTTGAATTCTTTTAATTCATCTTACAGATTTACAGCTTTTATCTCCAGAATCCTTTCGCTAAGACTGTTCTTGTGGAATTTGCAAAATGGTTTTGGAAGACCATAGAGGGCTATGTAGAAAAAGGAAATATAGTAAGATAAAAACTGAAAAGAAGCTCTCTGAGAAACTGCTTTGTGTTCTGTTAATTCATCTCAAAGTGTCACAGATTTCCCCTCATGAGGCCGTTCACTAAGACTGTTCTTCTGAAATTTGGAAAGTGATATTTAGAATCTCATAGAGGGCAATGGTGAAAAAGGAAATATAGTAAGATAAAATCCGAAAAGAAGCTTTCTGAGAAACTGCTTTGTGTTCTGTTAATTCATCTCAAAGTGTCACAGATTTCCCCTCATGAGGCCGTTCACTAAGACTGTTCCTCTGAAATTTGGAAAGTGATATTTAGAATCTCATAGAGGGCAATGGTGAAAAAGGCAATATTTTCCGATAAAAACTGTAAAGAAGCTTTCTGATAAACTGCTTTGTGTTCTGTTAGTTCATCTGACAGGGTTACAGCTTTCCCTTCAAGAAGCAGTTCACTGAGACTATTCTTGTGAAATTTGCAAAGTGATATTAGAAAACTCCTAGAGGGCTATGGTGAAAAAGGAAATATCTTCAATTAAAAACTGGAAAGAAGCTTTTTGAGAAACTGCCGTGTGTTCTGTTAAAGCATCTCACCGAGTTACAGCTTTCCCCTCAAGAAGGCTTTCGCTGAGACTGTTCCTGTGGGATTTGCAAAGTGATATTTGGAAACCCATAGAGGGCTATGGTGAAAAAGGAAATATCTTTCGTTAAAAACTGGAAAGAAGATATCTGAGAAACTGCTTTGTGTTCTGTTAATTCATCTCACAGAGTTACAGTTTTCCCCTCCAGAAGTCTTTCGCTTCCACTGTTCTTCTGGAATTTGCATAGTGATATTTGGAATCCCATAGAGGGCTATGGTGAAAATGGAAATAACTTCAGTTAAAAAATGAAAAGAAGCTTTCCGAGAAACTGCTTTGTGTTCTGTTAATTCATCTCAAAGAGTTACAGCTTTCCCCTCAAGAAGCCTTCCGCTAAGACTGTTTTTGAGGAATTTCCAAAGTGATATGTGGAAGCCCATAGAGGGCTATGGTGAAAATGGAAATATCGTAAGATACTTACCGAAAAGAAGCTGTCTGAAAAAGTGCTTTGTGTTCTGTTAGTTCATCTCACAGAGCTACAGCTTTTCCCTCAAGAAGCCGTTCACTAAGACTGTTTTGTGAAATTTGCAAAGTGATATTTGGAAGCCCATAGAGGGCTAAGGTGAAAAAGGAAATATCTTCCGTTAAAAACTGGAAAGAACCATTCTGAGAAAATGCGGTGTGTTCTGTTAGTACATATCACCGAGCTACAGCTTTCCCCTCAGGAAGCCGTTCACTAAGACTGTTCTTGTGGAATTGCAAAGTGATATTTGGAGGCACATAGAGGGCAATGGTGATAAAGGAAACATCCTAAGATAAAAACTGAAAAGAAGCTTTCTGAGAAACTGCTTTGTGTTCTGTTAATTCATCTCAGAGAATTACAGCTTTCCCCTCAAGAAGTCTTTCACAAAGACTGTTCTTGTGTAATTTGGAAAGTGATATTTGGAAGACCATAGAGGGCTATGTTGAAAAAGGAAATATAGTAAGATAAAATCCGAAAAGAAGCTTTCTGAGAAACTGCTTTGTGTTCTGTTAATTCATCTCAAAGTGTCACAGATTTCCCCTCATGAGGCCGTTCACTAAGACTGTTCTTCTGAAATTTGGAAAGTGATATTTAGAATCTCATAGAGGGCAATGGTGAAAAAGGCAATATTTTCCGATAAAAACTGTAAAGAAGCTTTCTGATAAACTGCTTTGTGTTCTGTTAGTTCATCTCACAGAGTTACAGCTTTCCCTTCAAGAAGCAGTTCACTGAGACTATTCTTGTGAAATTTGCAAAGTGATATTAGAAAACTCCTAGAGGGCTATGGTGAGAAAGGAAATATCTTCAATTAAAAACTGGAAAGAAGCTTTTTGAGAAACTGCCGTGTGTTCTGTTAAAGCATCTCACCGAGTTACAGCTTTCCCCTCAAGAAGGCTTTCGCTAAGACTGTTCCTGTGGGATTTGCAAAGTGATATTTGGAAGCCCATAGAGGGCTATGGTGAAAAAGGAAGTATCTTTCGTTAAAAACTGGAAAGAAGATATCTGAGAAACTGCTTTGTGTTCTGTTAATTCATCTCACAGAGTTACAGTTTTCCCCTCCAGAAGTCTTTCGCTTCCACTGTTTTTGTGGAATTTGCATAGTGATATTTGGAATCCCATAGAGGGCTATGGTGAAAATGGAAATAACTTCAGTTAAAAAATGAAAAGAAGCTTTCCGAGAAACTTCTTTGTGTTCTGTTAATTCATCTCAAAGAGTTACAGCTTTCCCCTCAAGAAGCCTTCCGCTAAGACTGTTTTTGAGGAATTTCCAAAGTGATATGTGGAAGCCCATAGAGGGCTATGGTGAAAATGGAAATATCGTAAGATACTTACCGAAAAGAAGCTGTCTGAAAAAGTGCTTTGTGTTCTGTTAGTTCATCTCACAGAGCTACAGCTTTTCCCTCAAGAAGCCGTTCACTAAGACTGTTTTGTGAAATTTGCAAAGTGATATTTGGAAGCCCATAGAGGGCTAAGGTGAAAAAGGAAATATCTTCCGTTAAAAACTGGAAAGAACCATTCGGAGAAAATGTGGTGTGTTCTGTTAGTATATATCACCGAGCTACAGCTTTCCCCTCAGGAAGCCGTTCACTAAGACTGTTCTTGTGGAATTGCAAAGTGATATTTGGAGGCACATAGAGGGCAATGGTGATAAAGGAAACATCCTAAGATAAAAACTGAAAAGAAGCTTTCTGAGAAACTGCTTTGTGTTCTGTTAATTCAAGTCACAGAGTTACTCTTTTACCTCAGGAAGCCTTTCGCTAAGGCTGTTGTTGTGGAATTTGCAAAGTGATATTTGGAAGCCCAAAAGGGCTATGGTGAAAAAGGAAATATCCTCAGTTAAAAACTGGAAAGAAGCTTTCTGAGAAACTGCTTTGTGTTCAGTTAGTTCCTCTCACAGAGTTACAGCTTTCCCGTCAAGAAGACTTTCGCTAAGACTGTTCATGTGGAAATTTCAAAGTGATAATTGGAATCCCATAGAGGGCTATGGTGAAAAAGGAAATATCCTAAGGTAAAAACTGAAAAGTAGGTTTCTGAGAAAATGTTTTGTGTTCTGTTAATTCATCTTACAGAGTTACAGCTTCACCCTCAAGAAGCCTTTCGCTAAGACTTTTCTTCTGGAATTTGCAAAGTGATATTTGGAAACCCTATAGCCCTATGGTGAAAATGGAAATATCGTAAGATAAAAAACGAAAAGAAGGTTTCTGAGAAACTGCTTTGAATTCTTTTAATTCATCTTACAGATTTACAGCTTTTATCTCCAGAATCCTTTCGCTAAAACTGTTCTTGTGGAATTTGCAAAATGTTTTTGGAAGCCCATAGAGGGCTATGCTGAAAAAGGAAATATCCTAAGATAAAAACTGAAAAGAAGCTTTCTGAGAAACTGCTTTGTGTTCTGTTAATTCATCTCAGAGAGTTACAGCTTTCCCCTCAAGAAGTCTTTCACAAGACTGTTCTTGTGTAATTTGCAAAGTGATATTTGGAAGACCATAGAGGGCTATGTTGAAAAAGGAAATATAGTAAGATAAAATCCGAAAAGAAGCTTTCTGAGAAACTGCTTTGTGTTCTGTTAATTCATCTCAAAGTGTCACAGATTTCCCCTCATGAGGCCGTTCACTAAGACTGTTCTTCTGAAATTTGGAAAGTGATATTTAGAATCTCATAGAGGGCAATGGTGAAAAAGGCAATATTGTCCGATAAAAACTGTAAAGAAGCTTTCTGATAAACTGCTTTGTGTTCTGTTAGTTCATCTCACAGAGTTACAGCTTTCCCTTCAAGAAGCAGTTCACTGAGACTATTCTTGTGAAATTTGCAAAGTGATATTAGAAAACTCCTAGAGGGCTATGGTGAAAAAGGAAATATCTTCAATTAAAAAGTGGAAAGAAGCTTTTTGAGAAACTGCCGTGTGTTCTGTTAAAGCATCTCACCGAGTTACAGCTTTCCCCTCAAGAAGGCTTTCGCTAAGACTGTTCCTGTGGGATTTGCAAAGTGATATTTGGAAGCCCATAGAGGGCTATGGTGAAAAAGGAAATATCTTTCGTTAAAAACTGGAAAGAAGATATCTGAGAAACTGCTTTGTGTTCTGTTAATTCATCTCACAGAGTTACAGTTTTCCCCTCCAGAAGTCTTTCGCTTGCACTGTTCTTGTGGAATTTGCATAGTGATATTTGGAATCCCATAGAGGGCTATGGTGAAAATGGAAATAACTTCAGTTAAAAAATGAAAAGAAGCTTTCCGAGAAACTGCTTTGTGTTCTGTTAATTCATCTCAAAGAGTTACAGCTTTCCCCTCAAGAAGCCTTCCGCTAAGACTGTTTTTGAGGAATTTCCAAAGTGATATGTGGAAGCCCATAGAGGGCTATGGTGAAAATGGAAATATCGTAGGATACTTACCGAAAAGAAGCTGTCTGAAAAAGTGCTTTGTGTTCTGTTAGTTCATCTCACAGAGCTACAGCTTTTCCCTCAAGAAGCCGTTCACTAAGACTGTTTTGTGAAATTTGCAAAGTGATATTTGGAAGCCCATAGAGGGCTAAGGTGAAAAAGGAAATATCTTCCGTTAAAAACTGGAAAGAACCATTCTGAGAAAATGCGGTGTGTTCTGTTAGTACATATCACCGAGCTACAGCTTTCCCCTCAGGAAGCCGTTCACTAAGACTGTTCTTGTGGAATTGCAAAGTGATATTTGGAGGCACATAGAGGGCAATGGTGAAAAAGGAAACATCCTAAGATAAAAACTGAAAAGAAGCTTTCTGAGAAACTGCTTTGTGTTCTGTTAATTCAAGTCACAGAGTTACTCTTTTACCTCAGGAAGCCTTTCGCTAAGGCTGTTGTTGTGGAATTTGCAAAGTGATATTTGGAAGCCCAAAAGGGCTATGGTGAAAAAGGAAATATCCTCAGTTAAAAACTGGAAAGAAGCTTTCTGAGAAACTGCTTTGTGTTCAGTTAGTTCCTCTCACAGAGTTACAGCTTTCCCCTCAAGAAGACTTTCGCTAAGACTGTTCATGTGGAATTTTCAAAGTGATAATTGGAATCCCATAGAGGGCTATGGTGAAAAAGGAAATATCCTAAGGTAAAAACTGAAAAGTAGGTTTCTGAGAAAATGTTTTGTGTTCTGTTAATTCATCTTACAGAGTTACAGCTTTACCCTCAAGAAGCCTTTCGCTAAGACTTTTCTTCTGGAATTTGCAAAGTGATATTTGGAAACCCTATAGCCCTATGGTGAAAATGGAAATATCGTAAGATAAAAAACGAAAAGAAGGTTTCTGAGAAACTGCTTTGAATTCTCTTAATTCATCTTACAGATTTAAAGGTTTTATCTCCAGAATCCTTTCGCTAAAACTGTTCTTGTGGAATTTGCAAAATGTTTTTGGAAGCCCATAGAGGGCTATGCTGAAAAAGGAAATATCCTAAGATAAAAACTGAAAAGAAGCTTTCTGAGAAACTGCTTTGTGTTCTGTTAATTCATCTCAGAGAGTTACAGCTTTCCCCTCAAGAAGTCTTTCACAAAGACTGTTCTTGTGTAATTTGCAAAGTGATATTTGGAAGACCATAGAGGGCTATGTTGAAAAAGTAAATATAGTAAGATAAAATCCGAAAAGAAGCTTTCTGAGAAACTGCTTTGTGTTCTGTTAATTCATCTCAAAGTGTCACAGATTTCCCCTCATGAGGCCGTTCACTAAGACTGTTCTTCTGAAATTTGGAAAGTGATGTTTAGAATCTCATAGAGGGCAATGGTGAAAAAGGAAATATTTTCCGATAAAAACTGTAAAGAAGCTTTCTGATAAACTGATTTGTGTTCTGTTAGTTCATCTCACAGAGTTACAGCTTTCCCTTCAAGAAGCAGTTCACTGAGACTATTCTTGTGAAATTTGCAAAGTGATATTAGAAAACTCCTAGAGGGCTATGGTGAAAAAGGAAATATCTTCCGTTAAAAACTGGAAAGAAGCTTTTTGAGAAACTGCCGTGTGTTCTGTTAAAGCATCTCACCGAGTTACAGCTTTCCCCTCAAGAAGGCTTTCGCTAAGACTGTTCCTGTGGGATTTGCAAAGTGATATTGGGAAGCTCATAGAGGGCTATGGTGAAAAAGGAAATATCTTTCGTTAAAAACTGGAAAGAAGATATCTGAGAAACTGCTTTGTGTTCTGTTAATTCATCTCACAGAGTTACAGTTTTCCCCTCCAGAAGTCTTTCGCTTCCACTGTTCTTGTGGAATTTGCATAGTGATATTTGGAATCCCATAGAGGGCTATGGTGAAAATGGAAATAACTTCAGTTAAAAAATGAAAAGAAGCTTTCCGAGAAACTGCTTTGTGTTCTGTTAATTCATCTCAAAGAGTTACAGCTTTCCCCTCAAGAAGCCTTCCGCTAAGTCTGTTTTTGAGGAATTTCCAAAGTGATATGTGGAAGCCCATAGAGGGCTATGGTGAAAATGGAAATATCGTAGGATACTTACCGAAAAGAAGCTGTCTGAAAAAGTGCTTTGTGTTCTGTTAGTTCATCTCACAGAGCTACAGCTTTTCCCTCAAGAAGCCGTTCACTAAGACTGTTTTGTGAAATTTGCAAAGTGATATTTGGAAGCCCATAGAGGGCTAAGGTGAAAAAGGAAATATCTTCCGTTAAAAACTGGAAAGAACCATTCTGAGAAAATGCGGTGTGTTCTGTTAGTACATATCACCGAGCTACAGCTTTCCCCTCAGGAAGCCGTTCACTAAGACTGTTCTTGTGGAATTGCAAAGTGATATTTGGAGGCACATAGAGGGCAATGGTGAAAAAGGAAACATCCTAAGATAAAAACTGAAAAGAAGCTTTCTGAGAAACTGCTTTGTGTTCTGTTAATTCAAGTCACAGAGTTACTCTTTTACCTCAGGAAGCCTTTCGCTAAGGCTGTTGTTGTGGAATTTGCAAAGTGATATTTGGAAGCCCAAAAGGGCTATGGTGAAAAAGGAAATATCCTCAGTTAAAAACTGGAAAGAAGCTTTCTGAGAAACTGCTTTGTGTTCAGTTAGTTCCTCTCACAGAGTTACAGCTTTCCCCTCAAGAAGACTTTCGCTAAGACTGTTCATGTGGAATTTTCAAAGTGATAATTGGAATCCCATAGAGGGCTATGGTGAAAAAGGAAATATCCTAAGGTAATAACTGAAAAGTAGGTTTCTGAGAAAATGTTTTGTGTTCTGTTAATTCATCTTACAGAGTTACAGCTTTACCCTCAAGAAGCCTTTCGCTAAGACTTTTCTTCTGGAATTTGCAAAGTGATATTTGGAAACCCTATAGCCCTATGGTGAAAATGGAAATATCGTAAGATAAAAAACGAAAAGAAGGTTTCTGAGAAACTGCTTTGAATTCTCTTAATTCATCTTACAGATTTAAAGGTTTTATCTCCAGAATCCTTTCGCTAAGACTGTTCTTGTGGAATTTGCAAAATGTTTTTGGAAGCCCATAGAGGGCTATGCTGAAAAAGGAAATATCCTAAGATAAAAACTGAAAAGAAGCTTTCTGAGAAACTGCTTTGTGTTCTGTTAATTCATCTCAGAGAGTTACAGCTTTCCCCTCAAGAAGTCTTTCACAAAGACTGTTCTTGTGTAATTTGCAAAGTGATATTTGGAAGACCATAGAGGGCTATGTTGAAAAAGGAAATATAGTAAGATAAAATCCGAAAAGAAGCTTTCTGAGAAACTGCTTTGTGTTCTGTTAATTCATCTCAAAGTGTCACAGATTTCCCCTCATGAGGCCGTTCACTAAGACTGTTCTTCTGAAATTTGGAAAGTGATGTTTAGAATCTCATAGAGGGCAATGGTGAAAAAGGAAATATTTTCCGATAAAAACTGTAAAGAAGCTTTCTGATAAACTGATTTGTGTTCTGTTAGTTCATCTCACAGAGTTACAGCTTTCCCTTCAAGAAGCAGTTCACTGAGACTATTCTTGTGAAATTTGCAAAGTGATATTAGAAAACTCCTAGAGGGCTATGGTGAAAAAGGAAATATCTTCCGTTAAAAACTGGAAAGAAGCTTTTTGAGAAACTGCCGTGTGTTCTGTTAAAGCATCTCACCGAGTTACAGCTTTCCCCTCAAGAAGGCTTTCGCTAAGACTGTTCCTGTGGGATTTGCAAAGTGATATTGGGAAGCCCATAGAGGGCTATGGTGAAAAAGGAAATATCTTTCGTTAAAAACTGGAAAGAAGATATCTGAGAAACTGCTTTGTGTTCTGTTAATTCATCTCACAGAGTTACAGTTTTCCCCTACAGAAGTCTTTCGCTTCCACTGTTCTTGTGGAATTTGCATAGTGATATTTGGAATCCCTTAGAGGGCTATGGTGAAAATGGAAATAACTTCAGTTAAAAAATGAAAAGAAGCTTTCCGAGAAACTGCTTTGTGTTCTGTTAATTCATCTCAAATAGTTACAGATTTCACCTCAAGAAGCCTTCCGCTAAGATTGTTTTTGAGGAATTTCCAAAGTGATATGTGGAAGCCCATAGAGGGCTATGGTGAAAATGGAAATATCGTAAGATACTTACCGAAAAGAAGCTGTCTGAAAAAGTGCTTTGTGTTCTGTTAGTTCATCTCACAGAGCTACAGCTTTTCCCTCAAGAAGCCGTTCACTAAGACTGTTTTGTGAAATTTGCAAAGTGATATTTGGAAGCCCATAGAGGGCTAAGGTGAAAAAGGAAATAGCTTCCGTTAAAAACTGGAAAGAACCATTCTGAGAAAATGCGGTGTGTTCTGTTAGTACATATCACCGAGCTACAGCTTTCCCCTCAGGAAGCCGTTCACTAAGACTGTTCTTGTGGAATTGCAAAGTGATATTTGGAGGCACATAGAGGGCAATGGTGAAAAAGGAAACATCCTAAGATAAAAACTGAAAAGAAGCTTTCTGAGGAACTGCTTTGTGTTCTGTTAATTCAACTCACAGTTACTCTTTTACCTCAGGAAGCCTTTCACTAAGGCTGTTGTTGTGGAATTTACAAAGTGATATTTTGAAGCCCATAGAGGGCTATGGTGAAAAAGGAAATACCTTCAGTTAAAAACTGAAAAGAAGCTTTCTGAGAAACTGCTTTGTGTTCTGTTAATTCATCTCAAAGAGTTACTGCTTTTGCCTCCAGAATCCTTCCGCTAAGACTGTTTTTGTGGAATTTCCAAAGTGATATTTCGATACCCATAGTAGGCTATGGTGAAAATGGAAATATCCTAAGATAAAAACCGTAAAAAAGCTGTATGGAAAGCTGCTTTGTGTTTTGTTAGTTCACTCACAGAGTTACAGCTTTCCACTCAAGGAGCCGTTAACTAAGACTGTTTTGTGAAATTTACAAAGTGATATTTGGAAGCCCATAGAGGGCTAAGGTGAAAAAGGAAATATCTTCCGTTAAAAACTGGAAAGAACCATTCTGAGAAAATGCGGTGTGTTCTGTTAGTACATATCACCGAGCTACAGCTTTCCCCTCAGGAAGCCGTTCACTAAGACTGTTCTTGTGGAATTGCAAAGTGATATTTGGAGGCACATAGAGGGCAATGGTGAAAAAGGAAACATCCTAAGATAAAAACTGAAAAGAAGCTTTCTGAGAAACTGCTTTCTGTTCTGTTAATTCAAGTTACAGAGTTACTCTTTTACCTCAGGAAGCCTTTCGCTAAGGCTGTTGTTGTGGAATTTGCAAAGTGATATTTGGAAGCCCAAAAGGGATATGGTGAAAAAGGAAATATCCTCAGTTAGAAACTGGAAAGAAGCTTTCTGAGAAACTGCTTTGTGTTCAGTTAGTTCCTCTCACAGAGTTACAGCTTTCCCCTCAAGAAGACTTTCCCTAAGACTGTTCATGTGGAATTTTCAAAGTGATAATTGGAATCCCATAGAGGTCTATGGTGAAAAAGGAAATATCCTAAGGTAAAAACTGAAAAGTAGGTTTCTGAGAAAATGTTTTGTGTTCTGTTAATTCATCTTACAGAGTTACAGCTTCACCCTCAAGAAGCCTTTCGCTAAGACTTTTCTTCTGGAATTTGCAAAGTGATATTTGGAAACCCTATAGCCCTATGGTGAAAATGGAAATATCCTAAGATAAAAAACGAAAAGAAGGTTTCTGAGAAACTGCTTTGAATTCTTTTAATTCATCTTACAGATTTACAGCTTTTATCTCCAGAATCCTTTCGCTAAGACTGTTCTTGTGGAATTTGCAAAATGTTTTTGGAAGCCCATAGAGGGCTATGCTGAAAAAGGAAATATCCTAAGATAAAAACTGAAAAGAAGCTTTCTGAGAAACTGCTTTGTGTTCTGTTAATTCATCTCAGAGAGTTACAGCTTTCCCCTCAAGAAGTCTTTCACAAAGACTGTTCTTGTGTAATTTGGAAAGTGATATTTGGAAGACCATAGAGGGCTATGTTGAAAAAGGAAATATAGTAAGATAAAATCCGAAAAGAAGCTTTCTGAGAAACTGCTTTGTGTTCTGTTAATTCATCTCAAAGTGTCACAGATTTCCCCTCATGAGGCCGTTCACTAAGACTGTTCTTCTGAAATTTGGAAAGTGATATTTAGAATCTCATAGAGGGCAATGGTGAAAAAGGCAATATTTTCCGATAAAAACTGTAAAGAAGCTTTCTGATAAACTGCTTTGTGTTCTGTTAGTTCATCTCACAGAGTTACAGCTTTCCCTTCAAGAAGCAGTTCACTGAGACTATTCTTGTGAAATTTGCAAAGTGATATTAGAAAACTCCTAGAGGGCTATGGTGAAAAAGGAAATATCTTCAATTAAAAACTGGAAGGAAGATTTTTGAGAAACTGCCGTGTGTTCTGTTAAAGCATCTCACCGAGTTACAGCTTTCCCCTCAAGAAGGCTTTCGCTAAGACTGTTCCTGTGGGATTTGCAAAGTGATATTTGGAAGCCCATAGAGGGCTATGGTGAAAAAGGAAATATCTTTCGTTAAAAACTGGAAAGAAGATATCTGAGAAACTGCTTTGTGTTCTGTTAATTCATCTCACAGAGTTACAGTTTTCCCCTCCAGAAGTCTTTCGCTTCCACTGTTTTTGTGGAATTTGCATAGTGATATTTGGAATCCCATAGAGGGCTATGGTGAAAATGGAAATAACTTCAGTTAAAAAATGAAAAGAAGCTTTCCGAGAAACTGCTTTGTGTTCTGTTAATTCATCTCAAAGAGTTACAGCTTTCCCCTCAAGAAGCCTTCCGCTAAGACTGTTTTTGAGGAATTTCCAAAGTGATATGTGGAAGCCCATAGAGGGCTATGGTGAAAATGGAAATATCGTAGGATACTTACCGAAAAGAAGCTGTCTGAAAAAGTGCTTTGTGTTCTGTTAGTTCATCTCACAGAGCTACAGCTTTTCCCTCAAGAAGCCGTTCACTAAGACTGTTTTGTGAAATTTGCAAAGTGATATTTGGAAGCCCATAGAGGGCTAAGGTGAAAAAGGAAATATCTTCCGTTAAAAACTGGAAAGAACCATTCTGAGAAAATGCGGTGTGTTCTGTTAGTACATATCACCGAGCTACAGCTTTCCCCTCAGGAAGCCGTTCACTAAGACTGTTCTTGTGGAATTGCAAAGTGATATTTGGAGGCACATAGAGGGCAATGGTGAAAAAGGAAACATCCTAAGATAAAAACTGAAAAGAAGCTTTCTGAGAAACTGCTTTCTGTTCTGTTAATTCAAGTCACAGAGTTACTCTTTTACCTCAGGAAGCCTTTCGCTAAGGCTGTTGTTGTGGAATTTGCAAAGTGATATTTGGAAGCCCAAAAGGGCTATGGTGAAAAAGGAAATATCCTCAGTTAAAAACTGGAAAGAAGCTTTCTGAGAAACTGCTTTGTGTTCAGTTAGTTCCTCTCACAGAGTTACAGCTTTCCCCTCAAGAAGACTTTCCCTAAGACTGTTCATGTGGAATTTTCAAAGTGATAATTGGAATCCCATAGAGGGCTATGGTGAAAAAGGAAATATCCTAAGGTAAAAACTGAAAAGTAGGTTTCTGAGAAAATGTTTTGTGTTCTGTTAATTCATCTTACAGAGTTACAGCTTTACCCTCAAGAAGCCTTTCGCTAAGACTTTTCTTCTGGTATTTGCAAAGTGATATTTGGAAACCCTATAGCCCTATGGTGAAAATGGAAATATCGTAAGATAAAAAACGAAAAGAAGGTTTCTGAGAAACTGCTTTGAATTCTTTTAATTCATCTTACAGATTTACAGCTTTTATCTCCAGAATCCTTTCGCTAAAACTGTTCTTGTGGAATTTGCAAAATGTTTTTGGAAGCCCATAGAGGGCTATGCTGAAAAAGGAAATATCCTAAGATAAAAACTGAAAAGAAGCTTTCTGAGAAACTGCTTTGTGTTCTGTTAATTCATCTCAGAGAGTTACAGCTTTCCCCTCAAGAAGTCTTTCACAAGACTGTTCTTGTGTAATTTGCAAAGTGATATTTGGAAGACCATAGAGGGCTATGTTGAAAAAGGAAATATAGTAAGATAAAATCCGAAAAGAAGCTTTCTGAGAAACTGCTTTGTGTTCTGTTAATTCATCTCAAAGTGTCACAGATTTCCCCTCATGAGGCCGTTCACTAAGACTGTTCTTCTGAAATTTGGAAAGTGATATTTAGAATCTCATAGAGGGCAATGGTGAAAAAGGCAATATTGTCCGATAAAAACTGTAAAGAAGCTGTCTGATAAACTGCTTTGTGTTCTGTTAGTTCATCTCACAGAGTTACAGCTTTCCCTTCAAGAAGCAGTTCACTGAGACTATTCTTGTGAAATTTGCAAAGTGATATTAGAAAACTCCTAGAGGGCTATGGTGAAAAAGGAAATATCTTCAATTAAAAAGTGGAAAGAAGCTTTTTGAGAAACTGCCGTGTGTTCTGTTAAAGCATCTCACCGAGTTACAGCTTTCCCCTCAAGAAGGCTTTCGCTAAGACTGTTCCTGTGGGATTTGCAAAGTGATATTTGGAAGCCCATAGAGGGCTATGGTGAAAAAGGAAATATCTTTCGTTAAAAACTGGAAAGAAGATATCTGAGAAACTGCTTTGTGTTCTGTTAATTCATCTCACAGAGTTACAGTTTTCCCCTCCAGAAGTCTTTCGCTTCCACTGTTCTTGTGGAATTTGCATAGTGATATTTGGAATCCCATAGAGGGCTATGGTGAAAATGGAAATAACTTCAGTTAAAAAATGAAAAGAAGCTTTCCGAGAAACTGCTTTGTGTTCTGTTAATTCATCTCAAAGAGTTACAGCTTTCCCCTCAAGAAGCCTTCCGCTAAGACTGTTTTTGAGGAATTTCCAAAGTGATATGTGGAAGCCCATAGAGGGCTATGGTGAAAATGGAAATATCGTAGGATACTTACCGAAAAGAAGCTGTCTGAAAAAGTGCTTTGTGTTCTGTTAGTTCATCTCACAGAGCTACAGCTTTTCCCTCAAGAAGCCGTTCACTAAGACTGTTTTGTGAAATTTGCAAAGTGATATTTGGAAGCCCATAGAGGGCTAAGGTGAAAAAGGAAATATCTTCCGTTAAAAACTGGAAAGAACCATTCTGAGAAAATGCGGTGTGTTCTGTTAGTACATATCACCGAGCTACAGCTTTCCCCTCAGGAAGCCGTTCACTAAGACTGTTCTTGTGGAATTGCAAAGTGATATTTGGAGGCACATAGAGGGCAATGGTGAAAAAGGAAACATCCTAAGATAAAAACTGAAAAGAAGCTTTCTGAGAAACTGCTTTGTGTTCTGTTAATTCAAGTCACAGAGTTACTCTTTTACCTCAGGAAGCCTTTCGCTAAGGCTGTTGTTGTGGAATTTGCAAAGTGATATTTGGAAGCCCAAAAGGGCTATGGTGAAAAAGGAAATATCCTCAGTTAAAAACTGGAAAGAAGCTTTCTGAGAAACTGCTTTGTGTTCAGTTAGTTCCTCTCACAGAGTTACAGCTTTCCCCTCAAGAAGACTTTCGCTAAGACTGTTCATGTGGAATTTTCAAAGTGATAATTGGAATCCCATAGAGGGCTATGGTGAAAAAGGAAATATCCTAAGGTAAAAACTGAAAAGTAGGTTTCTGAGAAAATGTTTTGTGTTCTGTTAATTCATCTTACAGAGTTACAGCTTTACCCTCAAGAAGCCTTTCGCTAAGACTTTTCTTCTGGAATTTGCAAAGTGATATTTGGAAACCCTATAGCCCTATGGTGAAAATGGAAATATCGTAAGATAAAAAACGAAAAGAAGGTTTCTGAGAAACTGCTTTGAATTCTCTTAATTCATCTTACAGATTTAAAGGTTTTATCTCCAGAATCCTTTCGCTAAGACTGTTCTTGTGGAATTTGCAAAATGTTTTTGGAAGCCCATAGAGGGCTATGCTGAAAAAGGAAATATCCTAAGATAAAAACTGAAAAGAAGCTTTCTGAGAAACTGCTTTGTGTTCTGTTAATTCATCTCAGAGAGTTACAGCTTTCCCCTCAAGAAGTCTTTCACAAAGACTGTTCTTGTGTAATTTGCAAAGTGATATTTGGAAGACCATAGAGGGCTATGTTGAAAAAGGAAATATAGTAAGATAAAATCCGAAAAGAAGCTTTCTGAGAAACTGCTTTGTGTTCTGTTAATTCATCTCAAAGTGTCACAGATTTCCCCTCATGAGGCCGTTCACTAAGACTGTTCTTCTGAAATTTGGAAAGTGATGTTTAGAATCTCATAGAGGGCAATGGTGAAAAAGGAAATATTTTCCGATAAAAACTGTAAAGAAGCTTTCTGATAAACTGATTTGTGTTCTGTTAGTTCATCTCACAGAGTTACAGCTTTCCCTTCAAGAAGCAGTTCACTGAGATTATTCTTGTGAAATTTGCAAAGTGATATTAGAAAACTCCTAGAGGGCTATGGTGAAAAAGGAAATATCTTCCGTTAAAAACTGGAAAGAAGCTTTTTGAGAAACTGCCGTGTGTTCTGTTAAAGCATCTCACCGAGTTACAGCTTTCCCCTCAAGAAGGCTTTCGCTAAGACTGTTCCTGTGGGATTTGCAAAGTGATATTGGGAAGCCCATAGAGGGCTATGGTGAAAAAGGAAATATCTTTCGTTAAAAACTGGAAAGAAGATATCTGAGAAACTGCTTTGTGTTCTGTTAATTCATCTCACAGAGTTACAGTTTTCCCCTACAGAAGTCTTTCGCTTCCACTGTTCTTGTGGAATTTGCATAGTGATATTTGGAATCCCTTAGAGGGCTATGGTGAAAATGGAAATAACTTCAGTTAAAAAATGAAAAGAAGCTTTCCGAGAAACTGCTTTGTGTTCTGTTAATTCATCTCAAATAGTTACAGCTTTCACCTCAAGAAGCCTTCCGCTAAGATTGTTTTTGAGGAATTTCCAAAGTGATATGTGGAAGCCCATAGAGGGCTATGGTGAAAATGGAAATATCGTAAGATACTTACCGAAAAGAAGCTGTCTGAAAAAGTGCTTTGTGTTCTGTTAGTTTATCTCACAGAGCTACAGCTTTTCCCTCAAGAAGCCGTTCACTAAGACTGTTTTGTGAAATTTGCAAAGTGATATTTGGAAGCCCATAGAGGGCTAAGGTGAAAAAGGAAATAGCTTCCGTTAAAAACTGGAAAGAACCATTCTGAGAAAATGCGGTGTGTTCTGTTAGTACATATCACCGAGCTACAGCTTTCCCCTCAGGAAGCCGTTCACTAAGACTGTTCTTGTGGAATTGCAAAGTGATATTTGGAGGCACATAGAGGGCAATGGTGAAAAAGGAAACATCCTAAGATAAAAACTGAAAAGAAGCTTTCTGAGAAACTGCTTTGTGTTCTGTTAATTCAACTCACAGTTACTCTTTTACCTCAGGAAGCCTTTCACTAAGGCTGTTGTTGTGGAATTTACAAAGTGATATTTTGAAGCCCATAGAGGGCTATGGTGAAAAAGGAAATACCTTCAGTTAAAAACTGAAAAGAAGCTTTCTGAGAAACTGCTTTGTGTTCTGTTAATTCATCTCAAAGAGATACTGCTTTTGCCTCCAGAATCCTTCCGCTAAGACTGTTTTTGTGGAATTTCCAAAGTGATATTTCGATACCCATAGTAGGCTATGGTGAAAATGGAAATATCCTAAGATAAAAACCGTAAAAAAGCTGTATGGAAAGCTGCTTTGTGTTTTGTTAGTTCACTCACAGAGTTACAGCTTTCCCCTCAAGGAGCCGTTAACTAAGACTGTTTTGTGAAATTTACAAAGTGATATTTGGAAGCCCATAGAGGGCTAAGGTGAAAAAGGAAATATCTTCCGTTAAAAACTGGAAAGAACCATTCTGAGAAACTGCTTTGTGTTCTGTTAATTCATCTCAGACAGTTACAGAATTCCCCTGAAGAGGCCGTTCCCTAAGACTGTTCTTGTGGAATTTGCAAAGTGATATTTTGAAGCCCATAGTGGACTATGGCGAAAAAGGAAATATCTTCCGCTAAAAACTGGAAAGCACCTTTCTGAGAAACTGCTTTGTGTTCCGTTAATTAATCTCACAGAGTTACAGCTTTCCTATCATGAAGCCGATCACTAAGCCTGTTCTTTTGGAATATGCAAAGTGATATTTGGAAGCCCATAGAGGGCTATGGTGAAAAAGGAAATATCCTAAGACAAAAACTGAAAGGAAGCTTGCTGAGAAACTGCTTAGTGTTCTGTTAATTCGTCACCAGAGTTACAGCTTTCCCCTCAAAAAGCCTTTCGCTAAGACTGTTCTTGTGGAATTTGCAAAGTGAAATTTGGAAGCCCATTGAGGGCTATGATGAAAAAGGGCATTTCTTCCATTAAAAACCGAAAAAAAGATTTCTGAGAAACTGCTTCGTGTTTTGTTAGTTCATCTCACAGAATTACAGCTTTGCTCCCAGAAGCCTTTCACTAAGACTGTTCTTGTGGAATTTGCAAAGTGATCCTAGAAGCCCGTAGAGGGCTACGGTGAAAAAGGAAATAACTTACGTTAAAAATTGGAAAGAAGCTTTCTGAGAAACTGATGTGTGTTCTGTTAAAACATCTCACCGTGTTACAGCTTTTACCTCAAGAAGCCTTTCGCTAAGACTGTTCTTGTGGAATTTTCTAAGTGATATTTGGAAGCCCATAGAGGGCTATGGGAAAAAGAAAATATCTTCGGTTGAAAACTGGAAAGAAGCTTTCTGAGAAACAGCTCTGTGTTCTGTTAATTCATTTCAGAGAGTTACAGCTTTCCGCTCCAGAAGTCTTTCGCTAAGACTGCTCTCTTGGAATTTGCAAAGTGATATTTGGAAGCCCTTAGAGGGCTATGGTGAAAAAGGAAATATCTTCCGTTAAAAACTGGAGAGAAGCATTCTGAGATACTGCCGTGTGTTCTGTTAATACATCTAACCGAGTTACAGCTTTCCCCTCTAGAAGCCTTTCGCTAAGACTGTTCTTGTGGCATTTGCAATGTGATATTTGGAAGCCCTTAGAGGGCTATGGTGAAAAAGGAAATATCTTCAGTTAAAAACTGGAAAGAAGCTTTCTGAGAAACTGCTTTGTGTTCTCTTAATTCATCTCACAGAGTTACAGGTTTCCCCTTCAGAAGCCTTTCCCGAAGACTGTTCTTGTGGAATTTGCAAAGTGATGTTTGGAAGCCCATAGAGGGCTATGGTGAAAAAGGACATATCTTCCATTAAAAACTGGAAAGAAATTTTCTGAGAAACTGCTTTGTTTTCTGTTAATTCATCTCACAGAGTTACAGCTTTCTTCTCAAGAAGCCTTTCGGTAAGACTGTTCTTGTGGAATTTGCAAAGTGATATTTGCAAGCCCATAGAGGGCTATGGTGTAAAAGGACATATCTTCCGTTAAAAACTGGAAAGAAGATTTCTGAGAAACTGCTTTGTGTTCCGTTAATTCATCTCAGAGAGTTACAGATTTCCCCTCAAAAGGCCGTTCACTACGACTGTTCTTCTGAAATTTGGAAAGTGATATTTAGAATCCCATAGAGGGCTATGGTGAAAAACGAATTATTTTCCGTTAAAAACTGGAAAGAAGCTTTCTGAGAAACTGCTTTGTGTTCTGTTAATTCATCTCACAGAGTTACATTTCCCTCTAAAAGCCTTTCGCTAAGGCTGTTGTCGAATCTGCAAAGTGATATTTGGAAGCCCATAGAGGGCTATGGTGAAAAAGGAAATATCTTCAGTTAAAAACTGGAAAGAAGCTTTCTGAGAAACTGCCATGTGTTCTGATAATAGACCTCACCCAGTTACAGCTTTCCCTTCAAGAAGCCTTTCGCTAAGACTGTTGTTGTGGGATTTGCAAAATGATATTTGGAAGCCCATAGAGGGCTATGGTGAAAAAGGACATATCTTCCATTAAAAACTGGAAAGAAATTTTCTGAGAAACTGCTTTGTTTTCTGTTAATTCATCTCACAGAGTTACAGCTTTCTTCTCAAGAAGCCTTTCTCTAAGACTGTTCTTGTGGAATTTGCAAAGTGATATTTGCAAGCCCATAGAGGGCTATGGTGAAAAAGGACATATCTTCCGTTTAAAACTGGAAAGAAGATTTCTGAGAAACTGCTTTGTGTTCCGTTAATTCATCTCAGAGAGTTACAGATTTCCCCTCAAGAGGCCGTTCACTAAGACTGTTCTTCTGAAATTTGGAAAGTGATATTTAGAATCCCATAGAGGGCTATGGTGAAAAACGAATTATTTTCCGTTAAAAACTGGAAAGAAGCTTTCTGAGAAACTGCTTTGTGTTCTGTTAATTCATCTCACAGAGTTACATTTCCCTCTAAAAGCCTTTCGCTAAGGCTGTTGTCGAATTTGCAAAGTGATATTTGGAAGCCCATAGAGGGCTATGGTGAAAAAGGAAATATCTTCAGTTAAAAACTGGAAAGAAGCTTTCTGAGAAACTGCCATGTGTTCTGATAATAGACCTCACCCAGTTACAGCTTTCCCTTCAAGAAGCCTTTCGCTAAGACTGTTGTTGTGGGATTTGCAAAATGATATTTGGAAGCCCATAGAGCGCTATGGTGAAAAAGGAAATATCTTCTGTTAAAAAGCGGAAAGAAGCTTTCTGAGAAACTCCTTTTTCTTCTGTTAATTCACCTCAAAGAGTTACAGCTTTCCACTCAATAATTCTTTCGCTAAGACTGTTCTTGTGGAATTTGCAAAGTGAGATTTGGAAGCCCATAGAGGTCTATGGTGAAAAAGGAAATATCGTAAGATAAAAACTGAAAAGAAGCTTTCTGAGAAATTGCTTTGTGTTCTGTTAATTCATCTCACATAGTTACAATATTTCCCTCTAAAAGCCTTTCGCTAAGACTGTTCTTGTGGAATTTGCAAAGTGATATTTGGAAGCCCATACAGGGTTATGTTGAAAAAGGAAATATCTTCGGTTAAAAACTGGAAAGAAGCTTTTTGAGAAACTGCTTTGTGTTCTGTTAATTCATCTCACAGAGTTACAACTTTCCCCTCAGGAAGCCTTTCGCTAAGACTGTTCTTGTGAAACTGGCAAAGTGATATTTGGAAGCCCATAGAGGGCTATGGCTTAAAAGGAAATATCCTCCGTTAGAAACTGGAAAGAAGCTATCTGAGAAACTGCTTTGTTTTCCGTTAATTCATCTCACAGAGTTACAGTTTTCCCCTCAAGAAGCCGTTCACTAAGACTTTCCTTGTGGAATTTTCAAAGTGATATTTGAAGGCACATAGAGGGCTATGATGAAAAAGAAAACATCCAAAGATAAAAACTGAAATGAAGCTTTCTGTGAAACTGCTTTGTGTTCTGTTAATTCATCTCACAGATTTACAGCTTTCTTCTCAAGAAGCCTTTCGGTAAAACTGTTCTTGTGGAATTTGCAAAGTGATATTTGGAAGCCCCTAGAGGGCTATGGTGAAAAATGACATATCTTCCGTTAAAAACTGGAAAGAAACTTTTTGAGAAACTGCCGTGTGTTCTGTTAAAGCATCTCACCGAGTTACAGCTTTCCCCTCAAGAAGGCTTTTGCTAAGACTGTTCTTGTAGGATTTGCAAAGTGATATTTGGAAGCCCATAGAGGACTATGGTGAAAAAGGAAATATCTTTCGTTAAAAACTGGAAAGAAGATATCTGAGAAACTGCTTTGTGTTCTGTTAATTCATCTCACAGCGTTACAGTTTTCCCCTCCCGAAGTCTTTCGCTTCCACTGTTCTTGTGGAATTTGCATAGTGATATTTGGAATCCCATAGAGGGCTATGGTGAAAATGGAAATACCTTCAATTAAAAAATGAAAAGAACTCCAACTCCCAGCGTGAGCGACACAGAAGACCGGTGATTTCTGCATTCTCAACTGAGGTACTGGGTTCATCTCACTGGGGAGTGCCAGACGATCCGTGCTGTTCAGCTGCTGCAGCCCGACCAGCGAGAGCTGAAGCAAGACGAGGCATTGCCTCACCTGGAAAGCGCAAGGGTGAAGGGAATCCCTTTTCCTAGCCAGGGGAACTGAGACACACAACACCTGGAAAATCGGGTAACTCCCACCCCAAAACTGCGCTTTAAGCAAACAGGCACACCAGGAGATCATATCCCACACCTGGCCGGGAGTGTCCCACACCCACGGAGCCTCTCTCATTGCTAGCACAGCAGTCTGTGATCTACCGGCAAGGCAGCAGCGAGGCTGGGGGAGGGGCGCCCGCCATTGCTGAGGCTTAAGTAGGTAAACAAAGCTGCTGGGAAGCTCGAACTGGGTGGAGCTCACAGCAGCTCAAGGAAACCTGCCTGTCTCTGTAGACTCCACCTCTGGGGACAGGGCACAGTAAACAATAACAAACGCAGCAGCTCTGCAGACGCAAACGACTCTGTCTGACAGCTTTGAAGAGAGCAGTGGATCTCCCAACACAGAGGTTGAGATCTGAGAAGGGACAGACTCCCTGCTCAAGTGGGTCCCTGACCCCTGAGTAGCCTAACTGGGAGACATCTCCCACTAGGGGCAGTCTGACACCCCACACCTCACAGGGTGGAGTACACCCCTGAGAGGAAGCTTTCAAAGCAAGAATCAGACAGGTACACTCGCTGTTCAGAAATATTCTATCTTCTGCAGCCTCTGCTGCTGATACCCAGGCAAACAGGGTCTGGAGTGGACCTCAAGCAATCTCCTACAGCTACAACCTACAGCTGAGGATCCTGACTGTTAGAAGGAAAGCTATCAAACAGGAAGGACACCTACACCAAAACCCCATCAGTACATCACCATCATCAAAGACCAGAGGCAGATAAAACCACAAAGATGGGGGAAAAGCAGGGCAGAAAAGCTGGAAATTCAAAAAATAAGAGCGCATCTCCCCCGACAAAGGAGCGCAGCTCATCGCCAGCAACAGATCAAAGCTGGACGGAGAATGGCTTTGACGACATGAGAGAAGAAGGCTTCAGTCCATCCAATTTCTGAGAGCTAAAGGAGGAATTATGTACCCAGCGCAAAGAAACTAAAAATCTTGAAAAAAAAGTGGAAGAATTGATGGCTAGAGTAATTAATGCAGAGAAGCTCATAAATGAAATGAAAGAGACGAAAACCATGGCAGGAGAAATACGTGACAAATGCACAAGCTTCAGTAACCGACTCGATCAACTGGAAGAAAGAATGTCAGCGATGGAGGATCAAATGAATGAAATGAAGCGAGAAGAGAAACCAAAAGAAAAAAGAAGAAAAAGAAATGAACAAAGCCTGCAAGAAGTATGGGATTATGTAAAAAGACCAAATCTACGTCTGATTGGGGTGCCTGAAAGTGAGGGGGAAAATGGAACCAAGTTGGAAAACACTCTTCAGGATATCATCCAGGAGAACTTCCCCAACCTAGTAGGGCAGGCCAACATTCAAATCCAGGAAATACAGAGAACGCCACAAAGATATTCCTCGAGAAGAGCAACTCCAAGACACATAATTGCCAGATTCACCAAAGTTGAAATGAAGGAAAAAATCTTAAGGGCAGCTAGAGAGAAAGGTCGGGTTACCCACAAAGGGAAGCCCATCAGACTAACAGCAGATCTCTCGGCAGAAACTCTTCAAGCCAGAAGAGAGTGGGGGCCAATATTCAACATTCTTAAAGAAAAGAATTTTCAACCCAGAATTTTATATCCAGCCAAACTAAGTTTCATAAGTGAAGGAGAAATAAAATCCTTTACAGATAAGCAAATGCTTAGAGATTTTGTCACCACTAGGCCTGCCTTACAAGAGACCCTGAAGGAAGCACTAAACATGGAAAGGAACAACCGGTACCAGCCATTGCAAAAACATGCCAAAATGTAAAGACCATCAAGGCTAGGAAGAAACTGCATCAACTAACGAGCAAAATAACCAGTTAATATCATAATGGCAGGATCAAGTTCACACATAACAATCTTAACCTTAAATGTAAATGGACTAAATGCTCCAATTAAAAGACACAGACTGGCAAACTGGAAAAAGAGTCAAGATCCATCAGTCTGCTGTATTCAGGAGACCCATCTCACACGCAGAGACATACATAGGCTCAAAATAAAGGGATGGAGGAAGATTTACCAAGCAAATGGAGAACAAAAAAAAGCGGGGGTTGCGATACTAGTCTCTGATAAAACAGACTTTAAACCATCAAAGATCAAAAGAGACAAAGAAGGCCATTACATAATGGTAAAGGGATCAATTCAACAGGAAGAGCTAACTATCCTAAATATATATGCACCCAATACAGGAGCACCCAGATTCATAAAGCAAGTCCTTAGAGACTTACAAAGAGACTTAGACTCCCATACAATAATAATGGGAGACTTCAACACTCCACTGTCAACATTAGACAGATCAATGAGACAGAAAGTTAACAAGGATATCCAGGAATTGAACTCATCTCTGCAGCAAGCAGACCTAATAGACATCTATAGAACTCTCCACCCCAAATCAACAGAATATACATTCTTCTCAGCACCACATCGTACTTACTCCAAAATTGACCACGTAATTGGAAGTAAAGCACTCCTCAGCAAATGTACAAGAACAGAAATTATAACAAACTGTCTCTCAGACCACAGTGCAATCAAATTAGAACTCAGGACTAAGAAACTCAATCAAAACCGCTCAACTACATGGAAACTGAACAACCTGCTCCTGAATGACTACTGGGTACATGACGAAATGAAGGCAGAAATAAAGATGTTCTTTGAAACCAATGAGAACAAAGATACAACATACCAGAATCTCTGGGACACATTTAAAGCAGTGTGTAGAGGGAAATTTATAGCACTAAATGCCCACAAGAGAAAGCAGGAAAGATCTAAAATTGACACTCTAACATCGCAATTAAAAGTACTAGAGAAGCAAGAGCAAACACATTCGAAAGCTAGCAGAAGGCAAGAAATAACTAAGATCAGAGCAGAACTGAAGGAGATAGAGACACAAAAAACCCTCCAAAAAATCAATGAATCCAGGAGTCGGTATTTTGAAAAGATCAACAAAATTGACAGACCACTAGCAAGACTAATAAAGAAGAAAAGACAGAAGAATCAAATCGACGCAATTAAAAATGATAAAGGGGATATCACCACCGACCCCACAGAAATACAAACTACCATCAGAGAATACTATAAACACCTCTACGCAAATAAACTGGAAAATCTAGAAGAAATGGATAATTTCCTGGACACTTACACTCTTCCAAGACTAAACCAGGAAGAAGTTGAATCCCCGAATAGACCAATAGTAGGCTCTGAAATTGAGGCAATAATTAATAGCCTACCAACCAAAAAAAGTCCAGGACCAGATGGATTCACAGCTGAATTCTACCAGAGGTACAAGGAGGAGCTGGTACCATTCCTTCTGAAACTATTCCAATCAATAGAAAAACAGGGAATCCTCCCTAACTCATTTTATGAGGCCAACATCATCCTGATACCAAAGCCTGGCAGAGACACAACAAAAAAAGAGAATTTTAGACCAATATCCCTGATGAACATCGATGCAAAAATCCTCAATAAAATACTGGCAAACCGGATTCAGCAGCACATCAAAAAGCTTATCCACCATGATCAAGTGGGCTTCATCCCTGGGATGCAAGGCAGGTTCAACATTTGCAAATCAATAAACATAATCCAGCATATAAACAGAACCAAAGACAAGAACCACATGATTATCTCAATAGATGCAGAAAAGGCTTTTGACAAAATTCAACAGCCCTTCATGCTAAAAACGCTCAATGGGCTTCCAAATATCACTTTGCAAATTCCACAAGAAGAGTCTTAGCGAAAGGCTTATTGAAGGGAAAGCTGTAACTCTGTGAGATGAATTAACAGAACACAAAGCAGTTTCTCAGAAAGCTTCTATCCTGTTTTTATTGGAAGATATTTCCTTTTCCACCATAGCCCACTATGGGCTTCCAAATACCACTGTGCAAATTCCACAAGAACAGTCTTAGCGAAAGGCTTCTTGAGGGGAAAGCTGTAACTCTGTGAGATGAATTAACAGAACACAAAGTAGTTTCTCAGAAAGCTTCGTTCCAGTTTTAACGGAAAATCATTTGTTTTTCACCATAGTCCTCTATGGGCTTCCAAATATCACTGCGCAAATTCCACAAAAATAGATTTAACCAAACGCTTCTTGAAGGGAAAGCTGTAACTCTGTGAGATGAATTAACAGAACACAAAGCAGTTTTTCAGAAACTTTGTTTTCAGTTTTTAACAAAAGATATTTCCTTTTTCACAATAGCCCTCTAAGGGCTTCCAAATATCACTTTGCATATTCCACAAGAACAGTATTAGCGAAAGACTTCTTGAGGGGAAAGCTCTAACTCTGTGAGATGAATTAACAGAATACAAAGCAGTTTCTCAGAAAGCTTCTTTTCAGTTTTTAAGGAAAGATATTTCCTTTTTCACAATAGACCTCTATGGGCTTCCAAATATCACTTTGAAAATTCCACAGGAACTGTCTTACGAAAGACTTTTTAAGGAGAAAGCTGTAACTCTCTGAGATGAATTAACAGAACACAAAGCAGTTTCTCAGAAAGCTTCTTTCCAGTTTTTAACGGAAGATATTTCCTTTTTCACCATAGCCCTCTATGGGCTTCCAAATATCACTTTGCAAATTCCACAAGAACAGTCTTAGCGAAAGGCTTCTTGAGGGGAAAGCTGTAACTCTGTGAGATGAATTAACAGAAAACAAAGCAGTTTTTCAGAAAGATTCTTTGCAATTTTTAACGGAAGATATTTCCTTTTTAACCGTAGCCCTCCATGGGCTTCCAAATATCACTTTTCATATTCCACAAGAACTGTCTTAGCGAAAGGCTTCTTGAGGGGAAAGCTGTAACTCTGTGAGATGAATTAACAGAACACAAAGCAGTTTTTCAGAAAGTTTGTTTTCAGTTTTTAACATAAGATATTTCCTTTTTCACAATAGCCCTCTAAGGGCTTCCAAATATCACTTTGCATATTCCACAAGAACAGTATTAGCGAAAGACTTCTTGAGGGGAAAGCTCTAAGTCTGTGAGATGAATTAACAGAACACAAAGCAGTTTTTCAGTAAGCTTCTTTTCAGTTTTTAAGGAAAGATATTTCCTTTTTCACAATAGACCTCTATGGGCTTCCAAATATCACTTTGAAAATTCCACAGGAACTGTCTTACGAAAGACTTTTTAAGGAGAAAGCTGTAACTCTCTGAGATGAATTAACAGAACACAAAGCAATTTCTCAGAAAGCTTCTTTCCAGTTTTTAACGGAAGATATTTCCTTTTTCACCATAGCCCTCTACGGGCTTCCAAATATCACTTTGCAAATTCCACAAGAACAGTCTTAGCGAAAGGCTTCTTGAGGGGAAATCTGTACCTCTCTGATATGAAATAACAGAACTCAAAGCAGTTTCTCAGAAAGCCTATTTCCATTTTTAACTGAAGATATTTATTTTTTCACCAAAAACCTCTATGGGCTTCCAAATATCACTTTGCAAATTTCACAAGAACCGTCTTAGTGAAAGGCTTCTTGAGGGGAAAGCTGTAACTCTTTGAGTTGAATTAACAGAACACAAAGCAGTTTCTCAGAAAGCTTCTTTCCAGTTTTTATCTTAGAATATTTCCTTTTTCTCCATAGCCATCTATGGGCTTCCATTAATCAGTTTGCAAATTCCACAAGAAGAGTCTTAGGGAAAAGCTTCTTGAGGGGAAGCTGTAAACCTCTCAGATGAATTAATAGAACACAAAGCAGTTTCTCAGACAACTTCTTTCCAGTTTTTAACCGAAGATATTTCCTTTTTCACCATAGCCCTCTATGGGCTTCCAAATATGACTTTGAATATCCCACAAGAACATTCTTAGCGAAGGCTTCTTGTGGGGAAAGTTGCAACTCGGTCAGATGTAGAATTAACAGAACACACGGCAGTTTCTCAGAAAGCTTCTTTTCAGTTTTTAACTGAAGATATTTCCTTTTTCACCATTGCCCTCTAGGGGCTTCCAAATATAACTGTGCAAATTCCACAAGAACAGTCTAAGCGAAAGGCTTCTTGAGGGGAAATCTGTAACTCTTCGAGATGAATTAACAGAACACAAACCACTTTCTCACAAAGCTTCTTTCCAGTTTTTATTTGTAGATATTTCCTTTTTCACCATAGCACTATATGGGCTTCCAAATGTCACTTTGTTAATCCCACAAGAACAGTCTTAGCGAAAGGCTTTTTGAGGGAAAAGCTGTAACTCTCTGAGATGAATTAACCGAACACAAAGCAGTTTCTCAGAAAGCTTCTTTAAAATGTTTAACGGAAGATATTTCCTTTGTCACCATAGCCCTCCAAGGGCTTCCAAAAGTCACTTTGCAGAATTCCACAAGAACAGTCTTAGTGAAAGGCTTCTGGAGGGATATGCTGTTACTCTGTGAGATGAATTAACAGAACACAAAGCAGTTTCTCAGAAAGCTTCTTTTTAGATTTTATCTTAGGATATTTCCTTTTTCACCATAGCCCTCAATGGGCTTCCAAATATCACTTTGCAAATTCCACAAAAACAGTGTTATCGAAAGGCTTCCTGAGGGAAAAGCTGTAACTCTGTGAGATGAATTAACAGAACTCAAAGCAGATTCTCAGAAATCTTCTTTCCATTTTTTAACAAAATATATTTACTTTTACACCATAACCCTCTACGGGCCTCCAAATATCACTTTGTAAATTCCACAAGAACAGCCTTAGCGAAAGGCTTCTTGAGGGAAAAGTTGTGACTCTGTGAGATGTACTAACAGAACAAAAAGCGGTTTCTCAGAAAGCTTCTTTTCTTTTTCTAACTTAGGATATTTCCATTTTCACCAATGCCCTCTAGGGGCTTCCAAATATCACTTTGCAAATTCCACAAGAACAGTCCTACCGAAAGGCTTCTTGAGGTGAAAGCTGTAACTCGGTGAGATATACTAACAGAACACACGGCAGTTTCCCAGAATGCTTCTTTCCAGTTTTTACCCGAAGATATTTCCTTTTTCACCATAGCCCTCTATGGGCTTCCAAATATCACTTTGCGAATTTCACAAGAAAGGTCCTAGTGAAGGGCTTCTTGAGGGGAAAGCTGTATCTCTGTGAAATGAATTAACAGAACACAAAGCAGTTTCTCAGAAAGCTTCTTTTCATTTTTTTTCTAAGGATATATCCTCTTTCATTAGAGTCCTCTATGGGCTTCAAAATATCACTTTGCAATTTCCACAAGAAGAGTCCTGGATAAAGGCTTCTTGAGGTGAAAGATTTAACTTGGTGAGATGTATTAACAAAACACACGGTAGGTTCTCAAAAAACTTCTTTCCAGTTTTTAACGGAAGATATTTCCTTTTTCATCATAGCCCTCTATTGGTTTTGAAATATCACTTTGCAAATTTCACAAGAATAGTGTTAGTGAACAGCTTCTTGAGGGGAAAGCTGAAACTCTGTGAGATGAACTAACAGAACAGAATACAGTTTCTCAGAGAGCTCCTTTTCGTTTTTAACGGAAGATATTTCCTTTTTCACCATAGCTCTGTAAGGGCTTCCAAATTTCACTTTGCAAATTCCACAAGAACAGTCTTAGCGAAAGGCTACTTGAGGGGAAAGCTGTAAACCTGTGAGATGAATTAACAGAAGTCAAAGCAGTTTCTCAGAAAGCTTCTTTGTAGTTTTTAAAGAAAGATAATTTCTTTTTCACCATAGCCGTGTATGGCCTTCCAAATATCACTTGCAAATTCCTCCAGAACTGTCTTATCGAAAGGCTTCTTGAGGGGAAAGCTGTAACTCTGTGAGATGAACTAACAGAAACCAAGGCAGTTTCTCAGAAAGGTTCTTTCCAGTTTTTAATGGAAGATATTATCATTTTCTCCATAGCCCTCTAAGTTCTTCCAAATATCGCTTTGCAAATTCCACAAGAACAGTCTTATGGAAAGGCTTCTTGAGAGGAAAGCTGTAACCCTGTGAAATGAAGTAACAGAACACAACGCAGTTTCTCTGAAAACCTCTTTAAAGTTTTTAACGGAAGATACTTCCTTTTCATCATAGCCCACTATGGGTTTCCAAATATCACTTTGCAAATTCCACAAGAACAGTCTTATCGAAAGATTTCTTGAGGGGAAAGCTGTAACTCTGTGAGATGAATTAACAGAACACAAAGCACTTTCTCAGAAAGCTCCTTTTCAGTTTTTAACGATGATATTTCCTTTTTCTCCATAGCCCTCTACGGCCTTCCAAATATCACTTTGGAAATTCCAGCAGAACAGTCTCTGGGAAAGGATTCTTGAGGGGAAAGCTGTAACTCTGTGACATTAATTAACAGAACACAAAGCAGTTTCTCAGAAAGCTTCTTTCCAGTTTTTACCTGAAGATATTCCCTTTTTAACCATAGCCCTCTAGGTGTTCCAAATATCACGTTGCAAATTCCACTAGAACAGTCTTAGCGAAAGGCTTCTTGAGGGGAAAGCTGTAACTCTGAGAGATGAATAAACAAAACACAAAGCAGTTTCTCTGAAAGCTTCTTTCCACTTTTTAACTGAAGATATTTCCTTTTTCTCCATAGCCCTCTATGGGCTTCCAAATATCACTTTGCAAATTCCACAAAAACAGTCTTAGCGAAAGGCTTCTGGAGGGGAAGCTGTAACTCTGTGAGATGAATTAACAGAACACAAAGCAGTTTCTCAAAAAGCTTCTTTCCAGTTTTTATCTTAGGATATTTATTTTTTCACCATAGCCCTCTATTGGCTTCCAAATATCACTTTGAAAATTTCACAACAACAGTTTTAGCAAAAGGCTTCTTGAGGGGAGGGCTGTAACTCTGTGAGTTGAATTAACAGAACACAAAGCAGTTTCTCAGAAATATTTTTTCAAGTTTTTAACGGAAGAAATTTCCTTTTTCACCATAGCCCTCTGTGGACTTCCAAATATTACTTTGCAAATCCCAGAAGAACAGTCCTAGCGAAAGTCTTCTTGAGGGGAAAGCTGTAACTAGGTGAGGTGCATTAAGAGAACTCATGGCAGTTTCTCAGAAAGCTTATTTCCAGTTTTTAAGTGAAGATATTTCCTTTTTGCCCATAGCCCTCTATGGGCTTCCAAATATCACTTTGCAAATTCCACAAGAAGAGTCTTAGTGATCGCTTTCTTGAGGGCAAAGCTGTAACTCTGTGAGATGAATTAAAAGAACACAAAGCAGTTTCTCAAAAAGCTTTTTTCCTGTTTTTAACGAAAGATAATTCCTTTTTCACCATAGACCTCTACGGGCTTCCAAATATCAGATTGCAAATTCCACGAGAACAATCTAAGCGAAAGGCTTCTTGAGGGGAAAGCTGTAACTCTGTGAGAAGAATTAACCGAACACGAAGCAGTTTCTCAGAAAGCTTCTTTCCAGTTTTTAACTGAAGATATTTCCTTTTTCACCAGAGCCCTCTATGGACTTCCTTATATCACTTTGAAAATTCCAGAAGAACAGTCTTAGCGAAAGGCTTCTTGAGGGAAAAGCTGTAACTCTGTGAGGTGAAGTAACAGAACACAAAGCTGTTCTGCAGAAAGCATCATTTCAGTTTTTAACGGAGGATATTTCCTTTTTCACCTTAGCCATCTATGGGCTTCCAAATATCACTTTGAAAATTCCACAAGAACAGTCTTAGGGAAAGGCTTCTTGAGGGGAAAGCTGTAACTCTGTGAGATGAGTTAACAGAACACAAAGCAGTTTCTCTGAAAGCCTTTTTCCACTTTTTAAGGTAAGATACTTCCTTTTTCACCATAGCCCTCGATGGGCTTCCAAATATCACTTAGAAAATACCACAAGAACAGTCTTAGGGAGTGTCTTCTTGAGGGGAAAGCTGTAACTCTGTGAGATGAATTAACAGAACACAAAGCAGTTTCTCAGAAAACTTCTATACAGTTTTTAACTGAAGATATTCCCTTTTTCACCATGGCCCTGTAAGGGCTTAAAAATATCACTCTGCATATTCCACAAGAACAGTCTTAGGGAAAGGCTTCTTGAGGGGAAAGCTGTAACTCTGTGAGATGAATTAATAGAACACAAACCATTTTCTCAGAAATATTCTTTCCAATTTTTAACGGAAGCTATTTTCTTTTTCACCATAGCACCCTATGGGCTTCCAAACATCACTTTGCAAATTCCACAAGAACAGTCTTAGCGAAAGGCTTCTGTAGGGGAAAACTCTAAGTCTGTGACATGAATTAACAGAGCACAAAGTAGTTTGTAAGAAAGATTCTTTTCAGTTTTTGTCTTAGGATATTTCTTTTTTCACCATAGCCCTGTTTGGGCTTCTAAGTATCCCTTTCCAATTTCCACAAAAAGTGTCTTAAGGAAAGACTTCTTGAGGGGAAAGGTGTAACTCTGTGAGGTGAATTAGGAGAACACAAAGGAGTTTCTCAGAATGCCTCTGTCTAGTTTTTATAGGAAGATATTTCCTTTTTCACCATAGCCCCCTATGGGCTTCCAAATATAACTTTGCAAATTCCACAAAAATTGTCTTAAGGAAGGGCTACTTGAGAGGAAAGCTGTAAGGCTGTGAGATGAAATAAAAGAACACAAAGCAGTTCATCAGAAAGCCTCTTTCCAGTTTTTAACGGAAGATATTTCCTTCTTCATCATAGCCCTCTATGGTCTTCCAAATATCGCTTTGCAAATTCCATAAGAACAGTCTTAGCGAAAGACTTCTTGAGCGGAAAGCTGTAACTCTGTGAGATGAATTAACAGAACACAAAGCAGTTTCTCAGAAAGCTTCTTTTAAGTTTTTATCTTAGGATATTTCCTTTTCCACCATAAAGCTCTATGGGCTTCCAAATATCACTTTGCAAATTTCACAAGAACAGTCTTAGCGAAAGTGTCCTGGAGGGGAAAGCTGTAAATCTGTGAGATGAATTAACAGAGTACAAAATAATTTTTCAGAAAGATTCTTTTCAGTTTTTGTCGTAGGATATTTCCTTTTTCACCATAGCCCTCTATGGGATACTAAGTATCACTATCCAATTTCCACAAAATCAGTTTTAGCAAAAGGCTTCTTGAAGGGAAAGCTGTAACTCTGTGAGATGAACTAACAGAATACAAAGCAGTTTCTCAGAAAGCTTCTTTCCAGTTTTTAACGGAAGGTATTTCCTTTTCCACCATAGCCCTTTAAGGGCTTCCAAATATCACTTTGAAAATTCCTCCAGAACTGTCTTATCGAAAGGCTTCTTGAGGAGAAAGCTCTAACTCTGTGAGATGAATTAGCAGAACACAACGTAGTTTCTCAGAAAGCTACTTTCCAGTTTTCAACTGAAGGTATTCCCTTTTTCACCATAGCCCTCTATGGGCTTCCAAATATCACTTTGCAAATTCCACAAGAACAGTGTTAGTGAAAGGCTTCTTGAGGGGAAAGCTGTAACTGTGTGAGATGAATTAACAGAACACAAACCAGTTTCTCAGAAATATTCTTTCCAATTTTTAACGGAAGATATTTCCTTTTTCACCATAGCACTCTATGGCCTCCAAATATCACTTTGCAAATTCCACAAGAACAGTCTTAGCAAAAGGCTTCTGCAGGGGAAAGCTCTAAGTCTGTCACATGAATTAACAGAGCACAAAGTAGTTTGTAAGAAAGATTCTTTTCAGTTTTTGTCTTAGGATATTTCTTTTTTCACCATGGCCCTCTATGGGCTGCTAAGTATCCCTTTCCATTTTCCACAAAAACTGTCTTAAGGAAAGGCTTCTTGAGGGGAAAGGTGTAACTCTGTGAGTTGAATTAAGAGAACACAAAGGAGTTTCTCAGAATGCCTCTTTCCAGCTTTTAACGGAAGATTTTTCCTTTTTCACCATAGCCCTCTAAGGGCTTCCAAATATCACTCTGCAAATTCCACAAAAACTGTCTTAGCGAAAGACTACTTGAGAGGAAAGCTGTAACTCTGTGAGATGAAATAACAGAACACAAAGCAGTTTCTCAGAAAGCCTCTTTCCAGTTTTTAACGGAAGATATTTCCTTTTTCACCATAGCCCTCTATGGTCTTCCAGATATCGCGTTGCAAATTCCATAAGAACAGACTTAGCGAAAGGCTTCTTGAGCGAAAAGCTGTAACTGTGTGAGATGAATTAACAGAACACAAAGCAGTTTCTCAGAGAGCTTCTTTTAAGTTTTTATCATAGGATATTTCCTTTTCCACCATAGAGCTCCATGGGCTTCCAAATATCACTTTTCAAATTCCACAAGAACTGTCTTAGCAAAAGGGTTCTGGAGGGGAAAGCTGTAAATCTGTGAGATGAATTAACAGAACACAAAGCAGTTTCTCAGAAAGCTCCTATCCAGTTTTTAACGGAAGATATGTCCTTTTTCACCATAGCCCTCTATGGACTTCCAAATATCACTTTGCAAATTCCACAAGAGCAGTCTTATCAAAAGGCTTCTTGAGGGGAAAGCTGTAACTCTGTGAGATGAATTAAAGAAAACAAAGCAGTTCTCAGAAAGCTTTTTTCCAATCTTTAAAGGAAGATATTTCCTTTTTCACAATAGTCATCTATGGCCTTCCAAATATCACTTCCAAATTCCTCCAGAACTGTCTTATCGAAAGGCTTCTTGAGGGGAAAGCTGTAACTCTGTGAGATGAATTAACAGAACACAAAGCAGTTTCTCAGAAAGCTTCTTTCCAGTTTTTACCTGAAGATATTTCCTTTTTCACCATAGCCCTCAAGGGGTTCCAAATATCACTTTGCAAATTCCACTAGAACAGTCTAAGCGAAAGGCTTCTTGAGGGAATAGCTGTAACTCTGTGAGATGCATTAACAGAAAACAAAGCAGTTTCTCTGAAAGCTTCTTTCCAGTTTTTAACTGAAGATATTTCATTTTTCTCCATAGCCCTCTATGGGCTTCCAAATATCACTTTGCAAATTCCACAAGAACAGTCTAAGCGAAATGCTTCTTGAGGGGAAAGCTGTAACTCTGTGAGATGAATTAACAATACAGAAGACAGTTTCTCAGAATGCTTCTTTCAAGTTTTTAACTGAAGATATTTCCTTTTTCACCATAGCCTTCTATGGGCTTCCAAATATCACTTTGAAAATTCCACAAGAACAGTCTTAGCGAAAGGCTTCTTGAGGGGAAATGTGAAACTCTGTAAGATGAAACAACAGAACACAACGCACTTTCGCAGAAAGCTTCTTTCAAGTTTTTAACTGAAGATATTTCCTTTTTCACCATAGCCCTCTATGGGCTTCCATATATCACTTTGCAAATTCCACAAGAACAGTCTTAGCTAAAGGCTTCTTGAGAGGAAGGCTGTAACTCTGTGAGCTGAATTAACAAAACACAAAGCAGTTTCTCAGAAAGCTTCTTTCCAGTTTTTAAGGGAAGATATTTCCTTTTACACCATAGCCCTCTAGGAGATCCAAATATCACTTTGCAAATTCCACTAGAACAGTCTTATCGAAAGGCTTCTTGAGGGGAAATCTGTAACTCTGGACACGAATTAACAGAACACAAAGCACTTCCTCAGAAAAGCTTCCTTCCAGTTTTTAACGGAAGATATTTCCTTTTTCACCATAGCTCTCTATGGGCTTCCAAATATCACTTTGTAAAATCCACAAGAACAGCCTTATCGAAAGGCTTCTTGAGATGAAAGCTGTAACTCTGTGAGATGCATTAACAGAACACAAAGTAGTTTCTCAGAAAGCTTCTTTGCACTTCTTATCTTAGGATATTTCCTTTTTCACCCTAGCCCTATACGGCTTCTTAATATCACTTTGCAAATTCCTCAAGAACTGTCTAAGCGAATGGCTTCTTGAGCGGAAAGCTGTAACTCTGTGAGATTAAATAACAGAACACAAAACAGTTTCTCAGAAATCTTCTTTGCAGTTATTAACTGAAGATATTTCTTTTTTCACCATAGCCCTCTATGGGCTTCCAAATATCTCTTTGAAAATTTCACAAGAAATCTCTTAGTGAACGGCTTCTTGAGGGGAAAGCTGTAACACTATTGGATGAATTAACAGAACACAAAGCAGTTTATCAGAAAGCTTCTTTCCAGTTTTTAACGGAAGATATTTCCTTTTTTACTATAGCCCCCTAAGGGCTTCCAATATCACTTTGAAAATTCCACAAGAACAGTCTTAGCGAAAGGCTTCTTGAAGGGAAAGCTGTAAGTCTGTGAGATGAATTAACAGAACACAAAGCAGTTTCTCAGAAAGCTTCTTTGCAGTGTTTAACGGAAGATATTTCCTTTTTCACCATAGCCCTCTATGGACTTCCAAATATCACTTTGCAAATTCCACAAGAACAGTCTTAGCGAATGGCTTCTTGAGGTTAAAGTTGTAACACTGTGAGATGAATTAACAGAACACAAAGCAGTTTCTCAGAAACCTTCTTTCCAATTTTTAACGGAAGATAATTCCTTTTTCACCATAACCCACCATGGGCTTCCAAATATCACTTTGGAAATTCCACAAGATCAGTCTTAGCGAAAGACTTCTTTAAGGGAAAGCTGTAACCCTGTGAGATGAATTAACAGAACACAAAGCAGTTCCTTAGTAAGCTTCTTTGCAGTTTTTATCTTAGGATATTTCCTTTATCACCATAGAGTGCTTTGGGCTTTCAAATATCACTTTTAAAATTTCACAAGAACCCTCTTAGTGAACGGCTTCTTGAGGGTAAAGCTGTAACTCTGTTGGATGAATTAACAGAACACAAAGAACATTTCCAAAGCTTCTTTTCAGTTTTTATCTTAGAATATTTCCTTTTTCATCCTTGCCCTCTATGGGCTTCCAAATATCACTTTGCACATTCCACAAGAATAATGTCTGCAACTGGCTTTTGAGGAGAAATCTGTACCTCTGTGAGATGAATTAACAGAACACAAAGTAGTTTCTCAGAATACTTCTTTTCAGTTTTTATCTTAGGATATTTCCTTTTTAACCTTAGCCCTCCATGGGCTTGAAAATATCACTATGAAAATTCCACAAGAACAGTCTTAGCCAAAGGCTTCTTGAGGGGAAAGCAGTAACTGTGAGATGAAATAATCGAACACAAAGCAGTTTCTCAGAAAGCTTCTTTCCAGTTTTTAAGGGAAGATTTTCCTTTTTCACCATAACCCTCTATGGGCTTCCAAATATCACTTTACAAATTCCACAAGAAGAGTCTCAGCGAAAGGCTTCTTGAGAGGAATGCAGTAACTCTGTGAGATGAATTAACAGAACACAAAGCAATTTCTCAGAAAGCTTCTTTCCAGTTTTTAACGGAAGATATTTCCTTTTTCACCATAGCCCTCTATGGGCTTCCAAGTATCACTTTGAAAACTCCACAAGAACAGTTTTAGCGAATGGCTTTTTGAGGGGAAAGCTGTAACTCTGTGAGATGAATTAACACAACAGAAAGCAGTTTCTCAGAAACCTTCTTTGCAGTTTTTAACTGAATATATTTCCTTTTTCACCACAGCCCTATATGGGCTACCAAATATCTTTTTTCAAATTTCACAAGAACAGTATAGTGAACGACATCTTGAGGGGAAAGCTGTACCTCTGTGAGATGAATTAGCAGAACACAAACCAGTTTCTCAGGAAGCTTCCTGCCAGTTTTTAACGGAAGAAATTTCCATTTTCACCATAGCCCGCTAAGGGCTTCCAAATATCACTTTGCAAATTCCACAGGAACAGTCTTAGCGAATGGCTTCTGGAGCGGAAGGCTGTAACTCTGTGAGATGAATTAACTGAACACAAAGCAGTTTCTCAGAAAGCTTCTTTTCAGTTTTTATCTTAGGATATTTCCTTTATCACGGTAGACTTCTATGGTCTTCAAAATATCACTTTGAAAATTCCACAAGAACATTCTTAGCGAAAGGCTTCTTGAGGGGAAATCTGTAACTCTTTGAGATGAATTACAGTTTCTCAGAAAGCTACTTTTCATTTTTTATCTTAGGATATTTCCTTTTTCACCATAGCCCTCTATGGGCTTCCAAATATTGTTTGAAAATTTCAAAAAAACAGTCTTAGTGAACGGTTTCTTGAGAAGAAAGCTGTAACTCTGTGAGATGTATTAACAGAACACAAAGCAGTTTCTCAGAAACCTTCTTTCCACTTTTTAAGGGAAGATATTTCATTTTCACCGTAACCCTCTATGGGCTTCCAAGTATCACTTTGCGAATTCCACAAGAACAGTCTAAGCGAAATGCTTTTGAGGGGAAAGCTGTAACTCTGTGAGATGAATTATCGCAACACAAAGCATTTTCTCAGAAAGCTTCTTTCCAGTTTTTAACAGAAGATATTTCCTTTTTCACCATAGCCTTCTATGGGCTTCCAAATGCCACTTTGCAAATTCCACAAGAACAGCCTTAGCGAATGGCTTCTTGTGGGGAAAACTGTAACTGTGTGAGATGAATTAACAGAACAAAGAGCATTTTCTCAAAAGCGTCTTTTCAGTTTTTAACTGAAGATAATTCCTTTTTCACCCTAGCCCTCTATGAGCTTCCAAATATCACTTTGCAAATTCCACAAGAAAAGTATTAGCGAAAGGCTTCTTGACGGGAAAGCTGTAACTCTGTGAGATGAATTAACAGAACACAAAGCAGCTTCTCAGAAAGCTTCTTTACAGTTTTTAACTGAAGATATTTCCTTTTTCACCATAGCCCTCTATGGGCTTCCACATATCACTTTGCAAGTTACACAAGAACACTCTTAGCAAAAAGGTTATTGAGGGGAAAGCAGTAACGCTGTGAGATGAATTAACAGAACACAAAGCAATTTCTCAGATACCTTCTTTTTAGTATTTTTCATAGGATATTTCCTTTTTCACCATAGCTTCCTATGGGCTTCCAAATATGACTTTGCAAATTCCACACGAACAGTCTTAGCCAAAGGCTTCTTGAGGGGAAAGCTGTAATTCTGTGAGATGAATTAACAGAACACAAAGCAATTTCTCAGAAAACTTCTTTCCAGTTTTTAACGGAAGATATTTCCTTTTTCACCATAACACTCTATGGGCTTCCAAATATCTCTTTGCAAATTTCACAAGAACAGTTTTAGTGAACGGAATCTTGAAGGCAAAGCTGTAACTCTGTGAGATGAATTAACGGAACACAAAGCAGTTTCTGAGAAAGCTTCTTTACAGTTTTTAACGGAAGATATTTCCTTTTTCATCACAGTCCTCTATGGGCTTCCAAATATCACTTTGCAAATTCCACAATAACAGTCTTAGCGACCGGCTTATTAAGGGGAAAGATGTAACTCTGTGAGATGAATTAACAGAACACCAAGAAGTTTCTCAGAAAACTTCTTTCCTGTTTTTAAATAAGATATTTCCTTTTTAACCATCGCCCTCTATGGGCTTCCATGTATCACTTTCCAAATTCCAGAAGAACAGTCTTAGCGAAAGTCTTCTTGAGGGGAAAGCTGTAACTCTGTGAGATGAATTAACAGAACACAAAGCAGTTTCTCAGAAAGCTTCTTTCCAGTTATTAATAGAAGATATTTCCTTTTTCATCGTAGCTCTTTATGGGATTCCAAATATCATTTCGCAAATTCCACAAGAACAGTCTTACCGAAAGGCATCTTGAGGGGATAGCAGTAACTCTGTGAAATGAATTAACAGAACACAAAGCAGTTTCTCAGAAAGCATCTCTCCAGTTTTTAACTGAAGATATTTCCTTTTTCACCATAGCCCGCTATGCTCTTCCAAATATCACTTTCCAAAATCCACCAGAGCTGCCTTAGCGAAAGGCTTCTTGAAGGGAAATCTGTAACTCTGTGAGATGAATTAACAGAACACAAAGCAGTTTCTCAGAATGTTTCTTTTCAGTATTTAACTGAAGATATTTCCTTTTTCACCATAGCCCACTTTGGGCTACCAAATATCACTTTGCAAATTCCTAAAGAAGAGTCTTAGTGAAGGGCTTCTGGAGGGGAAATCTGTAACTCTGTGAGATGAACTAACAGAACACAAAGTTGTTTCTTAGAAATCTTCTTTCCAGTTTTTAACGGAAGATATATCCTTTTTACCATAGCCCCCTAAGGTCTTCCAAATAACACTTTGCAAATTCCACAAGAACAGTCTTAGCGAAAGGCTTCCTGAGGGGAAAGTGTGTAACTCTGTGAGATGAATTAACAGAACACATAGCAGCTTCTCAGAAAGTTTCTTTCCAGTTTTTAACGGAAGATATTTCCTTTTTCACCGTAGCCCTCTATGGGCTTCTAAATATCTCTTTGAAAATTCCACAAGAACAGCCTTAGCGAAAGGCTTCATGAGGGGAAGGCTGTAACTCTGTGAGATGAATTAGCAGAACACAAAGCAGTTTCTCAGAAAGCTTCTTTACATTTTTTAACTGAAGATATTTCCTTTTTCACCATAGCCCTGTATGGGCTTCCAAATATCACTTTGCAAATTCCACACGAACAGTCTTAGCGAAAGGCTTCTGGAACGGAAGCTGTAACCCTGTGAGATGAATTAACAGAACACAAAGCAGTTTCTCAGAAAGCTTCTTTTCGGTTTCTATCTTAGAATATTTCCTTTTTCACCATAGCCCTCTATGGGCTTCCAAAGATCACTTTGCAAATTCCACAAGAACAGTTTTAGTGAAAGGCTTCTTGAGGGGAAAACTGTAACTCTGTGAAATGAATTAACAGAACACAAAGCAGTTTCTCAGAAGCTTCTTTCCACTTTTTAACTGAAGATATTTCAATTTTCACCATAGCCCTCTATGGGCTTCCAAAGATAACTTTGCAAATCCCACAAGAACAGTCTTAATGAAAGGTTTCTTGAGGGTCAAATTATAACTCGGTGAGATGTATTAACATAACACACGGCAGATTCTCTGAAAGCTACTCTCCAGTTTTTAACGGAAGATATTTCCTTTTTCACCATAGCCCTCTATGGGCTTCGAAATATCACTTTGAAAATTTCACAACAACAGCCTTAGCAAAAGGCTTCTTGAGGGGAAAGCTGTAACTCTGTGAGTTGAATTGACAGAACACAAAGCAGTTTCTCAGAAAACTTATTTTCAGTTTCTATCTTAGGATAATTCCTTTTTCAAAATGGCCTTCTATGGGCTTCCAAATATCACTTTGCAAATCCCACAAGAACAGTCCTAGCGAAAGTCTTCTTGAGGGGAAAGCTGAAACTCGGTGAGGTGCATTAAGAGAACACACGGCAGTTTCTCAGAAAGCTTATTTCCAGTTTTTAAGGGAAGATATTTCCTTTTTCACCATAGCCCTCTATGGGCTTCCAAATATCACTTTGCAAATTCCACAAGAACAGTCTTAGTGATCGGTTTCTTGAGGGGAAAGCTGTAACTCTTTGAGATGTATTAGCAGAACACAAAGGAGTTTCTCAGAAATCTTCTTTCCAGTTTTTAACGGAAGATATTTCCTTTTTCACCATAGCCCATTACGGGCTTCCAAATATCATGTTGCAAATTCCACAAGAACAGTCTTAGCGAAAGGCTTCTGGAGGGGAAATCTATAACTCCGTGACATCAATTAAGAAAACACAATGCAGTTTCTCAGAAAGCTTCTTTTCAGTTTTTATCTTAGGATACTTCCTTTTTCACCATAGCCCTCTAGGAGCTTCCAAATATCACTTTGCAAATTCCACAAGAACAGTCTCAACGAAAGGCTTCTTGAGGTGAAAGCTGTAACACTGTGAGATGAATTAACAGAACACAAAGCAGTTTCTCAGATAGCTTCTTTCAGTTTTTATCTTAGGATATTTCCTTTTTCACCATAGCTCTCTCTGGGCTTCCAAATATCACTTTGCAAATTCCCCAAAAACAGTGTTTGCGAAAGGTTTCTGGATGGGAGAGCTGTAACACTGTGAGATGCATTAACAGAATACAAAGCAGTTTCTCAGAAATCTTCTTTCCAGTTTTTATTGGAAGATATTTCTTTTATCACCTTAGCCCTCTATGGGATACCAAATATCACTTTGCAAATTCCACAAGAGCAGTCTTAGAGAAAGGATTCTTGAGGGCAAAACTCTAATTCTGTGAGATGAATTAACAGAACACAAAGCATTTTCTCACAAATCTTCTTTCCAGTTTTTAACGGAAGATATTTCCTTTCTCACCAGGGTCCTCTATGGGCTTCCAAGTATCACTTTGCAAATCCTACAAGAACAGTCTCAGTGAAAGGCTTTTTGAGAGGAAAGCTGTAACTCAGTGAGAAGTATTAACAGAAAACACGGCATTTTCTCAGAATGCTTCTTTCCAGTTTTTAACGGAAGATATTTCCTTTTTCACCATAGTCCTCTATGGGTTTCCAAATATCACTTTCCAAATTTCACAAAACAGTCTTAGTAAACGGCTTCTTGAGGGGAAAGCTGTAGCTCTGTGAGATGAACTAACAGAACACAAAGCAGTTTTTCAGACAGCTTCTTTTCGGTTAGTATCTTAGGATATTTCCATTTTCACCATAGCCCTCTATGGGCTTCCACATATCACTTTGGAAATTCCTCAAAAACAGTCTTAGCGGAAGGCTTCTTGAGGGGCAAGCTGTAACTCTTTGAGATGAATGAACAGAACACAAAGCAGTTTCTCGGAAAGCTTCTTTTCATTTTTTAACTGAAGTTATTTCCTTTTTCACCACAGCCCTCTATTTGCTTCCAAATATCACTTTGCAAATTCCACAAGAACAGTGTTAGCGAAAGGTTTCTGGAGGGGAAACTGTAACTCTGTGAGATGAATTAACAGAACACAAAGCAGGTTCTCAGAAATCTTCTTTCCAGTTTGTAACAGAAGATATTTCCTTTTTCACCTTAGCCCTCTATGGGATTCCAAATATCACTTTGCAAATTGCACAAGAACAGTCTTAGCGAAAGGCTTCTTGAGGGGAAAGCTTAACTCTCTGAGTCGAATTAACAGAACACAAAGCAGTCTCTCAGAAAGCTTCTTTTCAGTTGTTATCTTAGGATATTTCCTTTCTCACCATAGCCCTCTAGGCTTCCAAATATCACCTTGCAAATTCCACTGGAACAGTCTTACCAAAAGGCTTCCTGAATGGAAAGCTGTAACTCTGTGAGATGAATTAACATAACACAAAGTAGTTTGTAAAAAAGCTTCTCTTCAGTTTTTATCTAGGATATTTCCTTTTCCACCATAGCCCTCTATTGGCCTCCAAATATCACTTTGCAAATTCCACAAGAACAGTCTTAGCGAAGCGGTTCTTGAGGGCAAAGCTAAAACACTGTGAGATGAATTAAGAGAACACAAAACAGATTCTCAAAAAACCTTCTTTTCAGATTTTATCGCAGGATATTTAATTTTTCACCAGAGCGCTCTATGGTCTTCCAAATATCACTTTGCAAATTCCACAAGAACAGTCTTAGTGGAAGGCTTTATGAGGCGAAAGCTGTAACACTGTGAGATGAATTAACAGATCAAAAAGCGGTTTCTCAGAAAGGTTCTTTCCAGTTTTTAACTGAAGATATTTCCTTTTTCACCATAGCCCTCTATGGGCTTCCAAATATCACTTTGCAAATTCCACAAGAACAGTATTAGGGAAAGGCTTCTTGAGGGGAAAGCTGTAACTCTGTGAGATGAATTAACAGAAAACAAAGCAGTGGCCAGGAAAGCTTCTTTTCGGTTTTTATCTTAGAGTATTTCCTTTATCACCATAGCCCTCTATGGGCTTCTAAATATCACTCTTCAAATTCCACAAGAACAGTCCTGGCGAAAGGCGTCTTGAGGGGAAAACTGTAACTCTGTGAGATGAATTAACAAAACGCAAAGTAGTTTGTCAAAAAGCTTCTTTTCAGTTTTTATCTTATGATATTTCCTTTTTCAACATAGCCCTCTTTAGGCTTTCAAATAACAATTTGCTAATTCCACAAGGACAGTCTTAGCGAAAGGCTTCTTCAAGGAAAAACGAAAACCCTGTGAGATGAATTAAGAGAACACAAAGCAGTTTCACAAAAAGCTTCTTTTCAGTTTTTATCTTAGGATACTTCCTTTTTCACCATAGCCCTCTATTGTGTTCCAAATATCACTTTGCAAAATTCCACAAGAACAGTCTTAGGGAAAGGATTCTTGAGGTTAATGCTGTAATTCTGTGAGATGAATTAACAGAACCCAAAGCAGTTTCTCAGACACTTCTTTCCAGTTTTTAACTGAAGATATTTCCAGTTTCACCATAGCCCTCCATGGACTTCCAATTATCACTTTGTAAATTCAACAAGAACAGTCTTAGCGAAAGACTTCTTTCTGGGAAAGCTGAAAATCTGTGAGATGAATTAACAGAACAGAAAGTCAGTTTCTCAGAAATCTTCTTTTCAGTTTTTATCTTACTATATTACCTTTTTCACCGTAGCCCTCTATGGGCTTCCAAATATCACCTTGGAAATTCCACAAGAACAGTCTTAGCGAAAGACTTCTTGAGGTGGATGCTGGAACTCTCTGAGATGGATTAACAGAACACAAAGCTGTTTCTCAGAAGGCTTCTTTCCAGTTTTTAACTGCAGATCTTTCCTTTATCAGCATAGCCGTCTAAGGGTTCCAAATATCACTTTGCAAGTTCCACAAGAATAGTCTTAGCGAAAGACTTCTTGAGGGTAAAGCAGTAACTCTGTGAGATGAAGTAACAGAACACAAAACAGTTTCTCAGAAACTTTCTTTCCAGGTTTTAACGGAAGATATCTACTTTTACACCATAGCCCTCTATGGGCTTCCAAATATCACGTTGCAAATTCCACAAGAACAGTCTTAGAGAATGGCTTCTGAGAAGAAAGCTGTAACTCTGTGAGATGAATTAACAGAACACAAAGCAGTTTCTCAGAAAATTTCTTTGTAGTTTTTAATGGAAGATATTTCCTTTTTCACCGTAGCCCTCTATGGACTTCCAACTATCACCTTGCGAATTCCACAGGAACAGTCTTAGTGAACGGCTTCTTGACGGGACAGATGTAACTCTGTGAGACGAATTAAGAGAACACAATGCAGTTTCTGAGAAAGCTTCTTTATGGTTTTTATCTTAGGATATTTCCTTTTTCGCCATAACCCTGTATGGGCTTCCAAATATCACTTTGTAAATTCCTCAAGAACAGCCTTAGCGAAAGGCTTCTGGAGGGGAAAGCTGTAACTCTGTGAAATGAAATAAGAGAACACAAAGTAGTTTCTCAGAACGCTTCTTTCCAGTTTTTAACTGAAGATATTTCCTTTTTAACGAAAGCTCTCTATGGGCTTCCAAATATCACTTTGCCAATTCCACAAGAACAGTCTTAGCGAAAGGCTTCTTGAGGGGAAAGCTGTAACACTGTGAGATGAATTAAGAGAACACAAAGCAGTTTCTCAGAAAGCTTCTTTCCAGTTTTTAACGGAAGATATTACCTTTTTCACCATAGGCCTCTGTGGGCTTCGAAATATCACTCTGCAAATTCCACAACAACAGTCTTAGGGAAAGGCTTCTTGAGGGGAAAGGTGTAACTCTGTTATATGAATTAACAGAACAAAAAGACGTTACTCTGAAAGCTTCTTTTCGGTTTTTATCTTAGGATATTTCCTTTTTCACCATAGCCCTCATTGGGCTTCCAAATATCAAATTTTAAAGTCCACTTGTACAGTCTTAGCGAAAGGCTTCTTGGGATGAAGCTGTAACACTGTGAGATGAATTAACAGAACACGAAGATGTTTCTCAGAAAGCTTCTTTTCAGTTTTTATCTTAGGATACTTCCTTTGTCACCAGAGCCCTCTATGGGCCTCCAAACAACACTTTGCAAATTCCACAAGAACAGTTTTAGCGAAAGGCTTCTGGAGGGCAAAGCTGTAACTCTGTGAGATGTATTAATGCAACACAAAGCAGTCTCTCAAAAAAGCTTCTTTTCAGTTTTTATCTTAAGATATTTCTTTTTTCACAATAGCCCTCTATGGACTTCCAAATATCACTTCGCAAATTCCAAAAGAACACTGTTCGCGAAGGGTTTCTTGAGGGGAAAGCTGAAACTCTGTGAGATGAATTAACAGAACACAAAGCAGTTTCTCAGAAAATTTCTTTCCAGATTTTTTCTTAGGATATTTCCTTTTTCACAGTAGCCCTCTATGGGCTTCCAAATATCACTTTGCACATTCCACAAGAACAGCCTTAGCGAAAGGCTTTATGAAGGGAAAGCTGTAACTCTGTGAGATAAATTAACAGAACACAAAGCAGTTTTTCAGAAGGCTTCTTTCCAGTTTTTAATGCAAGATATTTCCTATTCATCATAGCCCTACATGGGCTTCCAAATATCCCTTTGCAAATTCCACAAGAACAGTCTTAGCGAAAGGCTTCTTGAGGGAAAAGCTGTAACTCTGTGAGATGAAGTAACAGAACAGAAAGCAGTTTCTCAGAAAGCTTCTTTCCAGGTTTTAACGGAAGATATTTCCTTTTTCACCATAGCCCTCTATGGGCTTCCTAATATCACTTTTGAAATTCCCCAAGAACAGTCTTAGGGAAAGGCTTCTTGAGGGGAAAGCTGTAACTCTGTGAGATGAATTAACAGAACACAAAGAAGTTTCTCAGACAGATTCTTTCCAGTTTTTAAAAGGAAGACATTTACTTTTTCACCATAGCCCTCTATGGGCTTCCAAATATCACTTTGCAAATTCCACAAGAACAGATTTACCGAAAGGCTTCTTGAAGGGAAAGGCCCTATATGGGCTTCCAAATATCACTTTGCAAATTCCTCAAGAACCGTCTTAGCGAAAGGCTTCTTGAGGGGAAAGCTGTAACTCTGTGAGATGAATTAACAGAAGAGAAAGCAGTTTCTCAGAACGCTTCTTTCCAGTTTTTAACGGAAGATATTTCCTTTTTCACAATAGCCCTCTATGGGCTTCCAAATATCACTTTGCAAATTCCACAAGAACAGCCTTAGCGAAAGGCTTTATGAAGGGAAAGCTGTAACTCTGTGAGATAAATTAACAGAACACAAAGCAGTTTTTCAGAAGGCTTCTTTCCAGTTTTTAACGCAAGATATTTCCTATTCATCATAGCCCTACATGGGCTTCCAAATATCCCTTTGCAAATTCCACAAGAACAGTCTTAGCGAAAGGCTTCTTGAGGGAAAAGCTGTAACTCTGTGAGATGAAGTAACAGAACAGAAAGCAGTTTCTCAGAAAGCTTCTTTCCAGGTTTTAACGGAAGATATTTCCTTTTTCACCATAGCCCTCTATGGGCTTCCTAATATCACTTTTGAAATTCCCCAAGAACAGTCTTAGGGAAAGGCTTCTTGAGGGGAAAGCTGTAAATCTGTGAGATGAATTAACAGAACACAAAGAAGTTTCTCAGACAGATTCTTTCCAGTTTTTAAAGGAAGACATTTACTTTTTCACCATAGCCCTCTATGGGCTTCCAAATATCACTTTGCAAATTCCACAGGAACAGATTTACCGAAAGGCTTCTTGAAGGGAAAGGCCCTCTATGGGCTTCCAAATATCACTTTGCAAATTCCTCAAGAACCGTCTTAGCGAAAGGCTTCTTGAGGGGAAAGCTGTAACTCTGTGAGATGAATTAACAGAAGAGAAAGCAGTTTCTCAGAACGCTTCTTTCCAGTTTTTAACGGAAGATATTTCCTTTTTCGCCATAGCCCTCTCTGGGCTTCCAAATATCACTTTGTAAATTCCACAAGAACCGTCTTAGCGAAAGGCTTCTTGAGGGGAAAGCTGTAACTCTGTGAGATGAATTTACAGACACGAAGCAGTTTCTCAGAAATCTTTTCAGTTTTTACCTTAGGATATTTCCTTTTTCACCATAGCCATCTAAGGGCTTCCAAATATCACTCTGCAAATACCACAAGAACAGTCTTAGCGAAAGGCTTCTTGAGGGGAAATCTGTAACTCTGCGAGAAGAATTAACAGAACAAAAAGCAGTTTCTCAGAAATTTCTTTCCAGTTTTTAACGGAAGATATTTCCTTTTTCACCATAGCCCTGTATGGACTTCCAAATATCACTTTGCAAATTTCACAAGAACAGTCTTAGCAAAAGACAACTTGAGGGGAATACTGTAACTATGTGGGATGAATAAACAGAATATAAACTGTTTCTCAGAACGCCGCTTTTCAGTTTTTAATGGAAAATATTTCCTTGTTCACCATAGCCCTCTATGGAATTCCAAATATCACTTTACACATTCCACAACAACAGTCTTAGCGAAAGTCTTCTTGAGGGGAGAGCTGTAGCACTTTGAAATGAATTAACAGAACACTGAACAGCTTGTCAGAAAGCTTCTTTTCAGTTTTTATCTTAGGAAATTTCCTTTTTCTCCATAGCCCTCTAAGAGATTCCAAATATCACTTTGCAAATTCCACAAGAACAGTCTTAGAGAAAGATTCTTGAGGGGGAAGCTGTAACTCTGTGAGATGAATCAACAGAACACAAAGCAGTTTCTCAGAATGCTTCTTTTCAGTTTTTATCTTTGGATATTTCCTTTTTCACCATAGACCACTAAGGGCTTCCAAATATCACTTTGCAAATTCCAGAAGAGCAGTCTTAACAAAAGGCTTCTTGAGGGGAAAGCTGTAATTCTGTGAGAAGAATCACCAGAACACAAAGCAGTTTCTCAGAAAGCTTCTTTCCAGTTTTTAAGGGAAGATATTCACTTTTTCACATTAGCCCTCATTGGGCTTCCAAATATCACTTTCCAAATTCCACAAGAAGAGCCTTAGCAAAAAGCTTCTTGAAGGGAAAGCTGTAACTCTGTGAGATAAATTAACAGAACACGAAGCAGTTTCTCAGAAAGCTTCTTTACAGTTTTTAACAGAACATATTCCCTTTTTCACCATAGCCCTCTATGGGCTTTCAAATACCACTTTCCAAATTCCACAAGAACAGTCTTAGCTAAAGGCTTCTTGAGGGGAATGCTGTAACTCTGTGAGATAAATTAAGAGAACACAAAGCAGTTTCTCAGAAAGCTTCTTTCCAGTTTTTAACGGAAGATATTTCTTTTTTCACCATAGCCCTCTAAGGGCATCCAAATATCAGTTTCCATATTCCACAAGAACAGTCTTAGCGAAAGGCTTCCTGAGGGGAAAGCAGTAACTCTCTGAGGTGAATTAAGAGAACACAAAGCAGTTTGTCCGAAAGCTTCTTTACAGTTTTTAACTGAAGATATTTCCTTTTTCACCATAGCCCTCTATGGTCTTCCAAATAACACTTTCCAAATTTCACAAGAACAGCCGTAGCGAAAGGCTTCTTGAAGGGAAAACTGTAACTCTGTGAGATGAATTAACAGAACACAAAGCAGTTTCACAGAAAGCTTCTTTCCAGTTTTTAACGGAAAATATTTCCTTTTTCACCATAGCCCTCTAAGGGCTTCCAAATATCACTTTGCAAATTCCATAAGAACGGTCTAAGCGAAAGGCTTATTGAGGGAAAAGATTTAACTCTTTGAGATGAATTAACAGAACACAAAGCAGTATCTCAGAAAGCTTACTTTCAGATTTTAACTGAAGATATTTCCTTTTTCACCATAGCCCTCTAGGGATTCCAAATATCACTTTGCAAATTCCACAACAACAACTTTAGCGAAAGGCTTCTTAAGGGGAAAGCTGTAATTCTGTGAGTTGAATTAACAGAACACAAATCAGTTTCTCAGAAAACATCTTTTCAGTTTTTTTCTGAGGCTATTTCCTTTTTCACCAAAGCCCTCCAGGAGCTTCCAAATATCACTTTGCAAATTCCACAAGAAAAGTCTTAGTGAACGGCTTCCTCAGGGGAAGGCTAAACACTGTGAGATGAATTAACAGAACACAAAGCAGTTTTTCAGAAAGCTTCTTTTCAGTGTTTATCTTAGGATATTTCCTTTTTCATCATAGCCCTCTAGGGGCTTCCAATTTCACTTTGCAAATTCCACAAGAACAGTCTTAGCGAAAGGCTTCTTGAGGGGAAAGCTCTAACACTGTGAGATGAATTTACAGGACACAAAGCAGTTTCTCAGAAATCTTCTTTCCAGTTTTTAACACAAGATATTTCCTTTTTTACCTTAGCCCTCTATGGGCTTCCAAATATCACTTTGCAAATTTCACAAGAACAGTCTTAGTGAACGGATTATTGAGGGGAAGGCTGTAATTCTGTGAGGTGATCTAACAAAACACACAGCATTTTCACAGAAAGCTTCTTTTCAGTTTTTATCTTAGGCTATTTCCATTTTCACCATAGCCCTCTATGGGCTTCCAAATATCACTTTGCAAATCCCACAAGAACAGTCTTAGCGAAAGGTTTCTTGAGCGCAAAGCTGTAACGCGGTGATATGTCTTACACGAACACACGGCAGTTTCTCAGAAAGCATCTTTCAAGTTTTTAACGGTAGATATTTACTTTTTCACCGTAGCCCTCTATGGGCTTCCAAATATCACTTTGCAAATTTCACAAGAACAGTCTTAGCGAAAAGCTTGTTGAGGGGAAAGCTGTAAGTCAGTGAGATGTATTAACACAACACACGGTAATTTCTCAGAATGCTTCTTTCCAGTTTTTAACGGAAGATATTTTGTTTTTCACCATAGCCCTCTATGGGCTTCCAAATGTCACATTGCAAATTTCACAAGAACAGCCTTACTGAACAGATTCTTGAGGGTAAAGCTGTAACTCAGTGAGATGAACTAACAGAGCACAAAGCAGTTTCTCAGAAAGCTTCTTTTGGGTTTTTATCTTAGGATATTTCCATTTTCACCATAGCCCTCTACGGGCTTACAAATATCACTTTGCAAATTCCACAAGAACAGTCTTAGCGGAAGGCTTGTGGAGGAGAAAGCTCTATCTCTGTGAGATGAATTAACAGAACACAGAGCAGTTTCTAAGAAATCTTCTTTCCAGTTTTTAACGGAAGATATTTCCTTTTACACCATAGCCCCCTAGGGGCTTCAAAATATCACTTTGCAAATTCCACAAGAACAGTCCTAGCGAAGGGCTTCTTTAGGAGGGAGCTGTAACTCTCAGAGATGAATTAACAGAACACAAAGCAGTTTCTCAGAAAGCCTCTTTCCAGGTTTTAACTGAAGATATTTCCTTTTTCACCATAACCCTCTACCGGCTTCCAAATATCACTTTGCAAATCCCACAGGAACAGTCTTAGCGAAAGGCTTCTGGAAGGGAAAGCTGTAACCATGTGAGATGAAATAACAGAACACAAAGGAGTTTCTCAGAAAGATTCTTTCCAGTTTTAAACGGAAGATATTTCCTTTTTCACCATAGCGCTCTATGGGTTTCCAAATATCAGTTTGCAAATTCCACAAGAACAGACTTAGGGAAACGCTTCTGGAGGAGAAAGCTGTAACGCTGTGAGATGAATTTACAGAACACAAAGCAGTATCTCAGAAACCTTCTTTCCAGTTTTTAACGGAAGATATTTCCTTTTACACCGTAGCCCCATATGGGCTTCAAAATATCACTTTGCAAATTCCACAAGAACAGTCTTAGCGAAGGGCTTCTTGAGGAGACAGCTCTAACTCTCCGAGATGAATTAACAGAACACTAAGCAGTTTCTCAGAAAGCCTCTTTCCAGTTTTTAACTGAAGATATTTCCTTTTTCACCATAGCCCTCTATGGGCTTCCAAATATCACTTCGCAAATCCCACAAGAACAGTCTTAGCAAAAGGCTTCTGGAAGGGAAAGCTGTAACACTGTGAGATGAATTAGCAGAACACAAATCAGTTTCTCAGAAAGCTTCTTTCAAGTTTTTAACGGAAGATATTTCCTTTTTCACCGTAGCCCTCTATGGGCTTCCAAATATCTCTTTGCAAATCCCACAAGAACAGTCCCAGTGAAAGGCTTCTTGAGGAGAAAGCTGTAACTCGGTGAGATGTATTACACGAACACACGGCAGTTTCTCAGAAAGCTCCTTTCCAGTTTTTAACGGAAGATATTTCCTCTTTCACCATAGCGCTCTATGGGCTTCCAAATATCACTTTGAAAATTCCACAAGAACAGCCTTAGGGAACGGCTTATGGAGGGGAAAGCTGTAACTCTGTGAGATGAATTAACAGAACACAAATCAGTATCTCAGAAACCTTCTTTCCAGTTTTTAACTGAAGATATTTCCTTATTCACCATAGCCCTGTATGGGTTTCCAAATATCTCTCTGCAAATCCCACAAGAACAGTCTTAGCGAAAGGCTTCTTGAGGGGAGAGCTGAAACTCGGTGAGGTGTATTAACAAAACACACAGCAGTCTCTCAGAAAGCTTCTTTCCACTTTTTAATGGAAGATATTTCCTTTTTCACCATAGCCCTCTAGGGGCTTCCAAATATCAATTTGAAAATTCCACTAGAACAGTCTTAGCGAAAGGCTTCTTGAGGGGAAAGCTGTAATTTGGTGAGATGTATTAACAGATCACACGGCAGTATCTCAGAGAGCTTCTTTCCAGTTTTTAACTGAAGATATTTCCTTTTTCTCCGTAGCCCAACATTGGTTTGCAAATATCACTTTGCAAATTTCACAAGAATAGTCTTAGTGAACGGCTTCTTGAGGGGATAGCTGTAACACTGTGAGATGAACTAACAGAACACAAAGCACTTTCTCAGAAAGCTTCTTTACGGTTTTTAATGGAAGATATGGCGTTTTTCACCATTGCCCACTATGGGCTTCCAAATTTCACTTTGCAAATTCAAAAAGAAAAGTCTTAGTGAAAGGCTTCTTCAGGGTAAAGCTGTAACTCTGTGAGATGAATTAGCAGAACACAAAGCAGTTTCACAGAAAGTTTCTTTCCGGTTTTTAACTGAAGATATTTCATTTTTCCCCATAGCCCCCTATGTTCTTCTAAATATCACTTTGCAAATTTCACAAGAAGAGTCTTAGCGAAAGGCTTCTTGAGGAAAAAGCTGTAACTCTGTGAGATGAATTAACAGAATACTAAGCAGTTTCTCAGAAAGGTTCTTTTCAGTTTTTATCTTAGGCAATTTCCTTTTTCACCATAGCCGTCTATGGGCTTCCAAATATCACTTTGCAAATTAAACAAGAACAGTCTTAGCGAAGGGCTTCTGGAGGGGAAAGCTGTAACTCTGTGAGACGACTTAACAGGACACAAAGCAGTTTCTCAGAAATCTTCTTTCCAGTTTTTAACGGAAGATATTTCCTTTTTCACCATAGCCCTCTATGGGCTTCCAAATATCACTTTGCAAATTCCACAAGAATAGTCTTATTGAACGGCTTCTTGAGGGGAAAGCTGTAACTCTGTGAGATGAATTAACAGAACACAAATCAGTTTCTCAGAGAGCTTCTTTCCAGTTTTTCACTTAAGATATTTTCTTTTTAACCATAGCCCTCTATGGGCTTCCAAATATCACTTTGCAAATCCCATAAGAACAGTGTAAGCCAAAGACTTCTTTTGGGGAAAGCTGTAACTTGGTGAGATGTATTAACAGAACACACGGCAGTTTCTCAGAAAGCTTCTTTCCAGATTTTAACGGAAGATATTTCCTTTTACACCATAGCCCTCTAACGGCATCCAAAGTTCACTTTTCAAATTTCACAAGAACAGTCTTAGTGAACGACTTCTTGAAGGGAAAGCTGTAACTCTGTGAGATGAACTAACAGAACACTAAGAACTTTTCAGAAAGCTTCTCTTCGGTTTTCATCTTAGGATATTTCCATTTTCACCTTAGCCATCTATGGGCTTCCAAATATCACTTTGCAAATTCCACAAGAACAGTCTTAGCGAAAGTCTTCTTGAGGGGAAAGCTGGAACTCTTTGAGATGAATTTACAGAACACAAATCAGTTTCTCAGAAAGCTTCTCTCCAGTTTTTAACTGAAGATATTTCCTTTTTCACCATAACCCTGCATGGGCTTCCAAATATCACTTTGCAAATTCCACAACAACTGCCTTAGCGTAAGGCTTCTTGAGGGAAAAGTTGTGATTCTGTGAGATGAATAAACAGAACACAAAGTAGTTTCTCAGAAAGCTTCTTTCCAGTTTTTAACGGAAGGGATTTTTGAGAAGAAAGCTGTAACTCTGTGAGATGAATTAACAGAACACAAAGCAGTTTCCGAGAAATCTTCTTTACAGTTTTTTTCTTAGGTAATTTGCTTTTTCACCATAGCCCTCTATTTGCTTCCAAATATCACTTTGCAATTTCCAGAAGGACAGTCTTTGCGGAGGGCTTCTGGAGGGGAAGGTTTTAGCTCTGTGAGATTAATTAAGAGAACACAAAGCGAAAGGCTTCTTCAGGGGGAAGCTGTAATTCTGTGAGATGAATTAACAGAACAGAAAGCAGTTTCTCAGAAAGCTTCTTTCCAGTTTTTAACGGAAGACCTTTCCTTTTTCACGATAGCCCTCTAAGGGTTTCCAAATATCACTTTGCAAATTTCACAAGAACAGTCTTAGTGAACGGCTTCTTGTGGAGAAAGCTGAAACTCTGTGAGATGAACTAACAGAACACAAAGCAGTTTCTCAGAGAGCTTCTTTTCGGTTTTTAGCGAAAGATATTTACTTTTTCACCATAGCCCTCTATGGGCTTCCAAATATCACTTTTCAAATTCCACAAGAACTGTCTTAACGAAGGGCTTTTGGAGGGGAAAGCTGTAACTCTGTGAGATAAATTAACAGAACAGAAAGTAGTTTCTCAGAAAGCTTCTTTCCAGTTTTTAACTGAAGATATTTCCTTTTTAACCACAGCCCTCTAGGGTTTCCCAATATCACTTTGCAAATTCCACAAGAACAGTCTTAGCGAAAGGATTCTGGAGGGGAAATCTGTAACTCTGTGAGATGAATTAACAGAACACAAAGCAGTTTCTCAGAAATCTTCTTTCCAGTTTTTAACGGAAGATATTTCCTTTTTCACCAGAGCCCCCTAAAGGCTTCCAAATATCACTTTGCAAATTCCACAAGAACAGTCTTAGCGAAAGACTTCTTGAGGGGAAAGCTGTATCTCTGTGAGATGAATTAACAGAACACAAAGCAGTTTCTCAGAAGTCTTCTTTCCAGTTTTGAACGGATGATATTTCCTTTTTCACAGTAGACTTCAATGGGCTTCCAAATATCACTTTGCAAATTCCACAAGAACAGTCTTTGAGAAAAGCTTCTTGTGGGAAAATCTGTAACTCTGTGAGATGAATTAACGGAACACAAAGCAGTTTCTCAGAAAACTTCTTTCCAGTTTTCCACTGAAGATATTTCCTTTTTCACCATAGCCCACTACTGGCTTCCAAATATGACTTTGCAAATTCCACAAGAACAGTCCTAGCGAAAAATTTCTTGAGGGGAAAGCTGTAACTCGGTGTGATGTATTAACAGAACACATGGCAGTTTCTCAGAATGCTTCTTTCCAGTTTTAAACGGAAGATATTTACTTTTCAATATAGCCCTCTATGGTCTTCCAAATATCTCTTTGCAAATTACACAAGAACAGCCTTCGTGAACGGCTTCTTGAGGGGAAAGCTGTAACTCTGTGACACGAAATAACAGAACACAAAGCAGATTCTCAGAAAGCTTCTTTTCGGTTTTTATCTTAGGATATGTCCACTTTCACCATAACCATGGATGGGATTCCAAATATCACTTTGCTAATTCCACAAGAACAGTCTTAGCGAAAGGCTTCTTGAGGGGAAAGCTCTAACTCTTTGAGATGAATTAACAGAACAAAAAGCAGTTTCTCAGAAAGCTTCTTTTCAGTTTTTTTCTTAGGATATTTCCTTTTTCAGAATAGCACCTATGTTCTTCCAAATATCACATTGCAAATTCCACAAGAACAGTCTTAGCGAAAGGCTTCTTGAGGGGAAACTCTAACTCTTCGATATGAATTAACAGAACACAAAGCAGTTTCTCAGAAAGCTTCTTTTCAGTTTTTAACTGAAGATATTTCCTTTTTCACCAAAGGCCTCTATGGGCATCCAAATATCACTTTGCAAATTCCAAAAGAACAGTCTTAGCGAAAGGTTTCTTGAGGGGAATGCTGTAACTCTGTGAGTTGAATTAACAGAACACAAAGCAGTTTCTCAGAAAGCTTCTTTTCAGTTTTTATCATAGGATATTTCCTTTTTCACCATAGCCCTCTATGGGTTTCAAAATATCACTTTGCAAATTCCACAGGAACAGTCTTAGCAAAAGGCTTCTTTAGGGAAAATCTGTAACTCTGTGAGATGAATTAACAGAACACAAATCAGTTTATCAGAAAGCTTCTTTTCAGTTTTTTTCTTACGACATTTCCTTTTTCGCCATAGCCCACTATGGGCTTCCAAATATCACTATGTAAATTCCACAAGAACTGTCTGAGCGAAAGGCTTCTTGAGGGGAACGCTGTAACTCTGTGAAATCAATTAACAGAACACAAAGATGTTTCTCAGAAAGCTTCTTTCCAGTTTTTAACGGAAGATATTTCCTTTTTCTCCATAGCCCTGTAGGGGCTTCTAAATATCACTTTCCAAATTACACAAGAACAGTCTTACCATAAGTCTTCTGGAGGGGAAAGCTGTAACTCTGTGGGATGAGATAACAGAACACAAAGCAGTTTCTCAGAAAACTTCTTTTCTGTTTTTATCTTAGGATATTTCCTTTTTCACCATAGCCCTCTATGGGCTTCCAACTATCTCTTTGCAAATTTCTCAAAAACAATCTTAGTGAACGGCTTCTTGAGGGGAAAGCTGTAACTCTGTGAGATGAACTAACAGAACACAAAGCAGATCTTCTAGTGGGCTTCCAAATATCATTTTGCAAATTACACAAGAGGAGCCTTAGCTGAAGGCTTCTTGAGGGGAAAGTTGTATCTCTTTGAGATGAATTAACAGAACACATCGCAGTTTCTCAGAAAGCTTCTTTTCAGTTTTTAACGAAAGATATTTCCTTTGTCACCATAGCCCTCTATGGGTTTCCAAATATCACTTTGCAAATTCCACAAGAACAGTCTTAGCGAAAGGCTTCTTGAGAGGTAAGCTGAAACTCTGTGAGATGAATTAACAGAACACAAAGCAGTTTCGGGAAAGCTGTAACTCTGTGAGATATATTAACAGAACACACGGCAGTTTCTCAGAAAGCTTCTTTCCAGTTTATAACGGAAGATATTTCCTTTTTCAACATAGCCCTCTGTGGGCTTCCAAATATCACTTTGCAAATCACTCAAGAACAGTCTTAGCGAAGGTCTTCTTGAGAGCAAAGCTGTAAGTGTGTGAGATGTATCAATAGAACACACGGCAGTTTCTCAGAAAACTTCTTTCCAGTTTTTAACGGAAGATATTTTGTTTTTCAACATAGCCCTCTATGGGCTTTCAAATATCACTTTGTAAATTTCACAAGAAGAGCCTTAGCGAAAGGCTTCTTGAGGGGAAAGCTGTAACTCTGTGAGTTGAATTAACAGACCACACAGCAGTTTCTCAGAAAACTTCTTTTCACTTATTATCTTAAGATATTTCATTTTTCTCCAAAGCCCTCTATGGGCTTCGAAATATCACTTTGCAAATCCCACAAGAACAGTCTTATCGAAAGGCTTCTTGAAGAGAAAGCTGTAATTCTGTGAGATGAATTATCAGAACACAAAGCAGTTTCTCAGAAAGCTTCTTTCCAGTTTTTAACTGAAGATATTCCCTTTTTCACCGAAGCCCTCTTCGGGCTTCCAAATATCACTTTGCAAATTCCACAAAAACACTCTTAGCGAATGAGTTCTGTAGGGGAATGCTGTAACTCTGTTAGATAAATTAACAGAACAGAAAGCAGTGTCTCAGAAATCTTCTTCCTAGTTTTTAACGGAAGATATTTCCTTTTTCTCCATATCCCACTATGGGCTTCCAAATATCACTTTGCAAATTCCACAAAACAGACTTACCGAAAAGCTTCTTGAGAAGAAAGCTGTAACTCTGTGAGATGAATTACTACAACACAAAGCAGTTTCTCAGTTAGTTTCTTTCCAGGTTTTAACTGAAGATATTTCCTTTTTCATCATGGCCCTCTATGGGCTTCCAAATATCACTTTGCAAATTGCACAAGAACAGTCTTAGCGAATGGCTTCTTGAGGGAAAATTTGTAACTCTGTGATACGAATTAAGAGAACACAAAGCAGTTCCTCAGAAAGCTTCTTTTCAGTTTTTATCTTAGGATATTTCCTTTTTCACCATAGCTCTCTTTGGGCTTCCAAATATCATTTTGCAAATTTCACAAGAACAGTCTAAGCGAAAGGCTTCTGGAGGGGAAAGTTTTAACTCTGTGAGATGAATTAACAGAAAACAAAGCAGTTTCTCAGATATCTTCTTTCCAGTTTTTAAAGGAAGATATGTCCTTTTTCACCATAGCCCTCTAAGGGCTACCAAATATCACTTTGTAAATTCCACAAGAACTGTCTTAGCGAAAGGCTTCTTGAGAAGAAAGCTGTAACTCTGTGAGATGAATTAACAGAACACAAAGCGGTTTCTCAGAAAATTTCCTTCCAGTTTTTAATGGAAGATATGTCCTTTTTCACCATAGCCCTCTATGGGCTTCCAAATATCATTTTGCAAATTCCACAAAAACAGTCTTAGCAAAAGGCTTCTGGAGGGGAATCCTGTAACTCTGTGAGATGAATTAACAGAACACAAAGCAGTTTCTCAGAAAGCGACTTACCAGTTTTTAACTGAAGATATTTCCTTTTTCCCCATAGCCCTCTATGGGCTTCCAAATATCACTTAGAAAATCCCACAAGAACAGTCTTTGCGAAAGGCTTCTTGAGGGGAAAGCTGTAACTCGGTGAGATGTATTTACAGAACACACGGCATTTTATCTGAAAGCTTCTTTCCAGTTTTTAACTGAAAATAGTTCCCTTTTCACCATAGCCCTATATGGGCTTCCAATTATCACTTTGCAAATCCCACAAAGACACTCTTAATGAAAAGCTTCTTGAGGGAATATCTGTAAGTCTGTGAGATGAATTAAGAGAACACAAAGCAGTTTCTCAGAAAGCTTCTTTCCAGTTTTTAACTGAAGATATTTCCTTTTTCACCATAGCCCTCTATGGGCTTCCAAATATCACTTTGCAAATCCCACAAAAACAGTCTTAGTGAAAGGCATCTTGTTGAGAAAGCTGTAACTCTGTGAGATGTATTAACAGAACACATGGCAATTTCGCAGAATGCTTCTTTAGAGTTTTAACGGAAGACATTTCCTTTTTCACCTTAGCCTTCTATGGGCTTCCCAATATCACTTTGCAAATTCCACAAGAACAGTCTTAACGAAAGGCTTCTTGAAGGGAAAGCTGTAACTATGTGAGATGAATTAACAGAACACAAAGCAGTTTCTCAGAAAGCTTCTTTCCAGTTTTTAACTGAAGACATTTCCTTTTTCACCATAGCCCTCTAAGGGCTTCCAAATATCACTTTGAAAATTCCAAAAGAGAGTCTTATCGAAAGGCTTTTTGAGGGGAAAGCTGTAACTCTGTGAGAAAAATTAAGAGAACACAACGCAGTTTCTCAGAAAGCTTCTTTCCCGTTTTTAAGTGAAGATATTTCTTTTTCACCGTAACCCTCTATAGGCTTCCAAATATCACTTTGCAAAATCCACAAGAGCAGTCGTAACGTAAGTCTTCTTGACAGGAAAGCTGTAGCTCTGTGAGATGAATGATCAGAACACAACGCAGTTTTTCAGAAAGCTTCTTTCCAGTTTTTAACTGAAGATAATTCCTTTTTCACCGTAGACCTCTATGGGCTTCCAAATATCACTTTGAATATTCCACAAGAACAGTCTTAGTGAAAGGCTTCTTGAGGGGAAAGCTGTAACTCTGTGAGATGAATTAACAGAACACAAAGCAGTTTCTCAGAATGCATCTTTCCAGTTTTTCACGGAAGATATTCCCTTTTTCACCATAGCCCTCTATGGGCTTCCAAATATCCCTTTGCAAATTCCACAAGAACAGTCTTATCCAAAGGCTTCTTGAAGGGAAATATGTAACTCTGTGAGTTGAGTTAGCAGAACACAATGCAGTTTCTCAGAAAGCTTCTTTCCAGTTTTAAACGGAAGATATTTCTTTTTTCACCATAGCCCTCTATGGGCTTCAAATATCACTTTGCAACCTCCACAAGAACAGTCGTAGCGACAGGCTTCTTGATGGGAAAGCTGTAATTCTGTGAGATGAATTAACGGAACACAAAGCAGTTTCTCAGAAAGCTTCTTTCCCGTTTTTACCAGAAGATATTTCCTTCTCACCGTAGCCCTCTATGGGCTTCAAATATCACTTTCCAAATTTCACAAGAACAGTCTTAGCAAAAGGCTTTTGAGGGGAAAGCTGTAACTCTGTGAGATGAATTAAAAGAACACAAAGCCGTTTCTTAGAAAGCTTCTTTCCAGTTTGTAACTGAAGAGATTTCCTTATTCACCATAGCCCTCTATGGGCTTCCCAATATTACTTTGCAAATTACACAGGAACAGTCTTAGCGAAAGGCTTCTGAAGGGGAACGCTGTAACTCTGCGAGGTGAATTAACAGATCACAAAGCAGTTTCTCAAAAGGCTTCTTTTTAGTTTTTATCTTAGGATATTTCCTTTTTCACCATAGCCCTCCATGGGCTTCAAAATATCACTTTGCAAATTCCACAAGAGCAGTCTTAGCGAAAGGCTTCTTCAGGGGAAAGCTGTAATTCTGTGAGATGAATTAACAGAACACAAAGCACTTTCTCAAAAGGTTTCTTTCCAGTTTTTAACTGAAGATATTTCCTTTTTCACCATAGCCCTCTACGGGCTTCCAAATATCACCTTGCAAATTCCACAAGAATAGTCTTAGCAAAAGGCTGCTTGAGGGGAAAGCTGTAAGTCTGTGAGATGTATTAACAGAACACAAAGCCGTTTCTCAGAAAGCTTCTTTCCAGTTTTTAAAGAAGAGACTTCCTTTTTCAACATAGACCTCTAAGGTCTTCCAAATATCACTTTGAAAATTCCTCAAGAGCAGTCTTAGCAAAGGGCTTCTTGAGGGGATAGCTATAACTCTGTAAGATGATTTAACAGAACACAAATCCGTTTCTCTGAAAGCTTCTTTCCCGTTTTTAACGGAAGATATTTCCTTTCTCACCATAGCCCTCTATGGGCTTCCAAATATCACTTTGCAAATTCCACAAGAACAGTCTTAGCGAAAGGCTTCTTGAGGGGAAAGCTGTAACTCTGTGAGATGAATTAACAGAACACAATGCTGTTTCTCAAAAATCTTCTTTCCAGTTTTTAACTGAAGATATTTCCTTTTTCACCATTGCCTTCTAAGGGCTTCCAAATATCACTTTGCAAATTCCACAGGAACCGTCTTAGCATAAGGATTCTTGAGGGGAAAGCTGTAATTCTGTGAGATGAATTAACAGAACAAAAAGGAGTTTCTCAAAAAGCTTCTTACAGTTTTTATCTTAGGATATTTCCTTTTTCACTACAGCTCTCTAAGGGCTTCCAAATATCAGTTTTTAAATTCCACAAGAGCACTCTTAGCAAAAGGCTTCCACAGGGGAAAGCAGTAAATCTGTGAGATGAATTAACTGAACACAAAGCAGTTTCTCAGAAAGCTTCTTTCCAGTTTTTAACTGAAGATACTTTCTTTTTCACCATAGCCCTCTATGGGCTTTCAAATATCACTTTGCAAATTCCACACCAAGAGTCTTAGCGAAAGTCTTCTTCAGGGGAAAGCTGTAACACTTTGAGATGAAATAATAGAACACAAAGCCGTTTCTCAGAAAGCTTCTTTCCAGTTTTTAATTGAAGAGATTTCCTTTTAAATCATGGCCCTCCAGGGGCTTCCAAATATCACCTTGCAAATTACACAAGAACAGTCTTAGAGAAAGGATTCTTGATGGGAAAGCTGTAACTATGTGAGATGAATTAACAGAACACAAAGCAGTTTCGCAGAAAGCTTCTTTCCAGTTTTTACCCGAAGATATTTCCTTTTTCATCATAGCCCTCTGTGGGCTTCAAATATCACTTTGTAAATACCATAAAAAGAGTCTTAGCGAAAGGCTTCTTGAGGGGATAGCTGCAACTCTGTGAGATGAATTAACGGAACACATAGCCGTTTCTGAGAAAGCTTGTTTCCAGTTTTCAACGGAAGAGATTTCCTTTTTCACCATAGCCCTCTATGGGCTTCCAAATATCACTTTGCAAATTCCACAAGAACAGTCTTAACGACAGGCTTCTTGAGGGGAAATATAAAATTCTGTGAGATGAATTAACAGAACACAAAGCAGTTTCTCATAATGTTTCCTTCCACTTTTTAACTAAAGATAATTACTTTTTCAACATAGGCCTCTATGGGCATCCAAATATCACTTTGCTAATTCCACAAGAACAGTCCTAGCGAAAGTCTTCTTCAGGGGAAAGCTGTAATTCTGTGAGATGAATTAACAGAACACAAAGCAGTTTCTCAAAAAGCTTATTTCCAGTTTTTAACTGAAGATATTTCCTTTTTCACTGTAGCCCTCTTTGGGTTTCCAAATATCACCTTGCAAACTCCACAAGAATAGTCTTAGCGAAAGGCTTCTTGAGGAGAAAGCTGTAACTCTGTGAGATGAATTAAAGGAACACAAACCCATTTCTCAGAAACCTTCTTTCCAGTTTTTAATGAAGTGACTTCCTTTTTCACCATAGACCTCTATGGGCTTCCAAATATCACTTTGAAAATTCCACAAGAACAGTGTTAGCGAAAGGCTTCTTGAGGGGAAAGCTGTAACTCTTTGAGATGAATTAACAGAACACAAAGCCATTTCTCAGAAAGCTACAATCTTAGCGAAAGGTTTCTTGAGGTGAAAGCAGTGACTCTGTGAGATGAATTAACAGAACACAAAGCAATTTCTCAGAAAGCTTCTTTCCAGTTTTTAATGGAAGATATTTCCTTTTTCAACATAGCCCAATATGGGCTTACAAATATCACTTTGCAAACTCCACAAGAACAGACTTAGCGAAAGGATTCTTGAAGGGAAAGCTGTAACTCTGTGAGATGAATTAACAGAACACAAAGCATTTTTTCAGAAAGCTTCTTTCCAGTTTTTAACGGGAGATATTTTCTTTTTCACCACAGCCCTCTATGCGCTTCCAAATATCACTTTGCCAATTCCACAAGAACAGTCTTAGCGAAAGGCTTCTTGAGGGGAAAGCTATAACTCTGTGAGATGAATTAACAGAACACAAAGGAGTTTCTCTGAAACCTTCTTTCCAGTTTTTAACGGAAGATATTTCCTTTTTCACCATATCCCTCTATGGGCTTCCAAATATAACTTTGCAAATTCCACAAGAACAGACTTAGTGAAAGGATTCTTGAAGGGAAAGCTGTAACTCTGCGAGATGAATTAACAGAACACAGAACAGTGTATCATAAAGCTTCTTTCCAGTTTTTAACGAAAGACATTTCCTTCTTCACCATAGCCCTGTATGGGATTCCAAATATCACTTTGCAAAATCCACAAGAACAGTCTTTGCGACAGGTTTATTGAATGGAAAGCTGTAACTGTTTGAAACGAATTAACAGAACACAAAGAAGTTTCTAAGAAAGCTTCTTTCCAGATTTTAACTGAAGATATTCCTTTTTCACCATAGCCCTCTATGGGCTTCCAAATATCACTTTGCCAATTCCACAAGAACAGTCTTAGCAAAAGGCTTAATGAGGGGAAAGCTGTAACTCTGTGAGATGAATTAACAGAACACAAAGAGGATTCTCAGACAGCTTCTTTCCAGTTTTTATCTGAAGATATTTTCTTTTTCACCATTGTAATCTATGGGCTTCCAAATATCACTTTCCAAATTTCACAAGAACAGCCTTAGCGAAAGGCTTCTTGAAGGGAAAGCTGTAACTCTGTGAGATGAATTAACGGAACACAAAGCAGTTTCTCAGAATTCTTCTTTTCAGTTTTTACCTTAGATTATTTCCTTTTTCACCATAATCCTCTATGGGCTTCCAAATATAACTTTCCAAATTCCGCAAGAACAGCTTTAGTGAAAGGCTTCTTTAAGGGAAAGCTGTAACTCTGTGAGATGAAATTACAGAACACAAAGCAGTTTCTCAGAAAGCTTCTTTCCAGTTTTAACGGAAGATATTTCCTTTTTACCATACCCCTCTATGGGCTTGCAAATATCACTTTCCAAATTCCACAAGAACAGACTTAGCGAAAGGATTCTTGAGGGGAAAGCTGTAACTCTTTGAGATGAATTAACAGCACACAGAGCAATATCTCAGACAGCTTCTTTCCAGTTTTTAACTGAAGATATTCCCTTTTTCACCGTAACCCTCTATGGGCTTCCAAATATTACTTTGCAAATTCCACAGGAACAGCCTTAGCGAAAGGCTTCTTGAAGGGAAAGCTGTAACTCTGCGAGATTAATTAACAGAGCACAAAGCAGTTTCTCAGAAAGCTTCTTTCCAGTTCTTACTTAAGGTATTTCCTTTTTCACCATAGCCCTCTACGAGCTTCTAAGATCACTTTGCAAATTCCACAAGAACAGTCTTAGCGAAAGGCTTCTGGGAGCAAAGCTGTAATTCTGTGAGATGAACTAACAAAACATGAAGCAGTTTCTCAGAAATCTTCTTTTCGGTTTTTAATGGAAGAAATGTCCTTTTTCATCATAGCCCTCAATGGGCTTCCAAATTTCACTCTGCAAATTCCACAAGAACAGTCTTAGCGAAAGGCTTTTTGAGGGGAAAGCTGTAAATCTTGTGACGAATTAACAGAACACAAAGCAGTTTCTCAGAAAGCTTCTTTTCAGTTTTTGTCTTAGGATATTTCCTTTTTCACCGTAGCCCTCTATGGGCTTCCAAATATCACTTTGCATATTCCAAAAGAACAGCCTTAGTGATCGGCTTCATGATAGGAAAGCTGTAACTCTGTGAGATTAATTAACAGAACTCAAAGCAGTTTCTCAGAAAGGTTCTTTCCAGTTTTTAGCGGAAGATATTTCCTTTTTCACCATAGTCCACTATGGGCTTCAAAATATCACTTTGCAAATTCCACAAGAACAGTCTTAGGGAACGGCCTCTTGAGGGGAAATCTGTAACTGTCTGAGATGAATTAACAGAACACAAAGCAGTTTCTCAGAAATCTTCTTTCCAGTTTTTAACGAAAGATATTTCCTTTTTCACCAAAGTCCTCTATGGGATTACAAATATCAGTGTGCAAATTTCACAAGAACAGTCTTAGTGAAGGGCTTCTTGAGGGGAAAGCTGTAACACTGTGAGATGAACTAACACAACACAAAGCAGTTTCTCAGACAGCTTCTTTTCGGTTTTTATCTTAGGATATTTCCATTTTCAAAATAGCCCTCTATGGGCTTCCAAGTATCACTTTGCAAATTCCACAAGAACAGTCTTATAGAAAGGCTTCTTGAGGGGAAAGCTGTAACTCGGTGAGATGTATTAACAGAACACACGGCAGTTTCTCAGAAAGCTTCTTTCCAGTTTTTAACGGAAGTTATTTCCCTTTTCACCATAGCCCTCCATGGGCTTCCAAATATCACTTTGCAAATTCCAGAAGAACAGTCTTAGCGAAAGGCTTCTGAAGGGGAAATCTGTAACTCTGTGAGTTGAATTAACAGAACACAAAGCAGTTTCTCACAAATCTTCTTTCCAGTTTTTAACGGAAGTTAGTTCCTTTTTCACCATAGTCCTCTATGGGCTTCCAAATATGACTTTGCAAATTCCACAAGAACAGTCTTAGCGAAAGGCTTCTTGAGGGGGGAAGCTGTAACTCTGTGAGATGAATTAACAGAACACAAAGCAGTCTCTCAGAAAGCTTCTTTCCAGTATTTAACTGAAGATATTTCCTTTTTCACTATAGCCCTCTATGGGCTTCCAAATATCACTTTGGAAATCCCACAAGAACAGTCTTAGCGAAAGGCTTCTTGAGAGGAAAGCTGTACCTCGGTGATATGTACTAACAGAACACACCGCATTTTCTCAGAATGGTTCTTTCCAGTTTTTAACGGAAGATATTTCCTTTTTCACCTTAGCCCTCTATGGGCTTCCAAATATCACTTTGCAAATTTCACAAAACGGTCTTAGATAACGGCTTCTTGAGGGGAAAGCTGTTACTCTGTGAGTGAACTAACAAAACACAAAGCAGCTTTCCATACAGCTTCTTTTCGGGTTTATCTTAGGATATTTCCATTTTCACCATAGCCTACTATGGGTATCGAAAAATCACATTGCAAATTCCACAAAAACAGTCTTAGCGGAAGGATTCTTGAGGCAAAAGCAGTAACTCTTTGAGATGAATTAAGAGAACACAAAGCAGTTTCTCAGAAAGCTTCTTTTAAGTTTTTAACTGAAGGTATTTCCTTTTTCACCATAGCCCTCTATGGGCTTCAAAATATCACTTTGTAAATTCCACAACAACAGCCTTAGCGAAAGGCTTCCTGAAGTAAAAGAGTAACTGTGAGTTGAATTAACAGAACACAAAGCAGTTTCTCAGAAAGCTTCTTTTCAGTTTTTATCTTATGATGGTTCCTTTTTCACCATTGCCCTCTATGTGCCTCCAAATATCACTTTGCAATTCCACAAGAACAGTCTTAGTGAACGGCTTCCTGAGGGGAAAGCTGTAGCTCGGTGATATGTACTAACAGAACACACCGCATTTTCTCAGAATGGTTCTTTCCAGTTTTTAACGGAAGATATTTCCTTTTTCACCTTAGCCCTCTATGGGCTTCCAAATATCACTTTGCAAATTTCACAAAACAGTCTTAGTGAACGGCTTTTTGAAGGAAAAGCTGTAACTCTGTGAGATGAACTAACAGAACACAAAGCAGTTTTTCAGACAGCTTCTTTTCGGTAAGTATCTTACGATATTTCCATTTTCACCATAGCCCTCTATGGGCTTCCACATATCACTTTGGAAATTCCTCAAAAACAGTCTTAGCGGAAGGCTTCTTGAGGGGAAAGCTGTAACTCTTTGAGATGAATTAACAGAACACAAAGCAGTTTCTCGGAAAGCTTCTTTACATTTTTTAACTGAAGGTATTTCCATTTTCACCATAGCCCTCTATGGGATTCCAAATATCACTATGCAAATTCCACAAGAACAGTGGAAGCGAAAGAATTCTGGAGGGGAAAACTGTAACTCTGTGAGATGAATTAACAGAACACAAAGCAGTTTCTCAGATATCTTCTTTCCAGTTTTTAACGAAAGATATTTCCTTTTCCACCATAGCCCTCTATGGGCTTCCAAATATCACTATGCAAATTCCACAAGAACAGTGGAAGCGAAAGACTTCTGGAGGGGAAAACTGTAACGCTGTGAGATGAATTAACAGAACACAAAGCAGTTTCTCAGATATCTTCTTTCCAGTTTTTAACGAAAGATATTTCCTTTTTCACCATAGTCCTCTATGGGCTTCCAAATATCACTTTGCAAATCCCACAAGAACAGTTTAGCGAAAGCCTTCTTGACGGGAAAGCTGTAACTCGGTGAGATGTATTAACAGAACACACGGCAGTATCACAGAATGCTTCTTTCCAGTTTTTAACGGAAGATATTCCCCTTTTCACCATAGCCCTCTAAGGGCTTCCAAATATCACTTTGCAAATTCCAAAAGAGCAGTCTTAGCGAAAGACTTCTGGAGCGGAAAGCTGTAACTCTCTGAAATGAATTAACAGAACACAGAGCTGTTTCTCAGAAAGCTTCTTTCCAGTTTTCAACCGAAGATATTTTCTTTTTCCCATAGCCCTCTATGGGCTTCCAAATATCACTTAGAAAATTCCACAAGAACAGTCTTAGCGAAAGGCTTCTTGAGGTGAAAGCTGTAACACGGTGAGATAATTTAACAGAACACACATCAGTTTCTCAGAAAGCTTCTTTCCGATTTTTAACGTAAGTTATTTCCTTTTTCACCATAGCCCTCTACGGGCTTCTAAGATCACTTTGCAAATTCCACAAGAACAGTCTTAGCGAAAGGCTTCTGGGAGCAAAGCTGTAATTCTGTGAGATGAACTAACAAAACACGAAGCAGTTTCTCAGAAATCTTCTTTTCGGTTTTTAATGGAAGAAATGTCCTTGTTCATCATAGCCCTCAATGGGCTTCCAAATTTCACTTTGCAAATTCCACAAGAACAGTCTTAGCGAAAGGCTTTTTGAGGGGAAGCTGTAACTCTGGTGACGAATTAACAGAACACAAAGCAGTTTCTCAGAAAGCTTCTTTTCAGTTTTTGTCTTAGGATACTTCCTTTTTCACCGTAGCCCTCTATGGGCTTCCAAATATCACTTTGCATATTCCAAAAGAACAGCCTTAGTGATCGGCTTCATGATAGGAAAGCTGTAACTCTGTGAGATTAATTAACGGAACACAAAGCAGTTTCTCAGAAAGGTTCTTTCCAGTTTTTAGCGGAAGATATTTCCTTTTTCACCATAGTCCACTATGGGCTTCAAAATATCACTTTGAAAATTCCACAAGAACAGTCTTAGTGAACGGCCTCTTGAGGGGAAATCTGTAACTGTCTGAGATGAATTAACAGAACACAAAGCAGTATCTCAGAAATCTTCTTTCCAGTTTTTAACGAAAGATATTTCCTTTTTCACCAAAGTCCTCTATGGGATTACAAGTATCAGTTTGCAAATTACACAACAACAGTCTTAGTGAAGGGCTTCTTGAGGGGAAAGCTGTAACACTGTGAGATGAACTAACACAACACAAAGCAGTTTCTCAGACAGCTTCTTTTCGGTTTTTATCTTAGGATATTTCCATTTTCAAAATAGCCCTCTATGGGCTTCCAAGTATCACTTTGCAAATTCCACAAGAACAGTCTTATAGAAAGGCTTCTTGAGGGGAAAGCTGTAACTTGGTGAGATGTATTAACAGAACACACGGCAGTTTCTCAGAAAGCTTCTTTCCAGTTTTTAACGGAAGTTATTTCCCTTTTCACCATAGCCCTCCATGGGCTTCCAAATATCACTTTGCAAATTCCAGAAGAACAGTCTTAGCGAAAGGCTTCTGAAGGGGAAATCTGTAACTCTCTGAGTTGAATTAACAGAACACAAAGCAGTTTCTCACAAATCTTCTTTCCAGTTTTTAACGGAAGTTAGTTCCTTTTTCACCATAGTCCTCTATGGGCTTCCAAATATGACTTTGCAAATTCCACAAGAACAGTCTTAGCGAAAGGCTTCTTGAGGGGGGAAGCTGTAACTCTGTGAGATGAATTAACAGAACACAAAGCAGTCTCTCAGAAAGCTTCTTTCCAGTATTTAACTGAAGATATTTCCTTTTTCACTATAGCCCTCTATGGGCTTCCAAATATCACTTTGGAAATCCCACAAGAACAGTCTTAGTGAAAGGCTTCTTGAGAGAAAAGCTGTACCTCGGTGATATGTACTAACAGAACACACCGCATTTTCTCAGAATGGTTCTTTCCAGTTTTTAACGGAAGATATTTCCTTTTTCACCTTAGCCCTCTATGGGCTTCCAAATATCACTTTGCAAATTTCACAAAACAGTCTTAGTTAACGGCTTCTTGAGGGGAAAGCTGTAACTCTTAGAGTGAACTAACAAAACACAAAACAGCTTTCCATACCGCTTCTTTTCGGTTTTTATCTTAGGATATTTCCATTTTCCCCATAGCCTACTATGGGCATCGAAATATCACTTTGGAAATTCCACAAAAACAGTCTTAGCGGAAGGATTCTTGAGGCAAAAGCAGTAACTCTTTGAGATGAATTAACAGAACACAAAGCAGTTTCTCAGAAAGCTTCTTTTCAGTTTTTAACTGAAGGTATTTCCTTTTTCAACATAGCCCTCTATGGGCTTCAAAATATCACTTTGTAAATTCCACAAGAACAGCCTTAGCGAAAGGCTTCCTGAGGTAAAAGAGTAACTGTGAGTTGAATTAACAGAACACAAAGCAGTTTCTCAGAAAGCTTCTTTTCGGATTTTATCTTACTATATTTCTTTTTTCAACATAGCCCTCTATGGTCTTCCAAATATCACTTTGCAAATTACACAAGAACAGTCTTTGTGAAAGACTTCTTGAGGGGAAAGCTGTAACTCTCTGAGATGAATTAACAGAACACAAAGCAGTTTCTCAGAAAGCTTCTTTTCAGTTTTTATCTTAGGATATTTCCTTTTTCAACATAGCCCTCTATGGGCTTCCAAAAACATTTTGCAAATTCCACAAGAACAGTCTTAGCGAAAGGTTTCTGGAGATAAAAGCTGTAAATCTGTAAGATGAATTAAAAGAATTCAAAGCAGTTTCTCAGAAACCTTCTTTTCGTTTTTTATCTTAGGATATTTCCATTTTAAACATAGGGCTATAGGGTTTCCAAATATCACTTTGCAAATTCCAGAAGAAAAGTCTTAGCGAAAGGCTTCTTGAGGGTAAAGCTGTAACTCTGTAAGATGAATTAACAGAACACAAAACATTTTCTCAGAAAGCTACTTTTCAGTTTTTACCTTAGGATATTTCCTTTTTCACCATAGCCCTCTATGGGATTCCAATTATCACTTTGCAAATTCCACAAGAACAGTCTTAGCGAAAGGGTTCTTGAGGGGAAATCTCTAACTCTGTGAGATGAATTACCAGAACACAAAGCAATTTCTCACAAATCTTCTTTCCAGTTTTTAACGGAGGATATTTCCTTTCTCACCATAGTTCTCTATGGGCTTCCAAATATCACATTGGAAATCCCACAAGAACAGTCTTAGCGAAAGGCTTCTTGAGAGGAAAGCTGTAACTCAGTGAGACGTATTAACAGAAGACACGGCATTTTCTCAGAATGCTTCTTTCCAGTTTTTAACGGAAGATATTTCCTTTTTCACCATAGTCCTCTATGGGTTTCCAAATATCACTTTCCAAATTTCACAAAACAGTCTTAATGAACGGCTTCTTGAGGGAAAAGCTGTAGCTCTGTGAGATGAACTAACAGAACACAAAGCAGTTTTTCAGACAGCTTCTCTTCGGTAAGTATCTTAGGATATTTCCATTTTCACCATAGCCCTCTATGGGCTTCCACATATCACTTTGGAAAATCCTCAAAAACAGTCTTAGCGGAAGGCTTCTTGAGGGGAAAGCTGTAACTCTTTGAGATGAATTAACAGAACACAAAGCAGTTTCTCGGAAAACTTCTTTTCATTTTTTAACTGAAGGTATTTCCATTTTCACCATAGCCCTCTATGGGATTCCAAATATCACTATGCAATTTCCACAAGAACAGTGGAAGTGAAAGACTTCAGGAGGGGAAAACTGTAACGCTGTGAGATGAATTAACAGAACACAAAGCAGTTTCTCAGATATCTTCTTTCCAGTTTTTAACGAAAGATATTTCCTTTTTCACCATAGTCCTCTATGGGCTTCCAAATATCACTTTGAAAATCCCACAAGAACAGTCTTAGCGAAAGCCTTCTTGACGGGAAAGCTGTAACTCGGTGAGATGCTTTAACAGAACACACGGCAGTTTCTCAAAAAGCTTCTTTCCAGTTTTTAACGGAAGATATGTCCTTTTTCACCATAGCCCTCTATGGGCTTCCAAATATCACTTTGCAAATTCCACAAGAACAGTTTTACCGAAAGGCTTCTTGAGAAGAAAGCTGTAACTCTGTGAGATGAATTAACAGAACACAAAGCAGTTTCACAGAAAGCTTCATTTCAGTTTTTATCTTTGGATGTTTTCTTTTTCATCATAGCCCTCTATGTGCCTTCAAATATCACTTTGAAAATTCCACAAGGAAAGTCTTAGTGAACGGCTTCTTGAGGGGAAAACTGTAACTCTGTGAGATGAATTAACAGAACACAAAGCAGTTTCTCAGATAGCTTCTTTCTAGTTTCTAACGGAGGATATTTCCTTTTAAGCCATAGCCCTCTATGGGCTTCCAAGTATCACTTTGCAAGTTTCACAAGAACAGTCTTAGCGAAAGGCTTCCTGAGGGAAAAGTTGTAACTCTGTGAGATGAATTAACAGAACACAAAGCAGTTTCTCAAAAAGCTTCTTTTCAGTTTTTAACCGAAGATATTTCCTTTTTCAACATAACCCTGTATGGGCTTCCAAATATCACTTTGCAAATTCCACAAGAACAGTCTTAGCGAAAGGCTTTTAGAGGGAAATGTTGTAACTATGTGAGATGAATTAACAGAACACAAAGCAATTTCTCAGAAAGCTTCTTTTCAGTTTTTATCTTACGATATTTCCTTTTTCACCATAGACCTCTATGGGCTTCCAAATCTCACTTTGCAAATTCCACAAGAACAGTCTTAGCGAAAGAATTATTGAGTGGAAAGCTGTAACTCTTTGAGGTGAATTAACAGAACAAAAAGGAGTTTCTCAGAAAGCTTCTTTCCGCTTTTTAACAGAAGATATTTCCTTTTTCACCATAGCGCTCTATGGGCTTCCAAATATCATTTTGCAAATCCCACAACGACAGTCTTAGCGAAAGGCTTCTTGAAGGGAAAGCTGTAACTGGGTGAGTTCTATTATCAGAACACATGGCAGTTTCTCAGAAAGCTTCTTTCCAGTTTTTAACTGAAGATATTTCCTTTTTCACCATAGCCCTCTATGTGCTTCCAAATATCACTTTGCAAATTCGACAACAGCCTTAGCGAAAGGCTTTTAGAGGGAAATGTAACTCTGTGAGATGAATTAACAGAACACAAAGCAGTTTCTCAGAAAGCTTCTTTCCAGTTTTTAACGGAAAATAATTCCTTTTTCACAATAGCCCTCTATGGGATTCTAAATATCACTTTCCAAATTTCAGAAGAACAGTCTTAGTGAACAGCCTCTTGAGGGGAAATCTGTAACTCTCTGAGATGAATTAACAGAACACAAAGCAGTTTCTCAGAAATCTTCTTTCCAGTTTTTAACGGAAGATATGTCCTTTTTCACCATAGCCCTCTATGGGCTTGCAAATATCACTTTGCAAATTCCACAAGAACAGTCTTACCGAAATGCTTCTTGAGAAGAAAGCTGTAACTCTGTGAGATGAATTAACAGAAAACAAAGCAGTTTCTCAGAAAATTTCTTTCCAGTTTTTAATGGAAGATATGTCCTTTTTCACCATAGCCCTCTATGGGCTTCCAAATATCACTTTGCAAATTCCACAAGAACAGTCTTCGGGAAAGGCTTCTGGAGGGGAAACCTGTAACTCTGTGAGATGAATTAACAGAACACAAAGCAGTTTCTCAGAAAGCTTCTTTCCAGTTTTTAACTGAAGATATTTCCTTTTTCACCATAGCCCTCTAAGGGCTTCCAAATATCACATTGCAAATGCCACAAGAACAGTCTTAGCGAAAGGCTTCTAGAGGGGAAAGCTGTAACTCGGTTAGATGTATTAACAGAACACACGGCAGTATCACAGAATGCTTCTTTCCAGTTTTTAACGGAAGATATTCCCTTTTTCACCATAGCCCTCTAAGGGCTTCCAAATATCACTTTGCAAATTCCACAAGAACAGTCTTAGCGAAAGGCTTCTTGAGGTGAAAGCTGTAACACGGTGAGATATTTTAACAGAACACACATCAGTTTCTCAGAAAGCTTCTTTCCGATTTTTAACGTAAGTTATTTCCTTTTTCACCATAGCCCTCTACGGGCTTCTAAGATCACTTTGCAAATTCCACAAGAACAGTCTTAGCGAAAGGCTTCTGGGAGCAAAGCTGTAATTCTGTGAGATGAACTAACAAAACACGAAGCAGTTTCTCAGAAATCTTCTTTTCGGTTTTTAATGGAAGAAATGTCCTTGTTCATCATAGCCCTCAATGGGCTTCCAAATTTCACTTTGCAAATTCCACAAGAACAGTCTTAGCGAAAGGCTTTTTGAGGGGAAAGCTGTAACTCTGGTGACGAATTAACAGAACACAAAGCAGTTTCTCAGAAAGCTTCTTTTCAGTTTTTGTCTTAGGATACTTCCTTTTTCACCGTAGCCCTCTATGGGTTTCCAAATATCACTTTGCATATTCCAAAAGAACAGCCTTAGTGATCGGCTTCATGATAGGAAAGCTGTAACTCTGTGAGATTAATTAACGGAACACAAAGCAGTTTCTCAGAAAGGTTCTTTCCAGTTTTTAGCGGAAGATATTTCCTTTTTCACCATAGTCCACTATGGGCTTCAAAATATCACTTTGAAAATTCCACAAGAACAGTCTTAGTGAACGGCCTCTTGAGGGGAAATCTGTAACTGTCTGAGATGAATTAACAGAACACAAAGCAGTATCTCAGAAATCTTCTTTCCAGTTTTTAACGAAAGATATTTCCTTTTTCACCAAAGTCCTCTATGGGATTACAAATATCAGTTTGCAAATTACACAACAACAGTCTTAGTGAAGGGCTTCTTGAGGGGAAAGCTGTAACACTGTGAGATGAACTAACACAACACAAAGCAGTTTCTCAGACAGCTTCTTTTCGGTTTTTATCTTAGGATATTTCCATTTTCAAAATAGCCCTCTATGGGCTTCCAAGTATCACTTTGCAAATTCCACAAGAACAGTCTTATAGAAAGGCTTCTTGAGGGGAAAGCTGTAACTCGGTGAGATGTATTAACAGAACACACGGCAGTTTCTCAGAAAGCTTCTTTCCAGTTTTTAACGGAAGTTATTTCCCTTTTCACCATAGCCCTCCATGGGCTTCCAAATATCACTTTGCAAATTCCAGAAGAACAGTCTTAGCGAAAGGCTTCTGAAGGGGAAATCTGTAACTCTGTGAGTTGAATTAACAGAACACAAAGCAGTTTCTCACAAATCTTCTTTCCAGTTTTTAAAGGAAGTTAGTTCCTTATTCACCATAGTCCTCTATGGGCTTCCAAATATGACTTTGCAAATTCCACAAGAACAGTCTTAGCGAAAGGCTTCTTGCGGGGGGAAGCTGTAACTCTGTGAGATGAATTAACAGAACACAAAGCAGTCTCTCAGAAAGCTTCTTTCCAGTTTTTAACTGAAGATATTTCCTTTTTCACTATAGCCCTCTATGGGCTTCCAAATATCACTTTGGAAATCCCACAAGAACAGTCTTAGCGAAAGGCTTCTTGAGAGAAAAGCTGTACCTCGGTGATATGTACTAACAGAACACACCGCATTTTCTCAGAATGGTTCTTTCCAGTTTTTAACGGAAGATATTTCCTTTTTCACCTTAGCCCTCTATGGGCTTCCAAATATCACTTTGCAAATTTCACAAAACAGTCTTAGTTAACGGCTTCTTGAGGGGAAAGCTGTAACTCTGAGAGTGAACTAACAAAACACAAAACAGCTTTCCATACAGCTTCTTTTCGGTTTTTATCTTAGGATATTTCCATTTTCACCATAGCCTACTATGGGCATCGAAATATCACTTTGGAAATTCCACAAAAACAGTCTTAGCGGAAGGATTCTTGAGGCAAAAGCAGTAACTCTTTGAGATGAATTAACAGAACACAAAGCAGTTTCTCAGAAAGCTTCTTTTCAGTTTTTAACTGAAGGTATTTCCTTTTTCAACATATCCCTCTATGGGCTTCAAAATATCACTTTGTAAATTCCACAAGAACAGCCTTAGCGAAAGGTTTCCTGAGGTAAAAGAGTAACTGTGAGTTGAATTAACAGAACACAAAGCAGTTTCTCAGAAAGCTTCTTTTCGGATTTTATCTTACTATATTTCCTTTTTCAACATAGCCCTCTATGGTCTTCCAAATATCACTTTGCAAATTACACAAGAACAGTCTTTGTGAAAGACTTCTTGAGGGGAAAGCTGTAACTCTCTGAGATGAATTAACAGAACACAAAGCAGTTTCTCAGAAAGCTTCTTTTCAGTTTTTATCTTAGGATATTTCCTTTTTCAACATAGCCCTCTATGGGCTTCCAAAAACATTTTGCAAATTCCACAAGAACAGTCTTAGCGAAAGGATTCTGGAGATAAAAGCTGTAAATCTGTAAGATGAATTAAAAGAATTCAAAGCAGTTTCTCAGAAACCTTCTTTTCGTTTTTTATCTTAGGATATTTCCATTTTCACCATACGGCTATAGGGTTTCCAAATATCACTTTGCAAATTCCAGAAGAAAAGTCTTAGCGAAAGGCTTCTTGAGGGTAAAGCTGTAACTCTGTAAGATGAATTAACAGAACACAAAACATTTTCTCAGAAACCTACTTTTCAGTTTTTACCTTAGGATATTTCCTTTTTCACCATAGCCCTCTATGGGATTCCAATTATCACTTTGAAAATTCCACATGAACAGTCTTAGTGAAAGTCTTCTTGAGGGGAAAGCTGTAACTCTGTGAGAGGAACTAACTGAACACAAAGCAGTTTCTCAGAAAGCTTCTTTCCAGTTTTTAACTGAGGATATTTCCTTTTTCACCATAGCCCTTTTGGGCTTCCACATATCACTTTGCAAATTCCACAAGAACAGTCTTAGCGAAAGGGTTCTTGAGGGGAAATCTCTAACTCTGTGAGATGAATTACCAGAACACAAAGCATTTTCTCACAAATCTTCTTTCCAGTTTTTAACGGAGGATATTTCCTTTCTCACCATAGTTCTCTATGGGCTTCCAAATATCACATTGGAAATCCCACAAGAACAGTCTTAGCGAAAGGCTTCTTGAGAGGAAAGCTGTAACTCAGTGAGACGTATTAACAGAAGACACGGCATTTTCTCAGAATGCTTCTTTCCAGTTTTTAACGGAAGATATTTCCTTTTTCACCATAGTCCTCTATGGGTTTCCAAATATCACTTTCCAAATTTCACAAAACAGTCTTAATGAACGGCTTCTTGAGGGAAAAGCTGTAGCTCTGTGAGATGAACTAACAGAACGCAAAGCAGTTTTTCAGACAGCTTCTCTTCGGTAAGTATCTTAGGATATTTCCATTTTCACCATAGCCCTCTATGGGCTTCCACATATCACTTTGGAAATTCCTCAAAAACAGTCTTAGCGGAAGGCTTCTTGAGGGGAAAGCTGTAACTCTTTGAGATGAATTAACAGAACACAAAGCAGTTTCTCGGAAAACTTCTTTTCATTTTTTAACTGAAGGTATTTCCATTTTCACCATAGCCCTCTATGGGATTCCAAATATCACTATGCAATTTCCACAAGAACAGTGGAAGTGAAAGACTTCAGGAGGGGAAAACTGTAACGCTGTGAGATGAATTAACAGAACACAAAGCAGTTTCTCAGATATCTTCTTTCCAGTTTTTAACGAAAGATATTTCCTTTTTCACCATAGTCCTCTATGGGCTTCCAAATATCACTTTGAAAATCCCACAAGAACAGTCTTAGCGAAAGCCTTCTTGACGGGAAAGCTGTAACTCGGTGAGATGCTTTAACAGAACACACGGCAGTTTCTCAAAAAGCTTCTTTCCAGTTTTTAACGGAAGATATGTCCTTTTTCACCATAGCCCTCTATGGGCTTCCAAATATCACTTTGCAAATTCCACAAGAACAGTTTTACCGAAAGGCTTCTTGAGAAGAAAGCTGTAACTCTGTGAGATGAATTAACAGAACACAAAGCAGTTTCACAGAAAGCTTCATTTCAGTTTTTATCTTTGGATGTTTTCTTTTTCATCATAGCCCTCTATGTGCCTTCAAATATCACTTTGAAAATTCCACAAGGAAAGTCTTAGTGAACGGCTTCTTGAGGGGAAAACTGTAACTCTGTGAGATGAATTAACAGAACACAAAGCAGTTTCTCAGATAGCTTCTTTCCAGTTTCTAACGGAGGATATTTCCTTTTAAGCCATAGCCCTCTATGGGCTTCCAAATATCACTTTGCAAGTTTCACAAGAACAGTCTTAGCGAAAGGCTTCCTGAGGGGAAAGTTGTAACTCTGTGAGATGAATTAACAGAACACAAAGCAGTTTCTCAAAAAGCTTCTTTTCAGTTTTTAACCGAAGATATTTCCTTTTTCAACATAACCCTGTATGGGCTTCCAAATATCACTTTGCAAATTCCACAAGAACAGTCTTAGCGAAAGGCTTTTAGAGGGAAATGTTGTAACTATGTGAGATGAATTAACAGAACACAAAGCAATTTCTCAGAAAGCTTCTTTTCAGTTTTTATCTTACGATATTTCCTTTTTCACCATAGACCTCTATGGGCTTCCAAATCTCACTTTGCAAATTCCACAAGAACAGTCTTAGCGAAAGAATTATTGAGTGGAAAGCTGTAACTCTTTGAGGTGAATTAACAGAACAAAAAGGAGTTTCTCAGAAAGCTTCTTTCCGCTTTTTAACAGAAGATATTTCCTTTTTCACCATAGCGCTCTATGGGCTTCCAAATATCATTTTGCAAATCCCACAACAACAGTCTTAGCGAAAGGCTTCTTGAAGGGAAAGCTGTAACTGGGTGAGTTCTATTATCAGAACACATGGCAGTTTCTCAGAAAGCTTCTTTCCAGTTTTTAACTGAAGATATTTCCTTTTTCACCATAGCCCTCTATGTGCTTCCAAATATCACTTTGCAAATTCGACAACAGCCTTAGCGAAAGGCTTTTAGAGGGAAATGTAACTCTGTGAGATGAATTAACAGAACACAAAGCAGTTTCTCAGAAAGCTTCTTTCCAGTTTTTAACGGAAAATAATTCCTTTTTCACAATAGCCCTCTATGGGATTCTAAATATCACTTTCCAAATTTCAGAAGAACAGTCTTAGTGAACAGCCTCTTGAGGGGAAATCTGTAACTCTCTGAGATGAATTAACAGAACACAAAGCAGTTTCTCAGAAATCTTCTTTCCAGTTTTTAACGGAAGATATGTCCTTTTTCACCATAGCCCTCTATGGGCTTGCAAATATCACTTTGCAAATTCCACAAGAACAGTCTTACCGAAATGCTTCTTGAGAAGAAAGCTGTAACTCTGTGAGATGAATTAACAGAAAACAAAGCAGTTTCTCAGAAAATTTCTTTCCAGTTTTTAATGGAAGATATGTCCTTTTTCACCATAGCCCTCTATGGGCTTCCAAATATCACTTTGCAAATTCCACAAGAACAGTCTTCGGGAAAGGCTTCTGGAGGGGAAACCTGTAACTCTGTGAGATGAATTAACAGAACACAAAGCAGTTTCTCAGAAAGCTTCTTTCCAGTTTTTAACTGAAGATATTTCCTTTTTCACCATAGCCCTCTAAGGGCTTCCAAATATCACATTGCAAATGCCACAAGAACAGTCTTAGCGAAAGGCTTCTAGAGGGGAAAGCTGTAACTCGGTTAGATGTATTAACAGAACACACGGCAGTATCACAGAATGCTTCTTTCCAGTTTTTAACGGAAGATATTCCCTTTTTCACCATAGCCCTCTAAGGGCTTCCAAATATCACTTTGCAAATTCCACAAGAACAGTCTTAGCGAAAGGCTTCTTGAGGTGAAAGCTGTAACACGGTGAGATATTTTAACAGAACACACATCAGTTTCTCAGAAAGCTTCTTTCCGATTTTTAACGTAAGTTATTTCCTTTTTCACCATAGCCCTCTACGGGCTTCTAAGATCACTTTGCAAATTCCACAAGAACAGTCTTAGCGAAAGGCTTCTGGGAGCAAAGCTGTAATTCTGTGAGATGAACTAACAAAACACGAAGCAGTTTCTCAGAAATCTTCTTTTCGGTTTTTAATGGAAGAAATGTCCTTGTTCATCATAGCCCTCAATGGGCTTCCAAATTTCACTTTGCAAATTCCACAAGAACAGTCTTAGCGAAAGGCTTTTTGAGGGGAAAGCTGTAACTCTGGTGACGAATTAACAGAACACAAAGCAGTTTCTCAGAAAGCTTCTTTTCAGTTTTTGTCTTAGGATACTTCCTTTTTCACCGTAGCCCTCTATGGGTTTCCAAATATCACTTTGCATATTCCAAAAGAACAGCCTTAGTGATCGGCTTCATGATAGGAAAGCTGTAACTCTGTGAGATTAATTAACGGAACACAAAGCAGTTTCTCAGAAAGGTTCTTTCCAGTTTTTAGCGGAAGATATTTCCTTTTTCACCATAGTCCACTATGGGCTTCAAAATATCACTTTGAAAATTCCACAAGAACAGTCTTAGTGAACGGCCTCTTGAGGGGAAATCTGTAACTGTCTGAGATGAATTAACAGAACACAAAGCAGTATCTCAGAAATCTTCTTTCCAGTTTTTAACGAAAGATATTTCCTTTTTCACCAAAGTCCTCTATGGGATTACAAATATCAGTTTGCAAATTACACAACAACAGTCTTAGTGAAGGGCTTCTTGAGGGGAAAGCTGTAACACTGTGAGATGAACTAACACAACACAAAGCAGTTTCTCAGACAGCTTCTTTTCGGTTTTTATCTTAGGATATTTCCATTTTCAAAATAGCCCTCTATGGGCTTCCAAGTATCACTTTGCAAATTCCACAAGAACAGTCTTATAGAAAGGCTTCTTGAGGGGAAAGCTGTAACTCGGTGAGATGTATTAACAGAACACACGGCAGTTTCTCAGAAAGCTTCTTTCCAGTTTTTAACGGAAGTTATTTCCCTTTTCACCATAGCCCTCCATGGGCTTCCAAATATCACTTTGCAAATTCCAGAAGAACAGTCTTAGCGAAAGGCTTCTGAAGGGGAAATCTGTAACTCTGTGAGTTGAATTAACAGAACACAAAGCAGTTTCTCACAAATCTTCTTTCCAGTTTTTAAAGGAAGTTAGTTCCTTATTCACCATAGTCCTCTATGGGCTTCCAAATATGACTTTGCAAATTCCACAAGAACAGTCTTAGCGAAAGGCTTCTTGCGGGGGGAAGCTGTAACTCTGTGAGATGAATTAACAGAACACAAAGCAGTCTCTCAGAAAGCTTCTTTCCAGTTTTTAACTGAAGATATTTCCTTTTTCACTATAGCCCTCTATGGGCTTCCAAATATCACTTTGGAAATCCCACAAGAACAGTCTTAGCGAAAGGCTTCTTGAGAGAAAAGCTGTACCTCGGTGATATGTACTAACAGAACACACCGCATTTTCTCAGAATGGTTCTTTCCAGTTTTTAACGGAAGATATTTCCTTTTTCACCTTAGCCCTCTATGGGCTTCCAAATATCACTTTGCAAATTTCACAAAACAGTCTTAGTTAACGGCTTCTTGAGGGGAAAGCTGTAACTCTGAGAGTGAACTAACAAAACACAAAACAGCTTTCCATACAGCTTCTTTTCGGTTTTTATCTTAGGATATTTCCATTTTCACCATAGCCTACTATGGGCATCGAAATATCACTTTGGAAATTCCACAAAAACAGTCTTAGCGGAAGGATTCTTGAGGCAAAAGCAGTAACTCTTTGAGATGAATTAACAGAACACAAAGCAGTTTCTCAGAAAGCTTCTTTTCAGTTTTTAACTGAAGGTATTTCCTTTTTCAACATATCCCTCTATGGGCTTCAAAATATCACTTTGTAAATTCCACAAGAACAGCCTTAGCGAAAGGTTTCCTGAGGTAAAAGAGTAACTGTGAGTTGAATTAACAGAACACAAAGCAGTTTCTCAGAAAGCTTCTTTTCGGATTTTATCTTACTATATTTCCTTTTTCAACATAGCCCTCTATGGTCTTCCAAATATCACTTTGCAAATTACACAAGAACAGTCTTTGTGAAAGACTTCTTGAGGGGAAAGCTGTAACTCTCTGAGATGAATTAACAGAACACAAAGCAGTTTCTCAGAAAGCTTCTTTTCAGTTTTTATCTTAGGATATTTCCTTTTTCAACATAGCCCTCTATGGGCTTCCAAAAACATTTTGCAAATTCCACAAGAACAGTCTTAGCGAAAGGATTCTGGAGATAAAAGCTGTAAATCTGTAAGATGAATTAAAAGAATTCAAAGCAGTTTCTCAGAAACCTTCTTTTCGTTTTTTATCTTAGGATATTTCCATTTTCACCATACGGCTATAGGGTTTCCAAATATCACTTTGCAAATTCCAGAAGAAAAGTCTTAGCGAAAGGCTTCTTGAGGGTAAAGCTGTAACTCTGTAAGATGAATTAACAGAACACAAAACATTTTCTCAGAAACCTACTTTTCAGTTTTTACCTTAGGATATTTCCTTTTTCACCATAGCCCTCTATGGGATTCCAATTATCACTTTGAAAATTCCACATGAACAGTCTTAGTGAAAGTCTTCTTGAGGGGAAAGCTGTAACTCTGTGAGAGGAACTAACTGAACACAAAGCAGTTTCTCAGAAAGCTTCTTTCCAGTTTTTAACTGAGGATATTTCCTTTTTCACCATAGCCCTTTTGGGCTTCCACATATCACTTTGCAAATTCCACAAGAACAGTCTTAGCGAAAGGGTTCTTGAGGGGAAATCTCTAACTCTGTGAGATGAATTACCAGAACACAAAGCATTTTCTCACAAATCTTCTTTCCAGTTTTTAACGGAGGATATTTCCTTTCTCACCATAGTTCTCTATGGGCTTCCAAATATCACATTGGAAATCCCACAAGAACAGTCTTAGCGAAAGGCTTCTTGAGAGGAAAGCTGTAACTCAGTGAGACGTATTAACAGAAGACACGGCATTTTCTCAGAATGCTTCTTTCCAGTTTTTAACGGAAGATATTTCCTTTTTCACCATAGTCCTCTATGGGTTTCCAAATATCACTTTCCAAATTTCACAAAACAGTCTTAATGAACGGCTTCTTGAGGGAAAAGCTGTAGCTCTGTGAGATGAACTAACAGAACACAAAGCAGTTTTTCAGACAGCTTCTCTTCGGTAAGTATCTTAGGATATTTCCATTTTCACCATAGCCCTCTAAGGGCTTCCACATATCACTTTGGAAATTCCTCAAAAACAGTCTTAGCGGAAGGCTTCTTGAGGGGAAAGCTGTAACTCTTTGAGATGAATTAACAGAACACAAAGCAGTTTCTCGGAAAACTTCTTTTCATTTTTTAACTGAAGGTATTTCCATTTTCACCTTAGCCCTCTATGGGATTCCAAATATCACTATGCAATTTCCACAAGAACAGTGGAAGTGAAAGACTTCAGGAGGGGAAAACTGTAACGCTGTGAGATGAATTAACAGAACACAAAGCAGTTTCTCAGATATCTTCTTTCCAGTTTTTAACGAAAGATATTTCCTTTTTCACCATAGTCCTCTATGGGCTTCCAAATATCACTTTGAAAATCCCACAAGAACAGTCTTAGCGAAAGCCTTCTTGACGGGAAAGCTGTAACTCGGTGAGATGCTTTAACAGAACACACGGCAGTTTCTCAAAAAGCTTCTTTCCAGTTTTTAACGGAAGATATGTCCTTTTTCACCATAGCCCTCTATGGGCTTCCAAATATCACTTTGCAAATTCCACAAGAACAGTTTTACCGAAAGGCTTCTTGAGAAGAAAGCTGTAACTCTGTGAGATGAATTAACAGAACACAAAGCAGTTTCACAGAAAGCTTCATTTCAGTTTTTATCTTTGGATGTTTTCTTTTTCATCATAGCCCTCTATGTGCCTTCAAATATCACTTTGAAAATTCCACAAGGAAAGTCTTAGTGAACGGCTTCTTGAGGGGAAAACTGTAACTCTGTGAGATGAATTAACAGAACACAAAGCAGTTTCTCAGATAGCTTCTTTCCAGTTTCTAACGGAGGATATTTCCTTTTAAGCCATAGCCCTCTATGGGCTTCCAAGTATCACTTTGCAAGTTTCACAAGAACAGTCTTAGCGAAAGGCTTCCTGAGGGGAAAGTTGTAACTCTGTGAGATGAATTAACAGAACACAAAGCAGTTTCTCAAAAAGCTTCTTTTCAGTTTTTAACCGAAGATATTTCCTTTTTCAACATAACCCTGTATGGGCTTCCAAATATCACTTTGCAAATTCCACAAGAACAGTCTTAGCGAAAGGCTTTTAGAGGGAAATGTTGTAACTATGTGAGATGAATTAACAGAACACAAAGCAATTTCTCAGAAAGCTTCTTTTCAGTTTTTATCTTACGATATTTCCTTTTTCACCATAGACCTCTATGGGCTTCCAAATCTCACTTTGCAAATTCCACAAGAACAGTCTTAGCGAAAGAATTATTGAGTGGAAAGCTGTAACTCTTTGAGGTGAATTAACAGAACAAAAAGGAGTTTCTCAGAAAGCTTCTTTCCGCTTTTTAACAGAAGATATTTCCTTTTTCACCATAGCGCTCTATGGGCTTCCAAATATCATTTTGCAAATCCCACAACAACAGTCTTAGCGAAAGGCTTCTTGAAGGGAAAGCTGTAAGTGGGTGAGTTCTATTATCAGAACACATGGCAGTTTCTCAGAAAGCTTCTTTCCAGTTTTTAACTGAAGATATTTCCTTTTTCACCATAGCCCTCTATGTGCTTCCAAATATCACTTTGCAAATTCGACAACAGCCTTAGCGAAAGGCTTTTAGAGGGAAATGTAACTCTGTGAGATGAATTAACAGAACACAAAGCAGTTTCTCAGAAAGCTTCTTTCCAGTTTTTAACGGAAAATAATTCCTTTTTCACAATAGCCCTCTATGGGATTCTAAATATCACTTTCCAAATTTCAGAAGAACAGTCTTAGTGAACAGCCTCTTGAGGGGAAATCTGTAACTCTCTGAGATGAATTAACAGAACACAAAGCAGTTTCTCAGAAATCTTCTTTCCAGTTTTTAACGGAAGATATGTCCTTTTTCACCATAGCCCTCTATGGGCTTGCAAATATCACTTTGCAAATTCCACAAGAACAGTCTTACCGAAATGCTTCTTGAGAAGAAAGCTGTAACTCTGTGAGATGAATTAACAGAAAACAAAGCAGTTTCTCAGAAAATTTCTTTCCAGTTTTTAATGGAAGATATGTCCTTTTTCACCATAGCCCTCTATGGGCTTCCAAATATCACTTTGCAAATTCCACAAGAACAGTCTTCGGGAAAGGCTTCTGGAGGGGAAACCTGTAACTCTGTGAGATGAATTAACAGAACACAAAGCAGTTTCTCAGAAAGCTTCTTTCCAGTTTTTAACTGAAGATATTTCCTTTTTCACCATAGCCCTCTAAGGGCTTCCAAATATCACATTGCAAATGCCACAAGAACAGTCTTAGCGAAAGGCTTCTAGAGGGGAAAGCTGTAACTCGGTTAGATGTATTAACAGAACACACGGCAGTATCACAGAATGCTTCTTTCCAGTTTTTAACGGAAGATATTCCCTTTTTCACCATAGCCCTCTAAGGGCTTCCAAATATCACTTTGCAAATTCCACAAGAACAGTCTTAGCGAAAGGCTTCTTGAGGTGAAAGCTGTAACACGGTGAGATATTTTAACAGAACACACATCAGTTTCTCAGAAAGCTTCTTTCCGATTTTTAACGTAAGTTATTTCCTTTTTCACCATAGCCCTCTACGGGCTTCTAAGATCACTTTGCAAATTCCACAAGAACAGTCTTAGCGAAAGGCTTCTGGGAGCAAAGCTGTAATTCTGTGAGATGAACTAACAAAACACGAAGCAGTTTCTCAGAAATCTTCTTTTCGGTTTTTAATGGAAGAAATGTCCTTGTTCATCATAGCCCTCAATGGGCTTCCAAATTTCACTTTGCAAATTCCACAAGAACAGTCTTAGCGAAAGGCTTTTTGAGGGGAAAGCTGTAACTCTGGTGACGAATTAACAGAACACAAAGCAGTTTCTCAGAAAGCTTCTTTTCAGTTTTTGTCTTAGGATACTTCCTTTTTCACCGTAGCCCTCTATGGGTTTCCAAATATCACTTTGCATATTCCAAAAGAACAGCCTTAGTGATCGGCTTCATGATAGGAAAGCTGTAACTCTGTGAGATTAATTAACGGAACACAAAGCAGTTTCTCAGAAAGGTTCTTTCCAGTTTTTAGCGGAAGATATTTCCTTTTTCACCATAGTCCACTATGGGCTTCAAAATATCACTTTGAAAATTCCACAAGAACAGTCTTAGTGAACGGCCTCTTGAGGGGAAATCTGTAACTGTCTGAGATGAATTAACAGAACACAAAGCAGTATCTCAGAAATCTTCTTTCCAGTTTTTAACGAAAGATATTTCCTTTTTCACCAAAGTCCTCTATGGGATTACAAATATCAGTTTGCAAATTACACAACAACAGTCTTAGTGAAGGGCTTCTTGAGGGGAAAGCTGTAACACTGTGAGATGAACTAACACAACACAAAGCAGTTTCTCAGACAGCTTCTTTTCGGTTTTTATCTTAGGATATTTCCATTTTCAAAATAGCCCTCTATGGGCTTCCAAGTATCACTTTGCAAATTCCACAAGAACAGTCTTATAGAAAGGCTTCTTGAGGGGAAAGCTGTAACTCGGTGAGATGTATTAACAGAACACACGGCAGTTTCTCAGAAAGCTTCTTTCCAGTTTTTAACGGAAGTTATTTCCCTTTTCACCATAGCCCTCCATGGGCTTCCAAATATCACTTTGCAAATTCCAGAAGAACAGTCTTAGCGAAAGGCTTCTGAAGGGGAAATCTGTAACTCTGTGAGTTGAATTAACAGAACACAAAGCAGTTTCTCACAAATCTTCTTTCCAGTTTTTAAAGGAAGTTAGTTCCTTATTCACCATAGTCCTCTATGGGCTTCCAAATATGACTTTGCAAATTCCACAAGAACAGTCTTAGCGAAAGGCTTCTTGCGGGGGGAAGCTGTAACTCTGTGAGATGAATTAACAGAACACAAAGCAGTCTCTCAGAAAGCTTCTTTCCAGTTTTTAACTGAAGATATTTCCTTTTTCACTATAGCCCTCTATGGGCTTCCAAATATCACTTTGGAAATCCCACAAGAACAGTCTTAGCGAAAGGCTTCTTGAGAGAAAAGCTGTACCTCGGTGATATGTACTAACAGAACACACCGCATTTTCTCAGAATGGTTCTTTCCAGTTTTTAACGGAAGATATTTCCTTTTTCACCTTAGCCCTCTATGGGCTTCCAAATATCACTTTGCAAATTTCACAAAACAGTCTTAGTTAACGGCTTCTTGAGGGGAAAGCTGTAACTCTGAGAGTGAACTAACAAAACACAAAACAGCTTTCCATACAGCTTCTTTTCGGTTTTTATCTTAGGATATTTCCATTTTCACCATAGCCTACTATGGGCATCGAAATATCACTTTGGAAATTCCACAAAAACAGTCTTAGCGGAAGGATTCTTGAGGCAAAAGCAGTAACTCTTTGAGATGAATTAACAGAACACAAAGCAGTTTCTCAGAAAGCTTCTTTTCAGTTTTTAACTGAAGGTATTTCCTTTTTCAACATATCCCTCTATGGGCTTCAAAATATCACTTTGTAAATTCCACAAGAACAGCCTTAGCGAAAGGTTTCCTGAGGTAAAAGAGTAACTGTGAGTTGAATTAACAGAACACAAAGCAGTTTCTCAGAAAGCTTCTTTTCGGATTTTATCTTACTATATTTCCTTTTTCAACATAGCCCTCTATGGTCTTCCAAATATCACTTTGCAAATTACACAAGAACAGTCTTTGTGAAAGACTTCTTGAGGGGAAAGCTGTAACTCTCTGAGATGAATTAACAGAACACAAAGCAGTTTCTCAGAAAGCTTCTTTTCAGTTTTTATCTTAGGATATTTCCTTTTTCAACATAGCCCTCTATGGGCTTCCAAAAACATTTTGCAAATTCCACAAGAACAGTCTTAGCGAAAGGATTCTGGAGATAAAAGCTGTAAATCTGTAAGATGAATTAAAAGAATTCAAAGCAGTTTCTCAGAAACCTTCTTTTCGTTTTTTATCTTAGGATATTTCCATTTTCACCATACGGCTATAGGGTTTCCAAATATCACTTTGCAAATTCCAGAAGAAAAGTCTTAGCGAAAGGCTTCTTGAGGGTAAAGCTGTAACTCTGTAAGATGAATTAACAGAACACAAAACATTTTCTCAGAAACCTACTTTTCAGTTTTTACCTTAGGATATTTCCTTTTTCACCATAGCCCTCTATGGGATTCCAATTATCACTTTGAAAATTCCACATGAACAGTCTTAGTGAAAGTCTTCTTGAGGGGAAAGCTGTAACTCTGTGAGAGGAACTAACTGAACACAAAGCAGTTTCTCAGAAAGCTTCTTTCCAGTTTTTAACTGAGGATATTTCCTTTTTCACCATAGCCCTTTTGGGCTTCCACATATCACTTTGCAAATTCCACAAGAACAGTCTTAGCGAAAGGGTTCTTGAGGGGAAATCTCTAACTCTGTGAGATGAATTACCAGAACACAAAGCATTTTCTCACAAATCTTCTTTCCAGTTTTTAACGGAGGATATTTCCTTTCTCACCATAGTTCTCTATGGGCTTCCAAATATCACATTGGAAATCCCACAAGAACAGTCTTAGCGAAAGGCTTCTTGAGAGGAAAGCTGTAACTCAGTGAGACGTATTAACAGAAGACACGGCATTTTCTCAGAATGCTTCTTTCCAGTTTTTAACGGAAGATATTTCCTTTTTCACCATAGTCCTCTATGGGTTTCCAAATATCACTTTCCAAATTTCACAAAACAGTCTTAATGAACGGCTTCTTGAGGGAAAAGCTGTAGCTCTGTGAGATGAACTAACAGAACACAAAGCAGTTTTTCAGACAGCTTCTCTTCGGTAAGTATCTTAGGATATTTCCATTTTCACCATAGCCCTCTATGGGCTTCCACATATCACTTTGGAAATTCCTCAAAAACAGTCTTAGCGGAAGGCTTCTTGAGGGGAAAGCTGTAACTCTTTGAGATGAATTAACAGAACACAAAGCAGTTTCTCGGAAAACTTCTTTTCATTTCTTAACTGAAGGTATTTCCATTTTCACCATAGCCCTCTATGGGATTCCAAATATCACTATGCAATTTCCACAAGAACAGTGGAAGTGAAAGACTTCAGGAGGGGAAAACTGTAACGCTGTGAGATGAATTAACAGAACACAAAGCAGTTTCTCAGATATCTTCTTTCCAGTTTTTAACGAAAGATATTTCCTTTTTCACCATAGTCCTCTATGGGCTTCCAAATATCACTTTGAAAATCCCACAAGAACAGTCTTAGCGAAAGCCTTCTTGACGGGAAAGCTGTAACTCGGTGAGATGCTTTAACAGAACACACGGCAGTTTCTCAAAAAGCTTCTTTCCAGTTTTTAACGGAAGATATGTCCTTTTTCACCATAGCCCTCTATGGGCTTCCAAATATCACTTTGCAAATTCCACAAGAACAGTTTTACCGAAAGGCTTCTTGAGAAGAAAGCTGTAACTCTGTGAGATGAATTAACAGAACACAAAGCAGTTTCACAGAAAGCTTCATTTCAGTTTTTATCTTTGGATGTTTTCTTTTTCATCATAGCCCTCTATGTGCCTTCAAATATCACTTTGAAAATTCCACAAGGAAAGTCTTAGTGAACGGCTTCTTGAGGGGAAAACTGTAACTCTGTGAGATGAATTAACAGAACACAAAGCAGTTTCTCAGATAGCTTCTTTCCAGTTTCTAACGGAGGATATTTCCTTTTAAGCCATAGCCCTCTATGGGCTTCCAAGTATCACTTTGCAAGTTTCACAAGAACAGTCTTAGCGAAAGGCTTCCTGAGGGGAAAGTTGTAACTCTGTGAGATGAATTAACAGAACACAAAGCAGTTTCTCAAAAAGCTTCTTTTCAGTTTTTAACCGAAGATATTTCCTTTTTCAACATAACCCTGTATGGGCTTCCAAATATCACTTTGCAAATTCCACAAGAACAGTCTTAGCGAAAGGCTTTTAGAGGGAAATGTTTGTAACTATGTGAGATGAATTAACAGAACACAAAGCAATTTCTCAGAAAGCTTCTTTTCAGTTTTTATCTTACGATATTTCCTTTTTCACCATAGACCTCTATGGGCTTCCAAATCTCACTTTGCAAATTCCACAAGAACAGTCTTAGCGAAAGAATTATTGAGTGGAAAGCTGTAACTCTTTGAGGTGAATTAACAGAACAAAAAGGAGTTTCTCAGAAAGCTTCTTTCCGCTTTTTAACAGAAGATATTTCCTTTTTCACCATAGCGCTCTATGGGCTTCCAAATATCATTTTGCAAATCCCACAACAACAGTCTTAGCGAAAGGCTTCTTGAAGGGAAAGCTGTAAGTGGGTGAGTTCTATTATCAGAACACATGGCAGTTTCTCAGAAAGCTTCTTTCCAGTTTTTAACTGAAGATATTTCCTTTTTCACCATAGCCCTCTATGTGCTTCCAAATATCACTTTGCAAATTCGACAACAGCCTTAGCGAAAGGCTTTTAGAGGGAAATGTAACTCTGTGAGATGAATTAACAGAACACAAAGCAGTTTCTCAGAAAGCTTCTTTCCAGTTTTTAACGGAAAATAATTCCTTTTTCACAATAGCCCTCTATGGGATTCTAAATATCACTTTCCAAATTTCAGAAGAACAGTCTTAGTGAACAGCCTCTTGAGGGGAAATCTGTAACTCTCTGAGATGAATTAACAGAACACAAAGCAGTTTCTCAGAAATCTTCTTTCCAGTTTTTAACGGAAGATATGTCCTTTTTCACCATAGCCCTCTATGGGCTTGCAAATATCACTTTGCAAATTCCACAAGAACAGTCTTACCGAAATGCTTCTTGAGAAGAAAGCTGTAACTCTGTGAGATGAATTAACAGAAAACAAAGCAGTTTCTCAGAAAATTTCTTTCCAGTTTTTAATGGAAGATATGTCCTTTTTCACCATAGCCCTCTATGGGCTTCCAAATATCACTTTGCAAATTCCACAAGAACAGTCTTCGGGAAAGGCTTCTGGAGGGGAAACCTGTAACTCTGTGAGATGAATTAACAGAACACAAAGCAGTTTCTCAGAAAGCTTCTTTCCAGTTTTTAACTGAAGATATTTCCTTTTTCACCATAGCCCTCTAAGGGCTTCCAAATATCACATTGCAAATGCCACAAGAACAGTCTTAGCGAAAGGCTTCTAGAGGGGAAAGCTGTAACTCGGTTAGATGTATTAACAGAACACACGGCAGTATCACAGAATGCTTCTTTCCAGTTTTTAACGGAAGATATTCCCTTTTTCACCATAGCCCTCTAAGGGCTTCCAAATATCACTTTGCAAATTCCACAAGAACAGTCTTAGCGAAAGGCTTCTTGAGGTGAAAGCTGTAACACGGTGAGATATTTTAACAGAACACACATCAGTTTCTCAGAAAGCTTCTTTCCGATTTTTAACGTAAGTTATTTCCTTTTTCACCATAGCCCTCTACGGGCTTCTAAGATCACTTTGCAAATTCCACAAGAACAGTCTTAGCGAAAGGCTTCTGGGAGCAAAGCTGTAATTCTGTGAGATGAACTAACAAAACACGAAGCAGTTTCTCAGAAATCTTCTTTTCGGTTTTTAATGGAAGAAATGTCCTTGTTCATCATAGCCCTCAATGGGCTTCCAAATTTCACTTTGCAAATTCCACAAGAACAGTCTTAGCGAAAGGCTTTTTGAGGGGAAAGCTGTAACTCTGGTGACGAATTAACAGAACACAAAGCAGTTTCTCAGAAAGCTTCTTTTCAGTTTTTGTCTTAGGATACTTCCTTTTTCACCGTAGCCCTCTATGGGTTTCCAAATATCACTTTGCATATTCCAAAAGAACAGCCTTAGTGATCGGCTTCATGATAGGAAAGCTGTAACTCTGTGAGATTAATTAACGGAACACAAAGCAGTTTCTCAGAAAGGTTCTTTCCAGTTTTTAGCGGAAGATATTTCCTTTTTCACCATAGTCCACTATGGGCTTCAAAATATCACTTTGAAAATTCCACAAGAACAGTCTTAGTGAACGGCCTCTTGAGGGGAAATCTGTAACTGTCTGAGATGAATTAACAGAACACAAAGCAGTATCTCAGAAATCTTCTTTCCAGTTTTTAACGAAAGATATTTCCTTTTTCACCAAAGTCCTCTATGGGATTACAAATATCAGTTTGCAAATTACACAACAACAGTCTTAGTGAAGGGCTTCTTGAGGGGAAAGCTGTAACACTGTGAGATGAACTAACACAACACAAAGCAGTTTCTCAGACAGCTTCTTTTCGGTTTTTATCTTAGGATATTTCCATTTTCAAAATAGCCCTCTATGGGCTTCCAAGTATCACTTTGCAAATTCCACAAGAACAGTCTTATAGAAAGGCTTCTTGAGGGGAAAGCTGTAACTCGGTGAGATGTATTAACAGAACACACGGCAGTTTCTCAGAAAGCTTCTTTCCAGTTTTTAACGGAAGTTATTTCCCTTTTCACCATAGCCCTCCATGGGCTTCCAAATATCACTTTGCAAATTCCAGAAGAACAGTCTTAGCGAAAGGCTTCTGAAGGGGAAATCTGTAACTCTGTGAGTTGAATTAACAGAACACAAAGCAGTTTCTCACAAATCTTCTTTCCAGTTTTTAAAGGAAGTTAGTTCCTTATTCACCATAGTCCTCTATGGGCTTCCAAATATGACTTTGCAAATTCCACAAGAACAGTCTTAGCGAAAGGCTTCTTGCGGGGGGAAGCTGTAACTCTGTGAGATGAATTAACAGAACACAAAGCAGTCTCTCAGAAAGCTTCTTTCCAGTTTTTAACTGAAGATATTTCCTTTTTCACTATAGCCCTCTATGGGCTTCCAAATATCACTTTGGAAATCCCACAAGAACAGTCTTAGCGAAAGGCTTCTTGAGAGAAAAGCTGTACCTCGGTGATATGTACTAACAGAACACACCGCATTTTCTCAGAATGGTTCTTTCCAGTTTTTAACGGAAGATATTTCCTTTTTCACCTTAGCCCTCTATGGGCTTCCAAATATCACTTTGCAAATTTCACAAAACAGTCTTAGTTAACGGCTTCTTGAGGGGAAAGCTGTAACTCTGAGAGTGAACTAACAAAACACAAAACAGCTTTCCATACAGCTTCTTTTCGGTTTTTATCTTAGGATATTTCCATTTTCACCATAGCCTACTATGGGCATCGAAATATCACTTTGGAAATTCCACAAAAACAGTCTTAGCGGAAGGATTCTTGAGGCAAAAGCAGTAACTCTTTGAGATGAATTAACAGAACACAAAGCAGTTTCTCAGAAAGCTTCTTTTCAGTTTTTAACTGAAGGTATTTCCTTTTTCAACATATCCCTCTATGGGCTTCAAAATATCACTTTGTAAATTCCACAAGAACAGCCTTAGCGAAAGGTTTCCTGAGGTAAAAGAGTAACTGTGAGTTGAATTAACAGAACACAAAGCAGTTTCTCAGAAAGCTTCTTTTCGGATTTTATCTTACTATATTTCCTTTTTCAACATAGCCCTCTATGGTCTTCCAAATATCACTTTGCAAATTACACAAGAACAGTCTTTGTGAAAGACTTCTTGAGGGGAAAGCTGTAACTCTCTGAGATGAATTAACAGAACACAAAGCAGTTTCTCAGAAAGCTTCTTTTCAGTTTTTATCTTAGGATATTTCCTTTTTCAACATAGCCCTCTATGGGCTTCCAAAAACATTTTGCAAATTCCACAAGAACAGTCTTAGCGAAAGGATTCTGGAGATAAAAGCTGTAAATCTGTAAGATGAATTAAAAGAATTCAAAGCAGTTTCTCAGAAACCTTCTTTTCGTTTTTTATCTTAGGATATTTCCATTTTCACCATACGGCTATAGGGTTTCCAAATATCACTTTGCAAATTCCAGAAGAAAAGTCTTAGCGAAAGGCTTCTTGAGGGTAAAGCTGTAACTCTGTAAGATGAATTAACAGAACACAAAACATTTTCTCAGAAACCTACTTTTCAGTTTTTACCTTAGGATATTTCCTTTTTCACCATAGCCCTCTATGGGATTCCAATTATCACTTTGAAAATTCCACATGAACAGTCTTAGTGAAAGTCTTCTTGAGGGGAAAGCTGTAACTCTGTGAGAGGAACTAACTGAACACAAAGCAGTTTCTCAGAAAGCTTCTTTCCAGTTTTTAACTGAGGATATTTCCTTTTTCACCATAGCCCTTTTGGGCTTCCACATATCACTTTGCAAATTCCACAAGAACAGTCTTAGCGAAAGGGTTCTTGAGGGGAAATCTCTAACTCTGTGAGATGAATTACCAGAACACAAAGCATTTTCTCACAAATCTTCTTTCCAGTTTTTAACGGAGGATATTTCCTTTCTCACCATAGTTCTCTATGGGCTTCCAAATATCACATTGGAAATCCCACAAGAACAGTCTTAGCGAAAGGCTTCTTGAGAGGAAAGCTGTAACTCAGTGAGACGTATTAACAGAAGACACGGCATTTTCTCAGAATGCTTCTTTCCAGTTTTTAACGGAAGATATTTCCTTTTTCACCATAGTCCTCTATGGGTTTCCAAATATCACTTTCCAAATTTCACAAAACAGTCTTAATGAACGGCTTCTTGAGGGAAAAGCTGTAGCTCTGTGAGATGAACTAACAGAACACAAAGCAGTTTTTCAGACAGCTTCTCTTCGGTAAGTATCTTAGGATATTTCCATTTTCACCATAGCCCTCTATGGGCTTCCACATATCACTTTGGAAATTCCTCAAAAACAGTCTTAGCGGAAGGCTTCTTGAGGGGAAAGCTGTAACTCTTTGAGATGAATTAACAGAACACAAAGCAGTTTCTCGGAAAACTTCTTTTCATTTTTTAACTGAAGGTATTTCCATTTTCACCATAGCCCTCTATGGGATTCCAAATATCACTATGCAATTTCCACAAGAACAGTGGAAGTGAAAGACTTCGGGAGGGGAAAACTGTAACGCTGTGAGATGAATTAACAGAACACAAAGCAGTTTCTCAGATATCTTCTTTCCAGTTTTTAACGAAAGATATTTCCTTTTTCACCATAGTCCTCTATGGGCTTCCAAATATCACTTTGAAAATCCCACAAGAACAGTCTTAGCGAAAGCCTTCTTGACGGGAAAGCTGTAACTCGGTGAGATGCTTTAACAGAACACACGGCAGTTTCTCAAAAAGCTTCTTTCCAGTTTTTAACGGAAGATATGTCCTTTTTCACCATAGCCCTCTATGGGCTTCCAAATATCACTTTGCAAATTCCACAAGAACAGTTTTACCGAAAGGCTTCTTGAGAAGAAAGCTGTAACTCTGTGAGATGAATTAACAGAACACAAAGCAGTTTCACAGAAAGCTTCATTTCAGTTTTTATCTTTGGATGTTTTCTTTTTCATCATAGCCCTCTATGTGCCTTCAAATATCACTTTGAAAATTCCACAAGGAAAGTCTTAGTGAACGGCTTCTTGAGGGGAAAACTGTAACTCTGTGAGATGAATTAACAGAACACAAAGCAGTTTCTCAGATAGCTTCTTTCCAGTTTCTAACGGAGGATATTTCCTTTTAAGCCATAGCCCTCTATGGGCTTCCAAGTATCACTTTGCAAGTTTCACAAGAACAGTCTTAGCGAAAGGCTTCCTGAGGGGAAAGTTGTAACTCTGTGAGATGAATTAACAGAACACAAAGCAGTTTCTCAAAAAGCTTCTTTTCAGTTTTTAACCGAAGATATTTCCTTTTTCAACATAACCCTGTATGGGCTTCCAAATATCACTTTGCAAATTCCACAAGAACAGTCTTAGCGAAAGGCTTTTAGAGGGAAATGTTGTAACTATGTGAGATGAATTAACAGAACACAAAGCAATTTCTCAGAAAGCTTCTTTTCAGTTTTTATCTTACGATATTTCCTTTTTCACCATAGACCTCTATGGGCTTCCAAATCTCACTTTGCAAATTCCACAAGAACAGTCTTAGCGAAAGAATTATTGAGTGGAAAGCTGTAACTCTTTGAGGTGAATTAACAGAACAAAAAGGAGTTTCTCAGAAAGCTTCTTTCCGCTTTTTAACAGAAGATATTTCCTTTTTCACCATAGCGCTCTATGGGCTTCCAAATATCATTTTGCAAATCCCACAACAACAGTCTTAGCGAAAGGCTTCTTGAAGGGAAAGCTGTAACTGGGTGAGTTCTATTATCAGAACACATGGCAGTTTCTCAGAAAGCTTCTTTCCAGTTTTTAACTGAAGATATTTCCTTTTTCACCATAGCCCTCTATGTGCTTCCAAATATCACTTTGCAAATTCGACAACAGCCTTAGCGAAAGGCTTTTAGAGGGAAATGTAACTCTGTGAGATGAATTAACAGAACACAAAGCAGTTTCTCAGAAAGCTTCTTTCCAGTTTTTAACGGAAAATAATTCCTTTTTCACAATAGCCCTCTATGGGATTCTAAATATCACTTTCCAAATTTCAGAAGAACAGTCTTAGTGAACAGCCTCTTGAGGGGAAATCTGTAACTCTCTGAGATGAATTAACAGAACACAAAGCAGTTTCTCAGAAATCTTCTTTCCAGTTTTTAACGGAAGATATGTCCTTTTTCACCATAGCCCTCTATGGGCTTGCAAATATCACTTTGCAAATTCCACAAGAACAGTCTTACCGAAATGCTTCTTGAGAAGAAAGCTGTAACTCTGTGAGATGAATTAACAGAAAACAAAGCAGTTTCTCAGAAAATTTCTTTCCAGTTTTTAATGGAAGATATGTCCTTTTTCACCATAGCCCTCTATGGGCTTCCAAATATCACTTTGCAAATTCCACAAGAACAGTCTTCGGGAAAGGCTTCTGGAGGGGAAACCTGTAACTCTGTGAGATGAATTAACAGAACACAAAGCAGTTTCTCAGAAAGCTTCTTTCCAGTTTTTAACTGAAGATATTTCCTTTTTCACCATAGCCCTCTAAGGGCTTCCAAATATCACATTGCAAATGCCACAAGAACAGTCTTAGCGAAAGGCTTCTAGAGGGGAAAGCTGTAACTCGGTTAGATGTATTAACAGAACACACGGCAGTATCACAGAATGCTTCTTTCCAGTTTTTAACGGAAGATATTCCCTTTTTCACCATAGCCCTCTAAGGGCTTCCAAATATCACTTTGCAAATTCCACAAGAACAGTCTTAGCGAAAGGCTTCTTGAGGTGAAAGCTGTAACACGGTGAGATATTTTAACAGAACACACATCAGTTTCTCAGAAAGCTTCTTTCCGATTTTTAACGTAAGTTATTTCCTTTTTCACCATAGCCCTCTACGGGCTTCTAAGATCACTTTGCAAATTCCACAAGAACAGTCTTAGCGAAAGGCTTCTGGGAGCAAAGCTGTAATTCTGTGAGATGAACTAACAAAACACGAAGCAGTTTCTCAGAAATCTTCTTTTCGGTTTTTAATGGAAGAAATGTCCTTGTTCATCATAGCCCTCAATGGGCTTCCAAATTTCACTTTGCAAATTCCACAAGAACAGTCTTAGCGAAAGGCTTTTTGAGGGGAAAGCTGTAACTCTGGTGACGAATTAACAGAACACAAAGCAGTTTCTCAGAAAGCTTCTTTTCAGTTTTTGTCTTAGGATACTTCCTTTTTCACCGTAGCCCTCTATGGGTTTCCAAATATCACTTTGCATATTCCAAAAGAACAGCCTTAGTGATCGGCTTCATGATAGGAAAGCTGTAACTCTGTGAGATTAATTAACGGAACACAAAGCAGTTTCTCAGAAAGGTTCTTTCCAGTTTTTAGCGGAAGATATTTCCTTTTTCACCATAGTCCACTATGGGCTTCAAAATATCACTTTGAAAATTCCACAAGAACAGTCTTAGTGAACGGCCTCTTGAGGGGAATTCTGTAACTGTCTGAGATGAATTAACAGAACACAAAGCAGTATCTCAGAAATCTTCTTTCCAGTTTTTAACGAAAGATATTTCCTTTTTCACCAAAGTCCTCTATGGGATTACAAATATCAGTTTGCAAATTACACAACAACAGTCTTAGTGAAGGGCTTCTTGAGGGGAAAGCTGTAACACTGTGAGATGAACTAACACAACACAAAGCAGTATCTCAGACAGCTTCTTTTCGGTTTTTATCTTAGGATATTTCCATTTTCAAAATAGCCCTCTTTGGGCTTCCAAGTATCACTTTGCAAATTCCACAAGAACAGTCTTATAGAAAGGCTTCTTGAGGGGAAAGCTGTAACTCGGTGAGATGTATTAACAGAACACACGGCAGTTTCTCAGAAAGCTTCTTTCCAGTTTTTAACGGAAGTTATTTCCCTTTTCACCATAGCCCTCCATGGGCTTCCAAATATCACTTTGCAAATTCCAGAAGAACAGTCTTAGCGAAAGGCTTCTGAAGGGGAAGTCTGTAACTCTCTGAGTTGAATTAACAGAACACAAAGCAGTTTCTCACAAATCTTCTTTCCAGTTTTTAACGGAAGTTAGTTCCTTTTTCACCATAGTCCTCTATGGGCTTCCAAATATGACTTTGCAAATTCCACAAGAACAGTCTTAGCGAAAGGCTTCTTGAGGGGGGAAGCTGTAACTCTGTGAGATGAATTAACAGAACACAAAGCAGTCTCTCAGAAAGCTTCTTTCCAGTATTTAACTGAAGATATTTCCTTTTTCACTATAGCCCTCTATGGGCTTCCAAATATCACTTTGGAAATCCCACAAGAACAGTCTTAGCGAAAGGCTTCTTGAGAGAAAAGGTGTACCTCGGTGATACGTACTAACAGAACACACCGCATTTTCTCAGAATGGTTCTTTCCAGTTTTTAACGGAAGATATTTCCTTTTTCACCTTAGCCCTCTATGGGCTTCCATATATCACTTTGCAAATTTCACAAAACAGTCTTCGTTAACGGCTTCTTGAGGGGAAAGCTGTAACTCTGTGAGTGAACTAACAAAACACAAAACAGCTTTCCATACAGCTTCTTTTCGGTTTTTATCTTAGGATATTTCCATTTTCACCATAGCCTACTATGGGCATCGAAATATCACTTTGGAAATTCCACAAAAACAGTCTTAGCGGAAGGATTCTTGAGGCAAAAGCAGTAACTCTTTGAGATGAATTAACAGAACACAAAGCAGTTTCTCAGAAAGCTTCTTTTCAGTTTTTAACTGAAGGTATTTCCTTTTTCAACATAGCCCTCTATGGTCTTCCAAATATCACTTTGCAAATTACACAAGAACAGTCTTTGTGAAAGACTTCTTGAGGGGAAAGCTGTAACTCTCTGAGATGAATTAACAGAACACAAAGCAGTTTCTCAGAAAGCTTCTTTTCAGTTTTTATCTTAGGATATTTCCTTTTTCAACATAGCCCTCTATGGGCTTCCAAAAACATTTTGCAAATTCCACAAGAACAGTCTTAGCGAAAGGATTCTGGAGATAAAAGCTGTAAATCTGTAAGATGAATTAAAAGAATTCAAAGCAGTTTCTCAGAAACCTTCTTTTCGTTTTTTATCTTAGGATATTTCCATTTTCACCATACGGCTATAGGGTTTCCAAATATCACTTTGCAAATTCCAGAAGAAAAGTCTTAGCGAAAGGCTTCTTGAGGGTAAAGCTGTAACTCTGTAAGATGAATTAACAGAACACAAAACATTTTCTCAGAAACCTACTTTTCAGTTTTTACCTTAGGATATTTCCTTTTTCACCATAGCCCTCTATGGGATTCCAATTATCACTTTGAAAATTCCACATGAACAGTCTTAGTGAAAGTCTTCTTGAGGGGAAAGCTGTAACTCTGTGAGAGGAACTAACTGAACACAAAGCAGTTTCTCAGAAAGCTTCTTTCCAGTTTTTAACTGAGGATATTTCCTTTTTCACCATAGCCCTTTTGGGCTTCCACATATCACTTTGCAAATTCCACAAGAACAGTCTTAGCGAAAGGGTTCTTGAGGGGAAATCTCTAACTCTGTGAGATGAATTACCAGAACACAAAGCATTTTCTCACAAATCTTCTTTCCAGTTTTTAACGGAGGATATTTCCTTTCTCACCATAGTTCTCTATGGGCTTCCAAATATCACATTGGAAATCCCACAAGAACAGTCTTAGCGAAAGGCTTCTTGAGAGGAAAGCTGTAACTCAGTGAGACGTATTAACAGAAGACACGGCATTTTCTCAGAATGCTTCTTTCCAGTTTTTAACGGAAGATATTTCCTTTTTCACCATAGTCCTCTATGGGTTTCCAAATATCACTTTCCAAATTTCACAAAACAGTCTTAATGAACGGCTTCTTGAGGGAAAAGCTGTAGCTCTGTGAGATGAACTAACAGAACACAAAGCAGTTTTTCAGACAGCTTCTCTTCGGTAAGTATCTTAGGATATTTCCATTTTCACCATAGCCCTCTATGGGCTTCCACATATCACTTTGGAAATTTCTCAAAAACAGTCTTAGCGGAAGGCTTCTTGAGGGGAAAGCTGTAACTCTTTGAGATGAATTAACAGAACACAAAGCAGTTTCTCGGAAAACTTCTTTTCATTTTTTAACTGAAGGTATTTCCATTTTCACCATAGCCCTCTATGGGATTCCAAATATCACTATGCAATTTCCACAAGAACAGTGGAAGTGAAAGACTTCAGGAGGGGAAAACTGTAACGCTGTGAGATGAATTAACAGAACACAAAGCAGTTTCTCAGATATCTTCTTTCCAGTTTTTAACGAAAGATATTTCCTTTTTCACCATAGTCCTCTATGGGCTTCCAAATATCACTTTGAAAATCCCACAAGAACAGTCTTAGCGAAAGCCTTCTTGACGGGAAAGCTGTAACTCGGTGAGATGCTTTAACAGAACACACGGCAGTTTCTCAAAAAGCTTCTTTCCAGTTTTTAACGGAAGATATGTCCTTTTTCACCATAGCCCTCTATGGGCTTCCAAATATCACTTTGCAAATTCCACAAGAACAGTTTTACCGAAAGGCTTCTTGAGAAGAAAGCTGTAACTCTGTGAGATGAATTAACAGAACACAAAGCAGTTTCACAGAAAGCTTCATTTCAGTTTTTATCTTTGGATGTTTTCTTTTTCATCATAGCCCTCTATGTGCCTTCAAATATCACTTTGAAAATTCCACAAGGAAAGTCTTAGTGAACGGCTTCTTGAGGGGAAAACTGTAACTCTGTGAGCTGAATTAACAGAACACAAAGCAGTTTCTCAGATAGCTTCTTTCCAGTTTCTAACGGAGGATATTTCCTTTTAAGCCATAGCCCTCTATGGGCTTCCAAGTATCACTTTGCAAGTTTCACAAGAACAGTCTTAGCGAAAGGCTTCCTGAGGGAAAAGTTGTAACTCTGTGAGATGAATTAACAGAACACAAAGCAGTTTCTCAAAAAGCTTCTTTTCAGTTTTTAACCGAAGATATTTCCTTTTTCAACATAACCCTGTATGGGCTTCCAAATATCACTTTGCAAATTCCACAAGAACAGTCTTAGCGAAAGGCTTTTAGAGGGAAATGTTGTAACTATGTGAGATGAATTAACAGAACACAAAGCAATTTCTCAGAAAGCTTCTTTTCAGTTTTTATCTTACGATATTTCCTTTTTCACCATAGACCTCTATGGGCTTCCAAATCTCACTTTGCAAATTCCACAAGAACAGTCTTAGCGAAAGAATTATTGAGTGGAAAGCTGTAACTCTTTGAGGTGAATTAACAGAACAAAAAGGAGTTTCTCAGAAAGCTTCTTTCCGCTTTTTAACAGAAGATATTTCCTTTTTCACCATAGCGCTCTATGGGCTTCCAAATATCATTTTGCAAATCCCACAACAACAGTCTTAGCGAAAGGCTTCTTGAAGGGAAAGCTGTAACTGGGTGAGTTCTATTATCAGAACACATGGCAGTTTCTCAGAAAGCTTCTTTCCAGTTTTTAACTGAAGATATTTCCTTTTTCACCATAGCCCTCTATGTGCTTCCAAATATCACTTTGCAAATTCGACAACAGCCTTAGCGAAAGGCTTTTAGAGGGAAATGTAACTCTGTGAGATGAATTAACAGAACACAAAGCAGTTTCTCAGAAAGCTTCTTTCCAGTTTTTAACGGAAAATAATTCCTTTTTCACAATAGCCCTCTATGGGATTCTAAATATCACTTTCCAAATTTCAGAAGAACAGTCTTAGTGAACAGCCTCTTGAGGGGAAATCTGTAACTCTCTGAGATGAATTAACAGAACACAAAGCAGTTTCTCAGAAATCTTCTTTCCAGTTTTTAACGGAAGATATGTCCTTTTTCACCATAGCCCTCTATGGGCTTGCAAATATCACTTTGCAAATTCCACAAGAACAGTCTTACCGAAATGCTTCTTGAGAAGAAAGCTGTAACTCTGTGAGATGAATTAACAGAAAACAAAGCAGTTTCTCAGAAAATTTCTTTCCAGTTTTTAATGGAAGATATGTCCTTTTTCACCATAGCCCTCTATGGGCTTCCAAATATCACTTTGCAAATTCCACAAGAACAGTCTTCGGGAAAGGCTTCTGGAGGGGAAACCTGTAACTCTGTGAGATGAATTAACAGAACACAAAGCAGTTTCTCAGAAAGCTTCTTTCCAGTTTTTAACTGAAGATATTTCCTTTTTCACCATAGCCCTCTAAGGGCTTCCAAATATCACATTGCAAATGCCACAAGAACAGTCTTAGCGAAAGGCTTCTAGAGGGGAAAGCTGTAACTCGGTTAGATGTATTAACAGAACACACGGCAGTATCACAGAATGCTTCTTTCCAGTTTTTAACGGAAGATATTCCCTTTTTCACCATAGCCCTCTAAGGGCTTCCAAATATCACTTTGCAAATTCCACAAGAACAGTCTTAGCGAAAGGCTTCTTGAGGTGAAAGCTGTAACACGGTGAGATATTTTAACAGAACACACATCAGTTTCTCAGAAAGCTTCTTTCCGATTTTTAACGTAAGTTATTTCCTTTTTCACCATAGCCCTCTACGGGCTTCTAAGATCATTTTGCAAATTCCACAAGAACAGTCTTAGCGAAAGGCTTCTGGGAGCAAAGCTGTAATTCTGTGAGATGAACTAACAAAACACGAAGCAGTTTCTCAGAAATCTTCTTTTCGGTTTTTAATGGAAGAAATGTCCTTGTTCATCATAGCCCTCAATGGGCTTCCAAATTTCACTTTGCAAATTCCACAAGAACAGTCTTAGCGAAAGGCTTTTTGAGGGGAAAGCTGTAACTCTGGTGACGAATTAACAGAACACAAAGCAGTTTCTCAGAAAGCTTCTTTTCAGTTTTTGTCTTAGGATACTTCCTTTTTCACCGTAGCCCTCTATGGGTTTCCAAATATCACTTTGCATATTCCAAAAGAACAGCCTTAGTGATCGGCTTCATGATAGGAAAGCTGTAACTCTGTGAGATTAATTAACGGAACACAAAGCAGTTTCTCAGAAAGGTTCTTTCCAGTTTTTAGCGGAAGATATTTCCTTTTTCACCATAGTCCACTATGGGCTTCAAAATATCACTTTGAAAATTCCACAAGAACAGTCTTAGTGAACGGCCTCTTGAGGGGAATTCTGTAACTGTCTGAGATGAATTAACAGAACACAAAGCAGTATCTCAGAAATCTTCTTTCCAGTTTTTAACGAAAGATATTTCCTTTTTCACCAAAGTCCTCTATGGGATTACAAATATCAGTTTGCAAATTACACAACAACAGTCTTAGTGAAGGGCTTCTTGAGGGGAAAGCTGTAACACTGTGAGATGAACTAACACAACACAAAGCAGTATCTCAGACAGCTTCTTTTCGGTTTTTATCTTAGGATATTTCCATTTTCAAAATAGCCCTCTTTGGGCTTCCAAGTATCACTTTGCAAATTCCACAAGAACAGTCTTATAGAAAGGCTTCTTGAGGGGAAAGCTGTAACTCGGTGAGATGTATTAACAGAACACACGGCAGTTTCTCAGAAAGCTTCTTTCCAGTTTTTAACGGAAGTTATTTCCCTTTTCACCATAGCCCTCCATGGGCTTCCAAATATCACTTTGCAAATTCCAGAAGAACAGTCTTAGCGAAAGGCTTCTGAAGGGGAAATCTGTAACTCTCTGAGTTGAATTAACAGAACACAAAGCAATTTCTCACAAATCTTCTTTCCAGTTTTTAACGGAAGTTAGTTCCTTTTTCACCATAGTCCTCTATGGGCTTCCAAATATGACTTTGCAAATTCCACAAGAACAGTCTTAGCGAAAGGCTTCTTGAGGGGGGAAGCTGTAACTCTGTGAGATGAATTAACAGAACACAAAGCAGTCTCTCAGAAAGCTTCTTTCCAGTATTTAACTGAAGATATTTCCTTTTTCACTATAGCCCTCTATGGGCTTCCAAATATCACTTTGGAAATCCCACAAGAACAGTCTTAGCGAAAGGCTTCTTGAGAGAAAAGCTGTACCTCGGTGATACGTACTAAAAGAACACACCGCATTTTCTCAGAATGGTTCTTTCCAGTTTTTAACGGAAGATATTTCCTTTTTCACCTTAGCCCTCTATGGGCTTCCATATATCACTTTGCAAATTTCACAAAACAGTCTTCGTTAACGGCTTCTTGAGGGGAAAGCTGTAACTCTGTGAGTGAACTAACAAAACACAAAACAGCTTTCCATACAGCTTCTTTTCGGTTTTTATCTTAGGATATTTCCATTTTCACCATAGCCTACTATGGGCATCGAAATATCACTTTGGAAATTCCACAAAAACAGTCTTAGCGGAAGGATTCTTGAGGCAAAAGCAGTAACTCTTTGAGATGAATTAACAGAACACAAAGCAGTTTCTCAGAAAGCTTCTTTTCAGTTTTTAACTGAAGGTATTTCCTTTTTCAACATAGCCCTCTATGGTCTTCCAAATATCACTTTGCAAATTACACAAGAACAGTCTTTGTGAAAGACTTCTTGAGGGGAAAGCTGTAACTCTCTGAGATGAATTAACAGAACACAAAGCAGTTTCTCAGAAAGCTTCTTTTCAGTTTTTATCTTAGGATATTTCCTTTTTCAACATAGCCCTCTATGGGCTTCCAAAAACATTTTGCAAATTCCACAAGAACAGTCTTAGCGAAAGGATTCTGGAGATAAAAGCTGTAAATCTGTAAGATGAATTAAAAGAATTCAAAGCAGTTTCTCAGAAACCTTCTTTTCGTTTTTTATCTTAGGATATTTCCATTTTAAACATAGGGCTATAGGGTTTCCAAATATCACTTTGCAAATTCCAGAAGAAAAGTCTTAGCGAAAGGCTTCTTGAGGGTAAAGCTGTAACTCTATAAGATGAATTAACAGAACACAAAACATTTTCTCAGAAACCTACTTTTCAGTTTTTACCTTAGGATATTTCCTTTTTCACCATAGCCCTCTATGGGATTCCAATTATCACTTTGAAAATTCCACATGAACAGTCTTAGTGAAAGTCTTCTTGAGGGGAAAGCTGTAACTCTGTGAGAGGAACTAACTGAACACAAAGCAGTTTCTCAGAAAGCTTCTTTCCAGTTTTTAACTGAGGATATTTCCTTTTTCACCATAGCCCTTTTGGGCTTCCACATATCACTTTGCAAATTCCACAAGAACAGTCTTAGCGAAAGGGTTCTTGAGGGGAAATCTCTAACTCTGTGAGATGAATTACCAGAACACAAAGCATTTTCTCACAAATCTTCTTTCCAGTTTTTAACGGAGGATATTTCCTTTCTCACCATAGTTCTCTATGGGCTTCCAAATATCACATTGGAAATCCCACAAGAACAGTCTTAGCGAAAGGCTTCTTGAGAGGAAAGCTGTAACTCAGTGAGACGTATTAACAGAAGACAGGGCATTTTCTCAGAATGCTTCTTTCCAGTTTTTAACGGAAGATATTTCCTTTTTCACCATAGTCCTCTATGGGTTTCCAAATATCACTTTCCAAATTTCACAAAACAGTCTTAATGAACGGCTTCTTGAGGGAAAAGCTGTAGCTCTGTGAGATGAACTAACAGAACACAAAGCAGTTTTTCAGACAGCTTCTCTTCGGTAAGTATCTTAGGATATTTCCATTTTCACCATAGCCCTCTAAGGGCTTCCACATATCACTTTGGAAATTCCTCAAAAACAGTCTTAGCGGAAGGCTTCTTGAGGGGAAAGCTGTAACTCTTTGAGATGAATTAACAGAACACAAAGCAGTTTCTCGGAAAACTTCTTTTCATTTTTTAACTGAAGGTATTTCCATTTTCACCATAGCCCTCTATGGGATTCCAAATATCACTATGCAATTTCCACAAGAACAGTGGAAGTGAAAGACTTCGGGAGGGGAAAACTGTAACGCTGTGAGATGAATTAACAGAACACAAAGCAGTTTCTCAGATATCTTCTTTCCAGTTTTTAACGAAAGATATTTCCTTTTTCACCATAGTCCTCTATGGGCTTCCAAATATCACTTTGAAAATCCCACAAGAACAGTCTTAGCGAAAGCCTTCTTGACGGGAAAGCTGTAACTCGGTGAGATGCTTTAACAGAACACACGGCAGTTTCTCAAAAAGCTTCTTTCCAGTTTTTAACGGAAGATATGTCCTTTTTCACCATAGCCCTCTATGGGCTTCCAAATATCACTTTGCAAATTCCACAAGAACAGTTTTACCGAAAGGCTTCTTGAGAAGAAAGCTGTAACTCTGTGAGATGAATTAACAGAACACAAAGCAGTTTCACAGAAAGCTTCATTTCAGTTTTTATCTTTGGATGTTTTCTTTTTCATCATAGCCCTCTATGTGCCTTCAAATATCACTTTGAAAATTCCACAAGGAAAGTCTTAGTGAACGGCTTCTTGAGGGGAAAACTGTAACTCTGTGAGATGAATTAACAGAACACAAAGCAGTTTCTCAGATAGCTTCTTTCCAGTTTCTAACGGAGGATATTTCCTTTTAAGCCATAGCCCTCTATGGGCTTCCAAGTATCACTTTGCAAGTTTCACAAGAACAGTCTTAGCGAAAGGCTTCCTGAGGGGAAAGTTGTAACTCTGTGAGATGAATTAACAGAACACAAAGCAGTTTCTCAAAAAGCTTCTTTTCAGTTTTTAACCGAAGATATTTCCTTTTTCAACATAACCCTGTATGGGCTTCCAAATATCACTTTGCAAATTCCACAAGAACAGTCTTAGCGAAAGGCTTTTAGAGGGAAATGTTGTAACTATGTGAGATGAATTAACAGAACACAAAGCAATTTCTCAGAAAGCTTCTTTTCAGTTTTTATCTTACGATATTTCCTTTTTCACCATAGACCTCTATGGGCTTCCAAATCTCACTTTGCAAATTCCACAAGAACAGTCTTAGCGAAAGAATTATTGAGTGGAAAGCTGTAACTCTTTGAGGTGAATTAACAGAACAAAAAGGAGTTTCTCAGAAAGCTTCTTTCCGCTTTTTAACAGAAGATATTTCCTTTTTCACCATAGCGCTCTATGGGCTTCCAAATATCATTTTGCAAATCCCACAACAACAGTCTTAGCGAAAGGCTTCTTGAAGGGAAAGCTGTAACTGGGTGAGTTCTATTATCAGAACACATGGCAGTTTCTCAGAAAGCTTCTTTCCAGTTTTTAACTGAAGATATTTCCTTTTTCACCATAGCCCTCTATGTGCTTCCAAATATCACTTTGCAAATTCGACAACAGCCTTAGCGAAAGGCTTTTAGAGGGAAATGTAACTCTGTGAGATGAATTAACAGAACACAAAGCAGTTTCTCAGAAAGCTTCTTTCCAGTTTTTAACGGAAAATAATTCCTTTTTCACAATAGCCCTCTATGGGATTCTAAATATCACTTTCCAAATTTCAGAAGAACAGTCTTAGTGAACAGCCTCTTGAGGGGAAATCTGTAACTCTCTGAGATGAATTAACAGAACACAAAGCAGTTTCTCAGAAATCTTCTTTCCAGTTTTTAACGGAAGATATGTCCTTTTTCACCATAGCCCTCTATGGGCTTGCAAATATCACTTTGCAAATTCCACAAGAACAGTCTTACCGAAATGCTTCTTGAGAAGAAAGCTGTAACTCTGTGAGATGAATTAACAGAAAACAAAGCAGTTTCTCAGAAAATTTCTTTCCAGTTTTTAATGGAAGATATGTCCTTTTTCACCATAGCCCTCTATGGGCTTCCAAATATCACTTTGCAAATACCACAAGAACAGTCTTCGGGAAAGGCTTCTGGAGGGGAAACCTGTAACTCTGTGAGATGAATTAACAGAACACAAAGCAGTTTCTCAGAAAGCTTCTTTCCAGTTTTTAACTGAAGATATTTCCTTTTTCACCATAGCCCTCTAAGGGCTTCCAAATATCACATTGCAAATGCCACAAGAACAGTCTTAGCGAAAGGCTTCTAGAGGGGAAAGCTGTAACTCGGTTAGATGTATTAACAGAACACACGGCAGTATCACAGAATGCTTCTTTCCAGTTTTTAACGGAAGATATTCCCTTTTTCACCATAGCCCTCTAAGGGCTTCCAAATATCACTTTGCAAATTCCACAAGAACAGTCTTAGCGAAAGGCTTCTTGAGGTGAAAGCTGTAACACGATGAGATATTTTAACAGAACACACATCAGTTTCTCAGAAAGCTTCTTTCCGATTTTTAACGTAAGTTATTTCCTTTTTCACCATAGCCCTCTACGGGCTTCTAAGATCACTTTGCAAATTCCACAAGAACAGTCTTAGCGAAAGGCTTCTGGGAGCAAAGCTGTAATTCTGTGAGATGAACTAACAAAACACGAAGCAGTTTCTCAGAAATCTTCTTTTCGGTTTTTAATGGAAGAAATGTCCTTGTTCATCATAGCCCTCAATGGGCTTCCAAATTTCACTTTGCAAATTCCACAAGAACAGTCTTAGCGAAAGGCTTTTTGAGGGGAAAGCTGTAACTCTGGTGACGAATTAACAGAACACAAAGCAGTTTCTCAGAAAGCTTCTTTTCAGTTTTTGTCTTAGGATACTTCCTTTTTCACCGTAGCCCTCTATGGGCTTCCAAATATCACTTTGCATATTCCAAAAGAACAGCCTTAGTGATCGGCTTCATGATAGGAAAGCTGTAACTCTGTGAGATTAATTAACGGAACACAAAGCAGTTTCTCAGAAAGGTTCTTTCCAGTTTTTAGCGGAAGATATTTCCTTTTTCACCATAGTCCACTATGGGCTTCAAAATATCACTTTGAAAATTCCACAAGAACAGTCTTAGTGAACGGCCTCTTGAGGGGAATTCTGTAACTGTCTGAGATGAATTAACAGAACACAAAGCAGTATCTCAGAAATCTTCTTTCCAGTTTTTAACGAAAGATATTTCCTTTTTCACCAAAGTCCTCTATGGGATTACAAATATCAGTTTGCAAATTACACAACAACAGTCTTAGTGAAGGGCTTCTTGAGGGGAAAGCTGTAACACTGTGAGATGAACTAACACAACACAAAGCAGTTTCTCAGACAGCTTCTTTTCGGTTTTTATCTTAGGATATTTCCATTTTCAAAATAGCCCTCTATGGGCTTCCAAGTATCACTTTGCAAATTCCACAAGAACAGTCTTATAGAAAGGCTTCTTGAGGGGAAAGCTGTAACTCGGTGAGATGTATTAACAGAACACACGGCAGTTTCTCAGAAAGCTTCTTTCCAGTTTTTAACGGAAGTTATTTCCCTTTTCACCATAGCCCTCCATGGGCTTCCAAATATCACTTTGCAAATTCCAGAAGAACAGTCTTAGCGAAAGGCTTCTGAAGGGGAAATCTGTAACTCTCTGAGTTGAATTAACAGAACACAAAGCAGTTTCTCACAAATCTTCTTTCCAGTTTTTAACGGAAGTTAGTTCCTTTTTCACCATAGTCCTCTATGGGCTTCCAAATATGACTTTGCAAATTCCACAAGAACAGTCTTAGCGAAAGGCTTCTTGAGGGGGGAAGCTGTAACTCTGTGAGATGAATTAACAGAACACAAAGCAGTCTCTCAGAAAGCTTCTTTCCAGTATTTAACTGAAGATATTTCCTTTTTCACTATAGCCCTCTATGGGCTTCCAAATATCACTTTGGAAATCCCACAAGAACAGTCTTAGCGAAAGGCTTCTTGAGAGAAAAGCTGTACCTCGGTGATATGTACTAACAGAACACATCGCATTTTCTCAGAATGGTTCTTTCCAGTTTTTAACGGAAGATATTTCCTTTTTCACCTTAGCCCTCTATGGGCTTCCAAATATCACTTTGCAAATTTCACAAAACAGTCTTAGTTAACGGCTTCTTGAGGGGAAAACTGTAACTCTGTGAGTGAACTAACAAAACACAAAACAGCTTTCCATACAGCTTCTTTTCGGTTTTTATCTTAGGATATTTCCATTTTCACCATAGCCTACTATGGGCATCGAAATATCACATTGGAAATTCCACAAAAACAGTCTTAGCGGAAGGATTCTTGAGGCAAAAGCAGTAACTCTTTGAGATGAATTAACAGAACACAAAGCAGTTTCTCAGAAAGCTTCTTTTCAGTTTTTAACTGAAGGTATTTCCTTTTTCAACATAGCCCTCTATGGTCTTCCAAATATCACTTTGCAAATTACACAAGAACAGTCTTTGTGAAAGACTTCTTGAGGGGAAAGCTGTAACTCTCTGAGATGAATTAACAGAACACAAAGCAGTTTCTCAGAAAGCTTCTTTTCAGTTTTTATCTTAGGATATTTCCTTTTTCAACATAGCCTTCTATGGGCTTCCAAAAACATTTTGCAAATTCCACAAGAACAGTCTTAGCGAAAGGATTCTGGAGATAAAAGCTGTAAATCTGTAACATGAATTAAAAGAATTCAAAGCAGTTTCTCAGAAACCTTCTTTTCGTTTTTTATCTTAGGATATTTCCATTTTCACCATACGGCTATAGGGTTTCCAAATATCACTTTGCAAATTCCAGAAGAAAAGTCTTAGCGAAAGGCTTCTTGAGGGTAAAGCTGTAACTCTGTAAGATGAATTAACAGAACACAAAACATTTTCTCAGAAACCTACTTTTCAGTTTTTACCTTAGGATATTTCCTTTTTCACCATAGCCTTCTATGGGATTCCAATTATCACTTTGAAAATTCCACATGAACAGTCTTAGTGAAAGTCTTCTTGAGGGGAAAGCTGTAACTCTGTGAGAGGAACTAACTGAACACAAAGCAGTTTCTCAGAAAGCTTCTTTCCAGTTTTTAACTGAGGATATTTCCTTTTTCACCATAGCCCTTTTGGGCTTCCACATATCACTTTGCAAATTCCACAAGAACAGTCTTAGCGAAAGGGTTCTTGAGGGGAAATCTCTAACTCTGTGAGATGAATTACCAGAACACAAAGCATTTTCTCACAAATTTTCTTTCCAGTTTTTAACGGAGGATATTTCCTTTCTCACCATAGTTCTCTATGGGCTTCCAAATATCACATTGGAAATCCCACAAGAACAGTCTTAGCGAAAGGCTTCTTGAGAGGAAAGCTGTAACTCAGTGAGACGTATTAACAGAAGACACGGCATTTTCTCAGAATGCTTCTTTCCAGTTTTTAACGGAAGATATTTCCTTTTTCACCATAGTCCTCTATGGGTTTCCAAATATCACTTTCCAAATTTCACAAAACAGTCTTAATGAACGGCTTCTTGAGGGAAAAGCTGTAGCTCTGTGAGATGAGCTAACAGAACACAAAGCAGTTTTTCAGACAGCTTCTCTTCGGTAATTATCTTAGGATATTTCCATTTTCACCATAGCCCTCTATGGGCTTCCACATATCACTTTGGAAATTCCTCAAAAACAGTCTTAGCGGAAGGCTTCTTGAGGGGAAAGCTGTAACTCTTTGAGATGAATTAACAGACCACAAAGCAGTTTCTCGGAAAACTTCTTTTCATTTTTTAATTGAAGGTATTTCCATTTTCACCATAGCCCTCTATGAGATTCCAAATATCACTATGCAAATTCCACAAGAACAGTGGAAGTGAAAGACTTCGGGAGGGGAAAACTGTAACGCTGTGAGATGAATTAACAGAACAAAGAGCAGTTTCTCAGATATCTTCTTTCCATTTTTTAACGAAAGATATTTCCTTTTTCACCATAGTCCTCTATGGGCTTCCAAATATCACTTTGAAAATCCCACAAGAACAGTCTTAGCAAAAGCCTTCTTGACGGGAAAGCTGTAACTCGGTGAGATGCTTTAACAGAACACACGGCAGTTTCTCAAAAAGCTTCTTTCCAGTTTTTAACGGAAGATATGTCCTTTTTCACCATAGCCCTCTATGGGCTTCCAAATATCACTTTGCAAATTCCACAAGAACAGTTTTACCGAAAGGCTTCTTGAGAAGAAAGCTGTAACTCTGTGAGATGAATTAACAGAACACAAAGCAGTTTCACAGAAAGCTTCATTTCAGTTTTTATCTTTGGATGTTTTCTTTTTCATCATAGCCCTCTATGTGCCTTCAAATATCACGTTGAAAATTCCACAAGGAAAGTCTTAGTGAACGGCTTCTTGAGGGGAAAACTGTAACTCTGTGAGCTGAATTAACAGAACACAAAGCAGTTTCTCAGATAGCTTCTTTCCAGTTTCTAACGGAGGATATTTCCTTTTAAGCCATAGCCCTCTATGGGCTTCCAAATATCACTTTGCAAGTTTCACAAGAACAGTCTTAGCGAAAGGCTTCCTGAGGGGAAAGTTGTAACTCTGTGAGATGAATTAACAGAACACAAAGCAGTTTCTCAAAAAGCTTCTTTTCAGTTTTTAACCGAAGATATTTCCTTTTTCAACATAACCCTGTATGGGCTTCCAAATATCACTTTGCAAATTCCACAAGAACAGTCTTAGCGAAAGGCTTTTAGAGGGAAATGTTGTAACTATGTGAGATGAATTAACAGAACACAAAGCAATTTCTCAGAAAGCTTCTTTTCAGTTTTTATCTTACGATATTTCCTTTTTCACCATAGACCTCTATGGGCTTCCAAATCTCACTTTGCAAATTCCACAAGAACAGTCTTAGCGAAAGAATTATTGAGTGGAAAGCTGTAACTCTTTGAGGTGAATTAACAGAACAAAAAGGAGTTTCTCAGAAAGCTTCTTTCCGCTTTTTAACAGAAGATATTTCCTTTTTCACCATAGCGCTCTATGGGCTTCCAAATATCATTTTGCAAATCCCACAACAACAGTCTTAGCGAAAGGCTTCTTGAAGGGAAAGCTGTAACTGGGTGAGTTCTATTATCAGAACACATGGCAGTTTCTCAGAAAGCTTCTTTCCAGTTTTTAACTGAAGATATTTCCTTTTTCACCATAGCCCTCTATGTGCTTCCAAATATCACTTTGCAAATTCGACAACAGCCTTAGCGAAAGGCTTTTAGAGGGAAATGTAACTCTGTGAGATGAATTAACAGAACACAAAGCAGTTTCTCAGAAAGCTTCTTTCCAGTTTTTAACGGAAAATAATTCCTTTTTCACAATAGCCCTCTATGGGATTCTAAATATCACTTTCCAAATTTCAGAAGAACAGTCTTAGTGAACAGCCTCTTGAGGGGAAATCTGTAACTCTCTGAGATGAATTAACAGAACACAAAGCAGTTTCTCAGAAATCTTCTTTCCAGTTTTTAACGGAAGATATGTCCTTTTTCACCATAGCCCTCTATGGGCTTGCAAATATCACTTTGCAAATTCCACAAGAACAGTCTTACCGAAATGCTTCTTGAGAAGAAAGCTGTAACTCTGTGAGATGAATTAACAGAAAACAAAGCAGTTTCTCAGAAAATTTCTTTCCAGTTTTTAATGGAAGATATGTCCTTTTTCACCATAGCCCTCTATGGGCTTCCAAATATCACTTTGCAAATTCCACAAGAACAGTCTTCGGGAAAGGCTTCTGGAGGGGAAACCTGTAACTCTGTGAGATGAATTAACAGAACACAAAGCAGTTTCTCAGAAAGCTTCTTTCCAGTTTTTAACTGAAGATATTTCCTTTTTCACCATAGCCCTCTAAGGGCTTCCAAATATCACATTGCAAATGCCACAAGAACAGTCTTAGCGAAAGGCTTCTAGAGGGGAAAGCTGTAACTCGGTTAGATGTATTAACAGAACACACGGCAGTATCACAGAATGCTTCTTTCCAGTTTTTAACGGAAGATATTCCCTTTTTCACCATAGCCCTCTAAGGGCTTCCAAATATCACTTTGCAAATTCCACAAGAACAGTCTTAGCGAAAGGCTTCTTGAGGTGAAAGCTGTAACACGGTGAGATATTTTAACAGAACACACATCAGTTTCTCAGAAAGCTTCTTTCCGATTTTTAACGTAAGTTATTTCCTTTTTCACCATAGCCCTCTACGGGCTTCTAAGATCACTTTGCAAATTCCACAAGAACAGTCTTAGCGAAAGGCTTCTGGGAGCAAAGCTGTAATTCTGTGAGATGAACTAACAAAACACGAAGCAGTTTCTCAGAAATCTTCTTTTCGGTTTTTAATGGAAGAAATGTCCTTGTTCATCATAGCCCTCAATGGGCTTCCAAATTTCACTTTGCAAATTCCACAAGAACAGTCTTAGCGAAAGGCTTTTTGAGGGGAAAGCTGTAACTCTGGTGACGAATTAACAGAACACAAAGCAGTTTCTCAGAAAGCTTCTTTTCAGTTTTTGTCTTAGGATACTTCCTTTTTCACCGTAGCCCTCTATGGGCTTCCAAATATCACTTTGCATATTCCAAAAGAACAGCCTTAGTGATCGGCTTCATGATAGGAAAGCTGTAACTCTGTGAGATTAATTAACGGAACACAAAGCAGTTTCTCAGAAAGGTTCTTTCCAGTTTTTAGCGGAAGATATTTCCTTTTTCACCATAGTCCACTATGGGCTTCAAAATATCACTTTGAAAATTCCACAAGAACAGTCTTAGTGAACGGCCTCTTGAGGGGAATTCTGTAACTGTCTGAGATGAATTAACAGAACACAAAGCAGTATCTCAGAAATCTTCTTTCCAGTTTTTAACAAAAGATATTTCCTTTTTCACCAAAGTCCTCTATGGGATTACAAATATCAGTTTGCAAATTACACAACAACAGTCTTAGTGAAGGGCTTCTTGAGGGGAAAGCTGTAACACTGTGAGATGAACTAACACAACACAAAGCAGTTTCTCAGACAGCTTCTTTTCGGTTTTTATCTTAGGATATTTCCATTTTCAAAATAGCCCTCTATGGGCTTCCAAGTATCACTTTGCAAATTCCACAAGAACAGTCTTATAGAAAGGCTTCTTGAGGGGAAAGCTGTAACTCGGTGAGATGTATTAACAGAACACACGGCAGTTTCTCAGAAAGCTTCTTTCCAGTTTTTAACGGAAGTTATTTCCCTTTTCACCATAGCCCTCCATGGGCTTCCCAATATCACTTTGCAAATTCCAGAAGAACAGTCTTAGCGAAAGGCTTCTGAAGGGGAAATCTGTAACTCTGTGAGTTGAATTAACAGAACACAAAGCAGTTTCTCACAAATCTTCTTTCCAGTTTTTAACGGAAGTTAGTTCCTTTTTCACCATAGTCCTCTATGGGCTTCCAAATATGACTTTGCAAATTCCACAAGAACAGTCTTAGCGAAAGGCTTCTTGAGGGGGGAAGCTGTAACTCTGTGAGATGAATTAACAGAACACAAAGCAGTCTCTCAGAAAGCTTCTTTCCAGTATTTAACTGAAGATATTTCCTTTTTCACTATAGCCCTCTATGGGCTTCCAAATATCACTTTGGAAATCCCACAAGAACAGTCTTAGCGAAAGGCTTCTTGAGAGAAAAGCTGTACCTCGGTGATATGTACTAACAGAACACACCGCATTTTCTCAGAATGGTTCTTTCCAGTTTTTAACGGAAGATATTTCCTTTTTCACCTTAGCCCTCTATGGGCTTCCAAATATCACTTTGCAAATTTCACAAAACAGTCTTAGTTAACGGCTTCTTGAGGGGAAAACTGTAACTCTGTGAGTGAACTAACAAAACACAAAACAGCTTTCCATACAGCTTCTTTTCGGTTTTTATCTTAGGATATTTCCATTTTCACCATAGCCTACTATGGGCATCGAAATATCACTTTGGAAATTCCACAAAAACAGTCTTAGCGGAAGGATTCTTGAGGCAAAAGCAGTAACTCTTTGAGATGAATTAACAGAACACAAAGCAGTTTCTCAGAAAGCTTCTTTTCAGTTTTTAACTGAAGGTATTTCCTTTTTCAACATAGCCCTCTATGGTCTTCCAAATATCACTTTGCAAATTACACAAGAACAGTCTTTGTGAAAGACTTCTTGAGGGGAAAGCTGTAACTCTCTGAGATGAATTAACAGAACACAAAGCAGTTTCTCAGAAAGCTTCTTTTCAGTTTTTATCTTAGGATATTTCCTTTTTCAACATAGCCCTCTATGGGCTTCCAAAAACATTTTGCAAATTCCACAAGAACAGTCTTAGCGAAAGGATTCTGGAGATAAAAGCTGTAAATCTGTAAGATGAATTAAAAGAATTCAAAGCAGTTTCTCAGAAACCTTCTTTTCGTTTCTTATCTTAGGATATTTCCATTTTAAACATAGGGCTATAGGGTTTCCAAATATCACTTTGCAAATTACAGAAGAAAAGTCTTAGCGAAAGGCTTCTTGAGGGTAAAGCTGTTACTCTGTAAGATGAATTAACAGAACACAAAATATTTTCTCAGAAACCTACTTTTCAGTTTTTACCTTAGGATATTTCCTTTTTCACCATAGCCCTCTATGGGATTCCAATTATCACTTTGAAAATTCCACATGAACAGTCTTAGTGAAAGTCTTCTTGAGGGGAAAGCTGTAACTCTGTGAGAGGAACTAACTGAACACAAAGCAGTTTCTCAGAAAGCTTCTTTCCAGTTTTTAACTGAGGATATTTCCTTTTTCACCATAGCCCTTTTGGGCTTCCACATATCACTTTGCAAATTCCACAAGAACAGTCTTAGCGAAAGGGTTCTTGAGGGGAAATCTCTAACTCTGTGAGATGAATTACCAGAACACAAAGCATTTTCTCACAAATTTTCTTTCCAGTTTTTAACGGAGGATATTTCCTTTCTCACCATAGTTCTCTATGGGCTTCCAAATATCACATTGGAAATCCCACAAGAACAGTCTTAGCGAAAGGCTTCTTGAGAGGAAAGCTGTAACTCAGTGAGACGTATTAACAGAAGACACGGCATTTTCTCAGAATGCTTCTTTCCAGTTTTTAACGGAAGATATTTCCTTTTTCACCATAGTCCTCTATGGGTTTCCAAATATCACTTTCCAAATTTCACAAAACAGTCTTAATGAACGGCTTCTTGAGGGAAAAGCTGTAGCTCTGTGAGATGAGCTAACAGAACACAAAGCAGTTTTTCAGACAGCTTCTCTTCGGTAAGTATCTTAGGATATTTCCATTTTCACCATAGCCCTCTATGGGCTTCCACATATCACTTTGGAAATTCCTCAAAAACAGTCTTAGCGGAAGGCTTCTTGAGGGGAAAGCTGTAACTCTTTGAGATGAATTAACAGACCACAAAGCAGTTTCTCGGAAAACTTCTTTTCATTTTTTAATTGAAGGTATTTCCATTTTCACCATAGCCCTCTATGAGATTCCAAATATCACTATGCAAATTCCACAAGAACAGTGGAAGTGAAAGACTTCGGGAGGGGAAAACTGTAACGCTGTGAGATGAATTAACAGAACACAGAGCAGTTTCTCAGATATCTTCTTTCCATTTTTTAACGAAAGATATTTCCTTTTTCACCATAGTCCTCTATGGGCTTCCAAATATCACTTTGAAAATCCCACAAGAACAGTCTTAGCGAAAGCCTTCTTGACGGGAAAGCTGTAACTCGGTGAGATGATTTAACAGAACACACGGCAGTTTCTCAAAAAGCTTCTTTCCAGTTTTTAACGGAAGATATGTCCTTTTTCACCATAGCCCTCTATGGGCTTCCAAATATCACTTTGCAAATTCCACAAGAACAGTTTTACCGAAAGGCTTCTTGAGAAGAAAGCTGTAACTCTGTGAGATGAATTAACAGAACACAAAGCAGTTTCACAGAAAGCCTCATTTCAGTTTTTATCTTTGGATGTTTTCTTTTTCATCATAGCCCTCTATGTGCCTTCAAATATCACTTTGAAAATTCCACAAGGAAAGTCTTAGTGAACGGCTTCTTGAGGGGAAAACTGTAACTCTGTGAGATGAATTAACAGAACACAAAGCAGTTTCTCAGATAGCTTCTTTCCAGTTTCTAACGGAGGATATTTCCTTTTAAGCCATAGCCCTCTATGGGCTTCCAAATATCACTTTGCAAGTTTCACAAGAACAGTCTTAGCGAAAGGCTTCCTGAGGGGAAAGTTGTAACTCTGTGAGATGAATTAACAGAACACAAAGCAGTTTCTCAAAAAGCTTCTTTTCAGTTTTTAACCGAAGATATTTCCTTTTTCAACATAACCCTGTATGGGCTTCCAAATATCACTTTGCAAATTCCACAAGAACAGTCTTAGCGAAAGGCTTTTAGAGGGAAATGTTGTAACTATGTGAGATGAATTAACAGAACACAAAGCAATTTCTCAGAAAGCTTCTTTTCAGTTTTTATCTTACGATATTTCCTTTTTCACCATAGACCTCTATGGGCTTCCAAATCTCACTTTGCAAATTCCACAAGAACAGTCTTAGCGAAAGAATTATTGAGTGGAAAGCTGTAACTCTTTGAGGTGAATTAACAGAACAAAAAGGAGTTTCTCAGAAAGCTTCTTTCCGCTTTTTAACAGAAGATATTTCCTTTTTCACCATAGCGCTCTATGGGCTTCCAAATATCATTTTGCAAATCCCACAACAACAGTCTTAGCGAAAGGCTTCTTGAAGGGAAAGCTGTAACTGGGTGAGTTCTATTATCAGAACACATGGCAGTTTCTCAGAAAGCTTCTTTCCAGTTTTTAACTGAAGATATTTCCTTTTTCACCATAGCCCTCTATGTGCTTCCAAATATCACTTTGCAAATTCGACAACAGCCTTAGCGAAAGGCTTTTAGAGGGAAATGTAACTCTGTGAGATGAATTAACAGAACACAAAGCAGTTTCTCAGAAAGCTTCTTTCCAGTTTTTAACGGAAAATAATTCCTTTTTCACCATAGCCCTCTATGGGATTCTAAATATCACTTTCCAAATTTCAGAAGAACAGTCTTAGTGAACAGCCTCTTGAGGGGAAATCTGTAACTCTCTGAGATGAATTAACAGAACACAAAGCAGTTTCTCAGAAATCTTCTTTCCAGTTTTTAACGGAAGATATGTCCTTTTTCACCATAGCCCTCTATGGGCTTGCAAATATCACTTTGCAAATTCCACAAGAACAGTCTTACCGAAATGCTTCTTGAGAAGAAAGCTGTAACTCTGTGAGATGAATTAACAGAAAACAAAGCAGTTTCTCAGAAAATTTCTTTCCAGTTTTTAATGGAAGATATGTCCTTTTTCACCATAGCCCTCTATGGGCTTCCAAATATCACTTTGCAAATTCCACAAGAACAGTCTTCGGGAAAGGCTTCTGGAGGGGAAACCTGTAACTCTGTGAGATGAATTAACAGAACACAAAGCAGTTTCTCAGAAAGCTTCTTTCCAGTTTTTAACTGAAGATATTTCCTTTTTCACCATAGCCCTCTAAGGGCTTCCAAATATCACATTGCAAATGCCACAAGAACAGTCTTAGCGAAAGGCTTCTAGAGGGGAAAGCTGTAACTCGGTTAGATGTATTAACAGAACACACGGCAGTATCACAGAATGCTTCTTTCCAGTTTTTAACGGAAGATATTCCCTTTTTCACCATAGCCCTCTAAGGGCTTCCAAATATCACTTTGCAAATTCCAAAAGAGCAGTCTTAGCGAAAGACTTCTGGAGCGGAAAGGTGTAACTCTCTGAAATGAATTAACAGAACACAGAGCTGTTTCTCCGAAAGCTTCTTTCCAGTTTTCAACCGAAGATATTTTCTTTTTCCCATAGCCCTCTATGGGCTTCCAAATATCACTTAGAAAATTCCACAAGAACAGTCTTAGCGAAAGGCTTCTTGAGGTGAAAGCTGTAACACGGTGAGATATTTTAACAGAACACACATCAGTTTCTCAGAAAGCTTCTTTCCGATTTTTAACGTAAATTATTTCCTTTTTCACCATAGCCCTCTACGGGCTTCTAAGATCACTTTGCAAATTCCACAAGAACAGTCTTAGCGAAAGGCTTCTGGGAGCAAAGCTGTAATTCTGTGAGATGAACTAACAAAACACGAAGCAGTTTCTCAGAAATCTTCTTTTCGGTTTTTAATGGAAGAAATGTCCTTGTTCATCATAGCCCTCAATGGGCTTCCAAATTTCACTTTGCAAATTCCACAAGAACAGTCTTAGCGAAAGGCTTTTTGAGGGGAAAGCTGTAACTCTGGTGACGAATTAACAGAACACAAATCAGTTTCTCAGAAAGCTTCTTTTCAGTTTTTGTCTTAGGATACTTCCTTTTTCACCGTAGCCCTCTATGGGCTTCCAAATATCACTTTGCATATTCCAAAAGAACAGCCTTAGTGATCGGCTTCATGATAGGAAAGCTGTAACTCTGTGAGATTAATTAACGGAACACAAAGCAGTTTCTCAGAAAGGTTCTTTCCAGTTTTTAGCGGAAGATATTTCCTTTTTCACCATAGTCCACTATGGGCTTCAAAATATCACTTTGAAAATTCCACAAGAACAGTCTTAGTGAACGGCCTCTCGAGGGGAAATCTGTAACTGTCTGAGATGAATTAACAGAACACAAAGCAGTATCTCAGAAATCTTCTTTCCAGTTTTTAACGAAAGATATTTCCTTTTTCACCAAAGTCCTCTATGGGATTACAAATATCAGTTTGCAAATTACACAAGAACAGACTTAGTGAAGGGCTTCTTGAGGGGAAAGCTGTAACACTGTGAGATGAACTAACACAACACAAAGCAGTTTCTCAGACAGCTTCTTTTCGGTTTTTATCTTAGGATATTTCCATTTTCAAAATAGCCCTCTATGGGCTTCCAAGTATCACTTTGCAAATTCCACAAGAACAGTCTTATAGAAAGGCTTCTTGAGGGGAAAGCTGTAACTTGGTGAGATGTATTAACAGAACACACGGCAGTTTCTCAGAAAGCTTCTTTCCAGTTTTTAACGGAAGTTATTTCCCTTTTCACCATAGCCCTCCATGGGCTTCCAAATATCACTTTGCAAATTCCAGAAGAACAGTCTTAGCGAAAGGCTTCTGAAGGGGAGATCTGTAACTCTGTGAGTTGAATTAACAGAACACAAAGCAGTTTCTCACAAATCTTCTTTCCAGTTTTTAACGGAAGTTAGTTCCTTTTTCACCATAGTCCTCTAAGGGCTTCCAAATATGACTTTGCAAATTCCACAAGAACAGTCTTAGCGAAAGGCTTCTTGAGGGGGGAAGCTGTAACTCTGTGAGATGAATTAACAGAACACAAAGCAGTCTCTCAGAAAGCTTCTTTCCAGTATTTAACTGAAGATATTTCCTTTTTCACTATAGCCCTCTATGGGCTTCCAAATATCACTTTGGAAATCCCACAAGAACAGTCTTAGCGAAAGGCTTCTTGAGAGGAAAGCTGTACCTCGGTGATATGTACTAACAGAACACCCTGCACTTTCTCAGAATGGTTCTTTCCAGTTTTTAACGGAAGATATTTCCTTTTTCACCTTAGCCCTCTATGGGCTTCCAAATATCACTTTGCAAATTTCACAAAACAGTCTTAGTTAACGGCTCCTTGAGGGGAAAGCTGTAACTCTGTGAGTGAACTAACAAAACACAAAGAAGCTTTCCATACAGCTTCTTTTCGGTTTTTATCTTAGGATATTTCCATTTTCACCATAGCCTACTATGGGCATCGAAATATCACTTTGGAAATTCCACAAAACAGTCTTAGCGGAAGGATTCTTGAGGCAAAAGCAGTAACTCTTTGAGATGAATTAACAGAACACAAAGCAGTTTCTCAGAAAGCTTCTTTTCAGTTTTTAACTGAAGGTATTTCCTTTTTCACCATAGCCCTCTATGGGCTTCAAAATATCACTTTGGAAATTCCACAAGAACAGCCTTAGCGAAAGGCTTCCTGAGGTAAATGAGTAACTGTGAGTTCAATTAACAGAACACAAAGCAGTTTCTCAGAAAGCTTCTTTTCGGATTTTATCTTACTATATTTCCTTTTTCAACATAGCCCTCTATGGTCTTCCAAATATCACTTTGCAAATTACACAAGAACAGTCTTTGTGAAAGACTTCTTGAGGGGAAAGCTGTAACTCTCTGAGATGAATTAACAGAACACAAAGCACTTTCTCAGAAAGCTTCTTTTCAGTTTTTATCTTAGGATATTTCCTTTTTCAGCATAGCCCTCTATGGGCTTCCAAAAACATTTTGCAAATTCCACAAGAACAGTCTTAGCGAAAGGATTCTGGAGATAAAAGCTGTAAATCTGTAAGATGAATTAAAAGAATTCAAAGCAGTTTCTCAGAAACCTTCTTTTCGTTTTTTATCTTAGGATATTTCCATTTTCACCATAGGGTTATAGGGTTTCCAAATATCACTTTGCAAATTCCAGAAGAAAAGTCTTAGCGAAAGGCTTCTTGAGGGTAAAGCTGTAACTCTGTAAGATGAATTAACAGAACACAAAATATTTTCTCAGAAACCTACTTTTCAGTTTTTACCTTAGGATATTTCCTTTTTCACCATAGCCCTCTATGGGATTCCAATTATCACTTTGAAAATTCCACATGAACAGTCTTAGTGAAAGTCTTCTTGAGGGGAAAGCTGTAACTCTGTGAGAGGAACTAACTGAACACAAAGCAGTTTCTCAGAAAGCTTCTTTCCAGTTTTTAACTGAGGATATTTCCTTTTTCACCATAGCCCTTTTGGGCTTCCACATATCACTTTGCAAATTCCACAAGAACAGTCTTAGCGAAAGGGTTCTTGAGGGGAAATCTCTAACTCTGTGAGATGAATTACCAGAACACAAAGCATTTTCTCACAAATCTTCTTTCCAGTTTTTAACGGAGGATATTTCCTTTCTCACCATAGTTCTCTATGGGCTTCCAAATATCACATTGGAAATCCCACAAGAACAGTCTTAGCGAAAGGCTTCTTGAGAGGAAAGCTGTAACTCAGTGAGACATATTAACAGAAGACACGGCATTTTCTCAGAATGCTTCTTTCCAGTTTTTAACGGAAGATATTTCCTTTTTCACCATAGTCCTCTATGGGTTTCCAAATATCACTTTCCAAATTTCACAAAACAGTCTTAATGAACGGCTTCTTGAGGGAAAAGCTGTAGCTCTGTGAGATGAACTAACAGAACACAAAGCAGTTTTTCAGACAGCTTCTCTTCGGTAAGTATCTTAGGATATTTCCATTTTCACCATAGCCCTCTATGGGCTTCCACATATCACTTTGGAAATTCCTCAAAAACAGTCTTAGCGGAAGGCTTCTTGAGGGGAAAGCTGTAACTCTTTGAGATGAATTAACAGAACACAAAGCAGTTTCTCGGAAAACTTCTTTTCATTTTTTAACTGAAGGTATTTCCATTTTCACCATAGCCCTCTATGGGATTCCAAATATCACTATGCAATTTCCACAAGAACAGTGGAAGTGAAAGACTTCGGGAGGGGAAAACTGTAACGCTGTGAGATGAATTAACAGAACACAAAGCAGTTTCTCAGATATCTTCTTTCCATTTTTTAACGAAAGATATTTCCTTTCTCACCATAGTCCTCTATGGGCTTCCAAATATCACTTTGAAAATCCCACAAGAACAGTCTTAGCGAAAGCCTTCTTGACGGGAAAGCTGTAACTCGGTGAGATGCTTTAACAGAACACACGGCAGTTTCTCAAAAAGCTTCTTTCCAGTTTTTAACGGAAGATATGTCCTTTTTCACCATAGCCCTCTATGGGCTTCCAAATATCACTTTGCAAATTCCACAAGAACAGTTTTACCGAAAGGCTTCTTGAGAAGAAAGCTGTAACTCTGTGAGATGAATTAACAGAACACAAAGCAGTTTCACAGAAAGCTTCATTTCAGTTTTTATCTTTGGATGTTTTCTTTTTCATCATAGCCCTCTATGTGCCTTCAAATATCACTTTGAAAATTCCACAAGGAAAGTCTTAGTGAACGGCTTCTTGAGGGGAAAACTGTAACTCTGTGAGATGAATTAACAGAACACAAAGCAGTTTCTCAGATAGCTTCTTTCCAGTTTCTAACGGAGGATATTTCCTTTTAAGCCATAGTCCTCTATGGGGTTCCAAGTATCACTTTGCAAGTTTCACAAGAACAGTCTTAGCGAAAGGCTTCCTGAGGGGAAAGTTGTAACTCTGTGAGATGAATTAACAGAACACAAAGCAGTTTCTCAAAAAGCTTCTTTTCAGTTTTTAACCGAAGATATTTCCTTTTTCAACATAACCCTGTATGGGCTTCCAAATATCACTTTGCAAATTCCACAAGAACAGTCTTAGCGAAAGGCTTTTAGAGGGAAATGTTGTAACTATGTGAGATGAATTAACAGAACACAAAGCAATTTCTCAGAAAGCTTCTTTTCAGTTTTTATCTTACGATATTTCCTTTTTCACCATAGACCTCTATGGGCTTCCAAATCTCACTTTGCAAATTCCACAAGAACAGTCTTAGCGAAAGAATTATTGAGTGGAAAGCTGTAACTCTTTGAGGTGAATTAACAGAACAAAAAGGAGTTTCTCAGAAAGCTTCTTTCCGCTTTTTAACAGAAGATATTTCCTTTTTCACCATAGCGCTCTATGGGCTTCCAAATATCATTTTGCAAATCCCACAACAACAGTCTTAGCGAAAGGCTTCTTGAAGGGAAAGCTGTAAGTGGGTGAGTTCTATTATCAGAACACATGGCAGTTTCTCAGAAAGCTTCTTTCCAGTTTTTAACTGAAGATATTTCCTTTTTCACCATAGCCCTCTATGTGCTTCCAAATATCACTTTGCAAATTCGACAACAGCCTTAGCGAAAGGCTTTTAGAGGGAAATGTAACTCTGTGAGATGAATTAACAGAACACAAAGCAGTTTCTCAGAAAGCTTCTTTCCAGTTTTTAACGGAAAATAATTCCTTTTTCACCATAGCCCTCTATGGGATTCTAAATATCACTTTCCAAATTTCAGAAGAACAGTCTTAGTGAACAGCCTCTTGAGGGGAAATCTGTAACTCTCTGAGATGAATTAACAGAACACAAAGCAGTTTCTCAGAAATCTTCTTTCCAGTTTTTAATGGAAGATATGTCCTTTTTCACCATAGCCCTCTATGGGCTTGCAAATATCACTTTGCAAATTCCACAAGAACAGTCTTACCGAAATGCTTCTTGAGAAGAAAGCTGTAACTCTGTGAGATGAATTAACAGAAAACAAAGCAGTTTCTCAGAAAATTTCTTTCCAGTTTTTAATGGAAGATATGTCCTTTTTCACCATAGCCCTCTATGGGCTTCCAAATATCACTTTGCAAATTCCACAAGAACAGTCTTCGGGAAAGGCTTCTGGAGGGGAAACCTGTAACTCTGTGAGATGAATTAACAGAACACAAAGCAGTTTCTCAGAAAGCTTCTTTCCAGTTTTTAACTGAAGATATTTCCTTTTTCACCATAGCCCTCTAAGGGCTTCCAAATATCACATTGCAAATGCCACAAGAACAGTCTTAGCGAAAGGCTTCTAGAGGGGAAAGCTGTAACTCGGTTAGATGTATTAACAGAACACACGGCAGTATCACAGAATGCTTCTTTCCAGTTTTTAACGGAAGATATTCCCTTTTTCACCATAGCCCTCTAAGGGCTTCCAAATATCACTTTGCAAATTCCACAAGAACAGTCTTAGCGAAAGGCTTCTTGAGGTGAAAGCTGTAACACGGTGAGATATTTTAACAGAACACACATCAGTTTCTCAGAAAGCTTCTTTCCGATTTTTAACGTAAGTTATTTCCTTTTTCACCATAGCCCTCTACGGGCTTCTAAGATCACTTTGCAAATTCCACAAGAACAGTCTTAGCGAAAGGCTTCTGGGAGCAAAGCTGTAATTCTGTGAGATGAACTAACAAAACACGAAGCAGTTTCTCAGAAATCTTCTTTTCGGTTTTTAATGGAAGAAATGTCCTTGTTCATCATAGCCCTCAATGGGCTTCCAAATTTCACTTTGCAAATTCCACAAGAACAGTCTTAGCGAAAGGCTTTTTGAGGGGAAAGCTGTAACTCTGGTGACGAATTAACAGAACACAAAGCAGTTTCTCAGAAAGCTTCTTTTCAGTTTTTGTCTTAGGATACTTCCTTTTTCACCGTAGCCCTCTATGGGCTTCCAAATATCACTTTGCATATTCCAAAAGAACAGCCTTAGTGATCGGCTTCATGATAGGAAAGCTGTAACTCTGTGAGATTAATTAACGGAACACAAAGCAGTTTCTCAGAAAGGTTCTTTCCAGTTTTTAGCGGAAGATATTTCCTTTTTCACCATAGTCCACTATGGGCTTCAAAATATCACTTTGAAAATTCCACAAGAACAGTCTTAGTGAACGGCCTCTTGAGGGGAAATCTGTAACTGTCTGAGATGAATTAACAGAACACAAAGCAGTATCTCAGAAATCTTCTTTCCAGTTTTTAACAAAAGATATTTCCTTTTTCACCAAAGTCCTCTATGGGATTACAAATATCAGTTTGCAAATTACACAACAACAGTCTTAGTGAAGGGCTTCTTGAGGGGAAAGCTGTAACACTGTGAGATGAACTAACACAACACAAAGCAGTTTCTCAGACAGCTTCTTTTCGGTTTTTATCTTAGGATATTTCCATTTTCAAAATAGCCCTCTATGGGCTTCCAAGTATCACTTTGCAAATTCCACAAGAACAGTCTTATAGAAAGGCTTCTTGAGGGGAAAGCTGTAACTCGGTGAGATGTATTAACAGAACACACGGCAGTTTCTCAGAAAGCTTCTTTCCAGTTTTTAACGGAAGTTATTTCCCTTTTCACCATAGCCCTCCATGGGCTTCCAAATATCACTTTGCAAATTCCAGAAGAACAGTCTTAGCGAAAGGCTTCTGAAGGGGAAATCTGTAACTCTGTGAGTTGAATTAACAGAACACAAAGCAGTTTCTCACAAATCTTCTTTCCAGTTTTTAACGGAAGTTAGTTCCTTTTTCACCATAGTCCTCTATGGGCTTCCAAATATGACTTTGCAAATTCCACAAGAACAGTCTTAGCGAAAGGCTTCTTGAGGGGGGAAGCTGTAACTCTGTGAGATGAATTAACAGAACACAAAGCAGTCTCTTAGAAAGCTTCTTTCCAGTATTTAACTGAAGATATTTCCTTTTTCACTATAGCCCTCTATGGGCTTCCAAATATCACTTTGGAAATCCCACAAGAACAGTCTTAGCGAAAGGCTTCTTGAGAGAAAAGCTGTACCTCGGTGATACGTACTAACAGAACACACCGCATTTTCTCAGAATGGTTCTTTCCAGTTTTTCACGGAAGATATTTCCTTTTTCACCTTAGCCCTCTATGGGCTTCCAAATATCACTTTGCAAATTTCACAAAACAGTCTTAGTTAACGGCTTCTTGAGGGGAAAGCTGTAACTCTGTGAGTGAACTAACAAAACACAAAACAGCTTTCCATACAGCTTCTTTTCGGTTTTTATCTTAGGATATTTCCATTTTCACCATAGTCTACTATGGGCATCGAAATATCACTTTGGAAATTCCACAAAAACAGTCTTAGCGGAAGGATTCTTGAGGCAAAAGCAGTAACCCTTTGAGATGAATTAACAGAACACAAAGCAGTTTCTCAGAAAGCTTCTTTTCAGTTTTTAACTGAAGGTATTTCCTTTTTCAACATAGCCCTCTATGGTCTTCCAAATATCACTTTGCAAATTACACAAGAACAGTCTTTGTGAAAGACTTCTTGAGGGGAAAGCTGTAACTCTCTGAGATGAATTAACAGAACACAAAGCAGTTTCTCAGAAAGCTTCTTTTCAGTTTTTATCTTAGGATATTTCCTTTTTCAACATAGCCCTCTATGGGCTTCCAAAAACATTTTGCAAATTACACAAGAACAGTCTTAGCGAAAGGATTCTGGAGATAAAATCTGTAAATCTGTAAGATGAATTAAAAGAATTCAAAGCAGTTTCTCAGAAACCTTCTTTTCGTTTTTTATCTTAGGATATTCCCTTTTTCACCATAGCCCTCTAAGGGCTTCCAAATATCACTTTGCAAATTCCACAAGAACAGTCTTAGCGAAAGGCTTCTTGAGGTGAAAGCTGTAACACGGTGAGATATTTTAACAGAACACACATCAGTTTCTCAGAAAGCTTCTTTCCGATTTTTAACGTAAGTTATTTCCTTTTTCACCATAGCCCTCTACGGGCTTCTAAGATCACTTTGCAAATTCCACAAGAACAGTCTTAGCGAAAGGCTTCTGGGAGCAAAGCTGTAATTCTGTGAGATGAACTAACAAAACACGAAGCAGTTTCTCAGAAATCTTCTTTTCGGTTTTTAATGGAAGAAATGTCCTTGTTCATCATAGCCCTCAATGGGCTTCCAAATTTCACTTTGCAAATTCCACAAGAACAGTCTTAGCGAAAGGCTTTTTGAGGGGAAAGCTGTAACTCTGGTGACGAATTAACAGAACACAAAGCAGTTTCTCAGAAAGCTTCTTTTCAGTTTTTGTCTTAGGATACTTCCTTTTTCACCGTAGCCCTCTATGGGCTTCCAAATATCACTTTGCATATTCCAAAAGAACAGCCTTAGTGATCGGCTTCATGATAGGAAAGCTGTAACTCTGTGAGATTAATTAACGGAACACAAAGCAGTTTCTCAGAAAGGTTCTTTCCAGTTTTTAGCGGAAGATATTTCCTTTTTCACCATAGTCCACTATGGGCTTCAAAATATCACTTTGAAAATTCCACAAGAACAGTCTTAGTGAACGGCCTCTTGAGGGGAAATCTGTAACTGTCTGAGATGAATTAACAGAACACAAAGCAGTATCTCAGAAATCTTCTTTCCAGTTTTTAACGAAAGATATTTCCTTTTTCACCAAAGTCCTCTATGGGATTACAAGTATCAGTTTGCAAATTACACAACAACAGTCTTAGTGAAGGGCTTCTTGAGGGGAAAGCTGTAACACTGTGAGATGAACTAACACAACACAAAGCAGTTTTTCAGACAGCTTCTTTTCGGTTTTTATCTTAGGATATTTCCATTTTCAAAATAGCCCTCTATGGGCTTCCAAGTATCACTTTGCAAATTCCACAAGAACAGTCTTATAGAAAGGCTTCTTGAGGGGAAAGCTGTAACTCGGTGAGATGTATTAACAGAACACACGGCAGTTTCTCAGAAAGCTTCTTTCCAGTTTTTAACGGAAGTTATTTCCCTTTTCACCATAGCCCTCCATGGGCTTCCAAATATCACTTTGCAAATTCCAGAAGAACAGTCTTAGCGAAAGGCTTCTGAAGGGGAAATCTGTAACTCTCTGAGTTGAATTAACAGAACACAAAGCAGTTTCTCAGAAAGCTTCTTACCAGTTTTTAACGGAAGTTAGTTCCTTTTTCACCATAGTCCTCTATGGGCTTCCAAATATGACTTTGCAAATTCCACAAGAACAGTCTTAGCGAAAGGCTTCTTGAGGGGGGAAGCTGTAACTCTGTGAGATGAATTAACAGAACACAAAGCAGTCTCTCAGAAAGCTTCTTTCCAGTATTTAACTGAAGATATTTCCTTTTTCACTATAGCCCTCTATGGGCTTCCAAATATCACTTTGGAAATCCCACAAGAACAGTCTTAGCGAAAGGCTTCTTGAGAGAAAAGCTGGACCTCGGTAATACGTACTAACAGAACACACCGCATTTTCTCAGAATTGTTCTTTCCAGTTTTTAACTTAAGATATTTCCTTTTTCACCTTAGCCCTCTATGGGCTTCCAAATATCACTTTGCAAATTCGACAACAGCCTTAGCGAAAGGCTTTTAGAGGGAAATGTAACTCTGTGAGATGAATTAACAGAACACAAAGCAGTTTCTCAGAAAGCTTCTTTCCAGTTTTTAACGGAAAATAGTTCCTTTTTCACCATAGCCCTCTATGGGATTCTAAATATCACTTTCCAAATTTCAGAAGAACAGTCTTAGTGAACGGCCTCTTGAGGGGAAATCTGTAACTCTCTGAGATGAATTAACAGAACACAAAGCAGTTTCTCAGAAATCTTCTTTCCAGTTTTTAACGGAAGATATGTCCTTTTTCACCATAGCCCTCTATGGGCTTGCAAATATCACTTTGCAAATTCCACAAGAACAGTCTTACCGAAATGCTTCTTGAGAAGAAAGCTGTAACTCTGTGAGATGAATTAACAGAAAACAAAGCAGTTTCTCAGAAAATTTCTTTCCAGTTTTTAATGGAAGATATGTCCTTTTTCACCATAGCCCTCTATGGGCTTCCAAATATCACTTTGCAAATTCCACAAGAACAGTCTTCGGGAAAGGCTTCTGGAGGGGAAACCTGTAACTCTGTGAGATGAATTAACAGAACACAAAGCAGTTTCTCAGAAAGCTTCTTTCCAGTTTTTAACTGAAGATATTTCCTTTTTCACCATAGCCCTCTAAGGGCTTCCAAATATCACATTGCAAATGCCACAAGAACAGTCTTAGCGAAAGGCTTCTAGAGGGGAAAGCTGTAACTCGGTTAGATGTATTAACAGAACACACGGCAGTATCACAGAATGCTTCTTTCCAGTTTTTAACGGAAGATATTCCCTTTTTCACCATAGCCCTCTAAGGGCTTCCAAATATCACTTTGCAAATTCCACAAGAACAGTCTTAGCGAAAGGCTTCTTGAGGTGAAAGCTGTAACACGGTGAGATATTTTAACAGAACACACATCAGTTTCTCAGAAAGCTTCTTTCCGATTTTTAACGTAAGTTATTTCCTTTTTCACCATAGCCCTCTACGGGCTTCTAAGATCACTTTGCAAATTCCACAAGAACAGTCTTAGCGAAAGGCTTCTGGGAGCAAAGCTGTAATTCTGTGAGATGAACTAACAAAACACGAAGCAGTTTCTCAGAAATCTTCTTTTCGGTTTTTAATGGAAGAAATGTCCTTGTTCATCATAGCCCTCAATGGGCTTCCAAATTTCACTTTGCAAATTCCACAAGAACAGTCTTAGCGAAAGGCTTTTTGAGGGGAAAGCTGTAACTCTGGTGACGAATTAACAGAACACAAAGCAGTTTCTCAGAAAGCTTCTTTTCAGTTTTTGTCTTAGGATACTTCCTTTTTCACCGTAGCCCTCTATGGGCTTCCAAATATCACTTTGCATATTCCAAAAGAACAGCCTTAGTGATCGGCTTCATGATAGGAAAGCTGTAACTCTGTGAGATTAATTAACGGAACACAAAGCAGTTTCTCAGAAAGGTTCTTTCCAGTTTTTAGCGGAAGATATTTCCTTTTTCACCATAGTCCACTATGGGCTTCAAAATATCACTTTGAAAATTCCACAAGAACAGTCTTAGTGAACGGCCTCTTGAGGGGAATTCTGTAACTGTCTGAGATGAATTAACAGAACACAAAGCAGTATCTCAGAAATCTTCTTTCCAGTTTTTAACGAAAGATATTTCCTTTTTCACCAAAGTCCTCTATGGGATTACAAATATCAGTTTGCAAATTACACAACAACAGTCTTAGTGAAGGGCTTCTTGAGGGGAAAGCTGTAACACTGTGAGATGAACTAACACAACACAAAGCAGTTTCTCAGACAGCTTCTTTTCGGTTTTTATCTTAGGATATTTCCATTTTCAAAATAGCCCTCTATGGGCTTCCAAGTATCACTTTGCAAATTCCACAAGAACAGTCTTATAGAAAGGCTTCTTGAGGGGAAAGCTGTAACTCGGTGAGATGTATTAACAGAACACACGGCAGTTTCTCAGAAAGCTTCTTTCCAGTTTTTAACGGAAGTTATTTCCCTTTTCACCATAGCCCTCCATGGGCTTCCAAATATCACTTTGCAAATTCCAGAAGAACAGTCTTAGTGAAAGGCTTCTGAAGGGGAAATCTGTAACTCTGTGAGTTGAATTAACAGAACACAAAGCAGTTTCTCACAAATCTTCTTTCCAGTTTTTAACGGAAGTTAGTTCCTTTTTCACCATAGTCCTCTATGGGCTTCCAAATATGACTTTGCAAATTCCACAAGAACAGTCTTAGCGAAAGGCTTCTTGAGGGGGGAAGCTGTAACTCTGTGAGATGAATTAACAGAACACAAAGCAGTCTCTCAGAAAGCTTCTTTCCAGTATTTAACTGAAGATATTTCCTTTTTCACTATAGCCCTCTATGGGCTTCCAAATATCACTTTGGAAATCCCACAAGAACAGTCTTAGCGAAAGGCTTCTTGAGAGAAAAGCTGTACCTCGGTGATATGTACTAACAGAACACACCGCATTTTCTCAGAATGGTTCTTTCCAGTTTTTAACGGAAGATATTTCCTTTTTCACCTTAGCCCTCTATGGGCTTCCAAATATCACTTTGCAAATTTCACAAAACAGTCTTAGTTAACGGCTTCTTGAGGGGAAATCTGTAACTCTGTGAGTGAACTAACAAAACACAAAACAGCTTTCCATACAGCTTCTTTTCGGTTTTTATCTTAGGATATTTCCATTTTCACCATAGCCTACTTTGGGCATCGAAATATCACTTTGGAAATTCCACAAAAACAGTCTTAGCGGAAGGATTCTTGAGGCAAAAGCAGTAACTCTTTGAGATGAATTAACAGAACACAAAGCAGTTTCTCAGAAAGCTTCTTTTCAGTTTTTAACTGAAGGTATTTCCTTTTTCAACATAGCCCTCTATGGTCTTCCAAATATCACTTTGCAAATTACACAAGAAGAGTCTTTGTGAAAGACTTCTTGAGGGGAAAGCTGTAACTCTCTGAGATGTATTAACAGAACACAAAGCAGTTTCTCAGAAAGCTTCTTTTCAGTTTTTATCTTAGGATATTTCCTTTTTCAACATAGCCCTCTATGGGCTTCCAAAAACATTTTGCAAATTCCACAAGAACAGTCTTAGCGAAAGGATTCTGGAGATAAAAGCTGTAAATCTGTAAGATGAATTAAAAGAATTCAAAGCAGTTTCTCAGAAACCTTCTTTTCGTTTTTTATCTTAGGATATTTCCATTTTCACCATACGGCTATAGGGTTTCCAAATATCACTTTGCAAATTCCAGAAGAAAAGTCTTAGCGAAAGGCTTCTTGAGGGTAAAGCTGTAACTCTGTAAGATGAATTAACAGAACACAAAATATTTTCTCAGAAACCTACTTTTCAGTTTTTACCTTAGGATATTTCCTTTTTCACCATAGCCCTCTATGGGATTCCAATTATCACTTTGAAAATTCCACATGAACAGTCTTAGTGAAAGTCTTCTTGAGGGGAAAGCTGTAACTCTGTGAGAGGAACTAACTGAACACAAAGCAGTTTCTCAGAAAGCTTCTTTCCAGTTTTTAACTGAGGATATTTCCTTTTTCACCATAGCCCTTTTGGGCTTCCACATATCACTTTGCAAATTCCACAAGAACAGTCTTAGCGAAAGGGTTCTTGAGGGGAAATCTCTAACTCTGTGAGATGAATTACCAGAACACAAAGCATTTTCTCACAAATTTTCTTTCCAGTTTTTAACGGAGGATATTTCCTTTCTCACCATAGTTCTCTATGGGCTTCCAAATATCACATTGGAAATCCCACAAGAACAGTCTTAGCGAAAGGCTTCTTGAGAGGAAAGCTGTAACTCAGTGAGACGTATTAACAGAAGACACGGCATTTTCTCAGAATGCTTCTTTCCAGTTTTTAACGGAAGATATTTCCTTTTTCACCATAGTCCTCTATGGGTTTCCAAATATCACTTTCCAAATTTCACAAAACAGTCTTAATGAACGGCTTCTTGAGGGAAAAGCTGTACCTCTGTGAGATGAGCTAACAGAACACAAAGCAGTTTTTCAGACAGCTTCTCTTCGGTAAGTATCTTAGGATATTTCCATTTTCACCATAGCCCTCTATGGGCTTCCACATATCACTTTGGAAATTCCTCAAAAACAGTCTTAGCGGAAGGCTTCTTGAGGGGAAAGCTGTAACTCTTTGAGATGAATTAACAGACCACAAAGCAGTTTCTCGGAAAACTTCTTTTCATTTTTTAATTGAAGGTATTTCCATTTTCACCATAGCCCTCTATGAGATTCCAAATATCACTATGCAAATTCCACAAGAACAGTGGAAGTGAAAGACTTCGGGAGGGGAAAACTGTAACGCTGTGAGATGAATTAACAGAACACAGAGCCGTTTCTCAGATATCTTCTTTCCAGTTTTTAACGAAAGATATTTCCTTTTTCACCATAGTCCTCTATGGGCTTCCAAATATCACTTTGAAAATCCCACAAGAACAGTCTTAGCGAAAGCCTTCTTGACGGGAAAGCTGTAACTCGGTGAGATGCTTTAACAGAACACACGGCAGTTTCTCAAAAAGCTTCTTTCCAGTTTTTAACGGAAGATATGTCCTTTTTCACCATAGCCCTCTATGGGCTTCCAAATATCACTTTGCAAATTCCACAAGAACAGTTTTACCGAAAGGCTTCTTGAGAAGAAAGCTGTAACTCTGTGAGATGAATTAACAGAACACAAAGCAGTTTCACAGAAAGCCTCATTTCAGTTTTTATCTTTGGATGTTTTCTTTTTCATCATAGCCCTCTATGTGCCTTCAAATATCACTTTGAAAATTCCACAAGGAAAGTCTTAGTGAACGGCTTCTTGAGGGGAAAACTGTAACTCTGTGAGATGAATTAACAGAACACAAAGCAGTTTCTCAGATAGCTTCTTTCCAGTTTCTAACGGAGGATATTTCCTTTTAAGCCATAGCCCTCTATGGGCTTCCAAATATCACTTTGCAAGTTTCACAAGAACAGTCTTAGCGAAAGGCTTCCTGAGGGGAAAGTTGTAACTCTGTGAGATGAATTAACAGAACACAAAGCAGTTTCTCAAAAAGCTTCTTTTCAGTTTTTAACCGAAGATATTTCCTTTTTCAACATAACCCTGTATGGGCTTCCAAATATCACTTTGCAAATTCCACAAGAACAGTCTTAGCGAAAGGCTTTTAGAGGGAAATGTTGTAACTATGTGAGATGAATTAACAGAACACAAAGCAATTTCTCAGAAAGCTTCTTTTCAGTTTTTATCTTACGATATTTCCTTTTTCACCATAGACCTCTATGGGCTTCCAAATCTCACTTTGCAAATTCCACAAGAACAGTCTTAGCGAAAGAATTATTGAGTGGAAAGCTGTAACTCTTTGAGGTGAATTAACAGAACAAAAAGGAGTTTCTCAGAAAGCTTCTTTCCGCTTTTTAACAGAAGATATTTCCTTTTTCACCATAGCGCTCTATGGGCTTCCAAATATCATTTTGCAAATCCCACAACAACAGTCTTAGCGAAAGGCTTCTTGAAGGGAAAGCTGTAACTGGGTGAGTTCTATTATCAGAACACATGGCAGTTTCTCAGAAAGCTTCTTTCCAGTTTTTAACTGAAGATATTTCCTTTTTCACCATAGCCCTCTATGTGCTTCCAAATATCACTTTGCAAATTCGACAACAGCCTTAGCGAAAGGCTTTTAGAGGGAAATGTAACTCTGTGAGATGAATTAACAGAACACAAAGCAGTTTCTCAGAAAGCTTCTTTCCAGTTTTTAACGGAAAATAATTCCTTTTTCACCATAGCCCTCTATGGGATTCTAAATATCACTTTCCAAATTTCAGAAGAACAGTCTTAGTGAACAGCCTCTTGAGGGGAAATCTGTAACTCTCTGAGATGAATTAACAGAACACAAAGCAGTTTCTCAGAAATCTTCTTTCCAGTTTTTAACGGAAGATATGTCCTTTTTCACCATAGCCCTCTATGGGCTTGCAAATATCACTTTGCAAATTCCACAAGAACAGTCTTACCGAAATGCTTCTTGAGAAGAAAGCTGTAACTCTGTGAGATGAATTAACAGAAAACAAAGCAGTTTCTCAGAAAATTTCTTTCCAGTTTTTAATGGAAGATATGTCCTTTTTCACCATAGCCCTCTATGGGCTTCCAAATATCACTTTGCAAATTCCACAAGAACAGTCTTCGGGAAAGGCTTCTGGAGGGGAAACCTGTAACTCTGTGAGATGAATTAACAGAACACAAAGCAGTTTCTCAGAAAGCTTCTTTCCAGTTTTTAACTGAAGATATTTCCTTTTTCACCATAGCCCTCTAAGGGCTTCCAAATATCACATTGCAAATGCCACAAGAACAGTCTTAGCGAAAGGCTTCTAGAGGGGAAAGCTGTAACTCGGTTAGATGTATTAACAGAACACACAGCAGTATCACAGAATGCTTCTTTCCAGTTTTTAACGGAAGATATTCCCTTTTTCACCATAGCCCTCTAAGGGCTTCCAAATATCACTTTGCAAATTCCACAAGAACAGTCTTAGCGAAAGGCTTCTTGAGGTGAAAGCTGTAACACGGTGAGATATTTTAACAGAACACACATCAGTTTCTCAGAAAGCTTCTTTCCGATTTTTAACGTAAGTTATTTCCTTTTTCACCATAGCCCTCTACGGGCTTCTAAGATCACTTTGCAAATTCCACAAGAACAGTCTTAGCGAAAGGCTTCTGGGAGCAAAGCTGTAATTCTGTGAGATGAACTAACAAAACACGAAGCAGTTTCTCAGAAATCTTCTTTTCGGTTTTTAATGGAAGAAATGTCCTTGTTCATCATAGCCCTCAATGGGCTTCCAAATTTCACTTTGCAAATTCCACAAGAACAGTCTTAGCGAAAGGCTTTTTGAGGGGAAAGCTGTAACTCTGGTGACGAATTAACAGAACACAAAGCAGTTTCTCAGAAAGCTTCTTTTCAGTTTTTGTCTTAGGATACTTCCTTTTTCACCGTAGCCCTCTATGGGCTTCCAAATATCACTTTGCATATTCCAAAAGAACAGCCTTAGTGATCGGCTTCATGATAGGAAAGCTGTAACTCTGTGAGATTAATTAACGGAACACAAAGCAGTTTCTCAGAAAGGTTCTTTCCAGTTTTTAGCGGAAGATATTTCCTTTTTCACCATAGTCCACTATGGGCTTCAAAATATCACTTTGAAAATTCCACAAGAACAGTCTTAGGGAACGGCCTCTTGAGGGGAAATCTGTAACTGTCTGAGATGAATTAACAGAACACAAAGCAGTATCTCAGAAATCTTCTTTCCAGTTTTTAACGAAAGATATTTCCTTTTTCACCAAAGTCCTCTATGGGATTACAAATATCAGTTTGCAAATTACACAACAACAGTCTTAGTGAAGGGCTTCTTGAGGGGAAAGCTGTAACACTGTGAGATGAACTAACACAACACAAAGCAGCTTCTCAGACAGCTTCTTTTCGGTTTTTATCTTAGGATATTACCATTTTCAAAATAGCCCTCTATGGGCTTCCAAGTATCACTTTGCAAATTCCACAAGAACAGTCTTATAGAAAGGCTTCTTGAGGGGAAAGCTGTAACTCGGTGAGATGTATTAACAGGACACACGGCAGTTTCTCAGAAAGCTTCTTTCCAGTTTTTAACGGAAGTTATTTCCCTTTTCACCATAGCCCTCCATGGGCTTCCAAATATCACTTTGCAAATTCCAGAAGAACAGTCTTAGCGAAAGGCTTCTGAAGGGGAAATCTGTAACACTGTGAGTTGAATTAACAGAACACAAAGCAGTTTCTCACAAATCTTCTTTCCAGTTTTTAACGGAAGATATTTCCTTTTTCAACATAACCCTGTATGGGCTTCCAAATATCACTTTGCAAATTCCACAAGAACAGTCTTAGCGAAAGGCTTTTAGAGGGAAATGTTGTAACTATGTGAGATGAATTAACAGAACACAAAGCAATTTCTCAGAAAGCTTCTTTTCATTTTTTATCTTACGATATTTCCTTTTTCACCATAGACCTCTATGGGCTTCCAAAGCTCACTTTGCAAATTCCACAAGAACAGTCTTAGCGAAAGAATTATTGAGTGGAAAGCTGTAACTCTTTGAGGTGAATTAACAGAACAAAAAGGAGTTTCTCAGAAAGCTTCTTTCCGCTTTTTAACAGAAGATATTTCCTTTTTCACCATAGCGCTCTATGGGCTTCCAAATATCATTTTGCAAATCCCACAACAACAGTCTTAGCGAAAGGCTTCTTGAAGGGAAAGCTGTAAGTGGGTGAGTTCTATTATCAGAACACATGGCAGTTTCTCAGAAAGCTTCTTTCCAGTTTTTAACTGAAGATATTTCCTTTTTCACCATAGCCCTCTATGTGCTTCCAAATATCACTTTGCAAATTCGACAACAGCCTTAGCGAAAGGCTTTTAGAGGGAAATGTAACTCTGTGAGATGAATTAACAGAACACAAAGCAGTTTCTCAGAAAGCTTCTTTCCAGTTTTTAACGGAAAATAATTCCTTTTTCACAATAGCCCTCTATGGGATTCTAAATATCACTTTCCAAATTTCAGAAGAACAGTCTTAGTGAACAGCCTCTTGAGGGGAAATCTGTAACTCTCTGAGATGAATTAACAGAACACAAAGCAGTTTCTCAGAAATCTTCTTTCCAGTTTTTAACGGAAGATATGTCCTTTTTCACCATAGCCCTCTATGGGCTTGCAAATATCACTTTGCAAATTCCACAAGAACAGTCTTACCGAAATGCTTCTTGAGAAGAAAGCTGTAACTCTGTGAGATGAATTAACAGAAAACAAAGCAGTTTCTCAGAAAATTTCTTTCCAGTTTTTAATGGAAGATATGTCCTTTTTCACCATAGCCCTCTATGGGCTTCCAAATATCACTTTGCAAATTCCACAAGAACAGTCTTCGGGAAAGGCTTCTGGAGGGGAAACCTGTAACTCTGTGAGATGAATTAACAGAACACAAAGCAGTTTCTCAGAAAGCTTCTTTCCAGTTTTTAACTGAAGATATTTCCTTTTTCACCATAGCCCTCTAAGGGCTTCCAAATATCACATTGCAAATGCCACAAGAACAGTCTTAGCGAAAGGCTTCTAGAGGGGAAAGCTGTAACTCGGTTAGATGTATTAACAGAACACACGGCAGTATCACAGAATGCTTCTTTCCAGTTTTTAACGGAAGATATTCCCTTTTTCACCATAGCCCTCTAAGGGCTTCCAAATATCACTTTGCAAATTCCACAAGAACAGTCTTAGCGAAAGGCTTCTTGAGGTGAAAGCTGTAACACGGTGAGATATTTTAACAGAACACACATCAGTTTCTCAGAAAGCTTCTTTCCGATTTTTAACGTAAGTTATTTCCTTTTTCACCATAGCCCTCTACGGGCTTCTAAGATCACTTTGCAAATTCCACAAGAACAGTCTTAGCGAAAGGCTTCTGGGAGCAAAGCTGTAATTCTGTGAGATGAACTAACAAAACACGAAGCAGTTTCTCAGAAATCTTCTTTTCGGTTTTTAATGGAAGAAATGTCCTTGTTCATCATAGCCCTCAATGGGCTTCCAAATTTCACTTTGCAAATTCCACAAGAACAGTCTTAGCGAAAGGCTTTTTGAGGGGAAAGCTGTAACTCTGGTGACGAATTAACAGAACACAAAGCAGTTTCTCAGAAAGCTTCTTTTCAGTTTTTGTCTTAGGATACTTCCTTTTTCACCGTAGCCCTCTATGGGCTTCCAAATATCACTTTGCATATTCCAAAAGAACAGCCTTAGTGATCGGCTTCATGATAGGAAAGCTGTAACTCTGTGAGATTAATTAACGGAACACAAAGCAGTTTCTCAGAAAGGTTCTTTCCAGTTTTTAGCGGAAGATATTTCCTTTTTCACCATAGTCCACTATGGGCTTCAAAATATCACTTTGAAAATTCCACAAGAACAGTCTTAGTGAACGGCCTCTTGAGGGGAATTCTGTAACTGTCTGAGATGAATTAACAGAACACAAAGCAGTATCTCAGAAATCTTCTTTCCAGTTTTTAACGAAAGATATTTCCTTTTTCACCAAAGTCCTCTATGGGATTACAAATATCAGTTTGCAAATTACACAACAACAGTCTTAGTGAAGGGCTTCTTGAGGGGAAAGCTGTAACACTGTGAGATGAACTAACACAACACAAAGCAGTTTCTCAGACAGCTTCTTTTCGGTTTTTATCTTAGGATATTTCCATTTTCAAAATAGCCCTCTATGGGCTTCCAAGTATCACTTTGCAAATTCCACAAGAACAGTCTTATAGAAAGGCTTCTTGAGGGGAAAGCTGTAACTCGGTGGGATGTATTAACAGAACACACGGCAGTTTCTCAGAAAGCTTCTTTCCAGTTTTTAACGGAAGTTATTTCCCTTTTCACCATAGCCCTCCATGGGCTTCCAAATATCACTTTGCAAATTCCAGAAGAACAGTCTTAGCGAAAGGCTTCTGAAGGGGAAATCTGTAACTCTCTGAGTTGAATTAACAGAACACAAAGCAGTTTCTCACAAATCTTCTTTCCAGTTTTTAACGGAAGTTAGTTCCTTTTTCACCATAGTCCTCTATGGGCTTCCAAATATGACTTTGCAAATTCCACAAGAACAGTCTTAGCGAAAGGCTTCTTGAGGGGGGAAGCTGTAACTCTGTGAGATGAATTAACAGAACACAAAGCAGTCTCTCAGAAAGCTTCTTTCCAGTATTTAACTGAAGATATTTCCTTTTTCACTATAGCCCTCTATGGGCTTCCAAATATCACTTTGGAAATCCCACAAGAACAGTCTTAGCGAAAGGCTTCTTGAGAGAAAAGCTGTACCTCGGTGATATGTACTAACAGAACACACCGCATTTTCTCAGAATGGTTCTTTCCAGTTTTTAACGGAAGATATTTCCTTTTTCACCTTAGCCCTCTATGGGCTTCCAAATATCACTTTGCAAATTTCACAAAACAGTCTTAGTTAACGGCTTCTTGAGGGGAAAGCTGTAACTCTGTGAGTGAACTAACAAAACACAAAACAGCTTTCCATACAGCTTCTTTTCGGTTTTTATCTTAGGATATTTCCATTTTCACCATAGCCTACTATGGGCATCGAAATATCACTTTGGAAATTCCACAAAAACAGTCTTAGCGGAAGGATTCTTGAGGCAAAAGCAGTAACTCTTTGAGATGAATTAACAGAACACAAAGCAGTTTCTCAGAAAGCTTCTTTTCAGTTTTTAACTGAAGGTATTTCCTTTTTCAACATAGCCCTCTATGGTCTTCCAAATATCACTTTGCAAATTACACAAGAACAGTCTTTGTGAAAGACTTCTTGAGGGGAAAGCTGTAACTCTCTGAGATGAATTAACAGAACACAAAGCAGTTTCTCAGAAAGCTTCTTTTCAGTTTTTATCTTAGGATATTTCCTTTTTCAACATAGCCCTCTATGGGCTTCCAAAAACATTTTGCAAATTCCACAAGAACAGTCTTAGCGAAAGGATTCTGGAGATAAAAGCTGTAAATCTGTAAGATGAATTAAAAGAATTCAAAGCAGTTTCTCAGAAACCTTCTTTTCGTTTTTTATCTTAGGATATTTCCATTTTAAACATAGGGCTATAGGGTTTCCAAATATCACTTTGCAAATTCCAGAAGAAAAGTCTTAGCGAAAGGCTTCTTGAGGGTAAAGCTGTAACTCTGTAAGATGAATTAACAGAACACAAAATATTTTCTCAGAAACCTACTTTTCAGTTTTTACCTTAGGATATTTCCTTTTTCACCATAGCCCTCTATGGGATTCCAATTATCACTTTGAAAATTCCACATGAACAGTCTTAGTGAAAGTCTTCTTGAGGGGAAAGCTGTAACTCTGTGAGAGGAACTAACTGAACACAAAGCAGTTTCTCAGAAAGCTTCTTTCCAGTTTTTAACTGAGGATATTTCCTTTTTCACCATAGCCCTTTTGGGCTTCCACATATCACTTTGCAAATTCCACAAGAACAGTCTTAGCGAAAGGGTTCTTGAGGGGAAATCTCTAACTCTGTGAGATGAATTACCAGAACACAAAGCATTTTCTCACAAATTTTCTTTCCAGTTTTTAACGGAGGATATTTCCTTTCTCACCATAGTTCTCTATGGGCTTCCAAATATCACATTGGAAATCCCACAAGAACAGTCTTAGCGAAAGGCTTCTTGAGAGGAAAGCTGTAACTCAGTGAGACGTATTAACAGAAGACACGGCATTTTCTCAGAATGCTTCTTTCCAGTTTTTAACGGAAGATATTTCCTTTTTCACCATAGTCCTCTATGGGTTTCCAAATATCACTTTCCAAATTTCACAAAACAGTCTTAATGAACGGCTTCTTGAGGGAAAAGCTGTAGCTCTGTGAGATGAGCTAACAGAACACAAAGCAGTTTTTCAGACAGCTTCTCTTCGGTAAGTATCTTAGGATATTTCCATTTTCACCATAGCCCTCTATGGGCTTCCACATATCACTTTGGAAATTCCTCAAAAACAGTCTTATCGGAAGGCTTCTTGAGGGGAAAGCTGTAACTCTTTGAGATGAATTAACAGACCACAAAGCAGTTTCTCGGAAAACTTCTTTTCATTTTTTAATTGAAGGTATTTCCATTTTCACCATAGCCCTCTATGAGATTCCAAATATCACTATGCAAATTCCACAAGAACAGTGGAAGTGAAAGACTTCTGGAGGGGAAAACTGTAACGCTGTGAGATGAATTAACAGAACACAGAGCAGTTTCTCAGATATCTTCTTTCCATTTTTTAACGAAAGATATTTCCTTTTTCACCATAGTCCTCTATGGGCTTCCAAATATCACTTTGAAAATCCCACAAGAACAGTCTTAGCGAAAGCCTTCTTGACGGGAAAGCTGTAACTCGGTGAGATGCTTTAACAGAACACACGGCAGTTTCTCAAAAAGCTTCTTTCCAGTTTTTAACGGAAGATATGTCCTTTTTCACCATAGCCCTCTATGGGCTTCCAAATATCACTTTGCAAATTCCACAAGAACAGTTTTACCGAAAGGCTTCTTGAGAAGAAAGCTGTAACTCTGTGAGATGAATTAACAGAACACAAAGCAGTTTCACAGAAAGCTTCATTTCAGTTTTTATCTTTGGATGTTTTCTTTTTCATCATAGCCCTCTATGTGCCTTCAAATATCACTTTGAAAATTCCACAAGGAAAGTCTTAGTGAACGGCTTCTTGAGGGGAAAACTGTAACTCTGTGAGATGAATTAACAGAACACAAAGCAGTTTCTCAGATAGCTTCTTTCCAGTTTCTAACGGAGGATATTTCCTTTTAAGCCATAGCCCTCTATGGGCTTCCAAATATCACTTTGCAAGTTTCACAAGAACAGTCTTAGCGAAAGGCTTCCTGAGGGGAAAGTTGTAACTCTGTGAGATGAATTAACAGAACACAAAGCAGTTTCTCAAAAAGCTTCTTTTCAGTTTTTAACCGAAGATATTTCCTTTTTCAACATAACCCTGTATGGGCTTCCAAATATCACTTTGCAAATTCCACAAGAACAGTCTTAGCGAAAGGCTTTTAGAGGGAAATGTTGTAACTATGTGAGATGAATTAACAGAACACAAAGCAATTTCTCAGAAAGCTTCTTTTCAGTTTTTATCTTACGATATTTCCTTTTTCACCATAGACCTCTATGGGCTTCCAAATCTCACTTTGCAAATTCCACAAGAACAGTCTTAGCGAAAGAATTATTGAGTGGAAAGCTGTAACTCTTTGAGGTGAATTAACAGAACAAAAAGGAGTTTCTCAGAAAGCTTCTTTCCGCTTTTTAACAGAAGATATTTCCTTTTTCACCATAGCGCTCTATGGGCTTCCAAATATCATTTTGCAAATCCCACAACAACAGTCTTAGCGAAAGGCTTCTTGAAGGGAAAGCTGTAACTGGGTGAGTTCTATTATCAGAACACATGGCAGTTTCTCAGAAAGCTTCTTTCCAGTTTTTAACTGAAGATATTTCCTTTTTCACCATAGCCCTCTATGTGCTTCCAAATATCACTTTGCAAATTCGACAACAGCCTTAGCGAAAGGCTTTTAGAGGGAAATGTAACTCTGTGAGATGAATTAACAGAACACAAAGCAGTTTCTCAGAAAGCTTCTTTCCAGTTTTTAACGGAAAATAATTCCTTTTTCACCATAGCCCTCTATGGGATTCTAAATATCACTTTCCAAATTTCAGAAGAACAGTCTTAGTGAACGGCCTCTTGAGGGGAAATCTGTAACTCTCTGAGATGAATTAACAGAACACAAAGCAGTTTCTCAGAAATCTTCTTTCCAGTTTTTAACGGAAGATATGTCCTTTTTCACCATAGCCCTCTATGGGCTTGCAAATATCACTTTGCAAATTCCACAAGAACGGTCTTACCGAAATGCTTCTTGAGAAGAAAGCTGTAACTCTGTGAGATGAATTAACAGAAAACAAAGCAGTTTCTCAGAAAATTTCTTTCCAGTTTTTAATGGAAGATATGTCCTTTTTCACCATAGCCCTCTATGGGCTTCCAAATATCACTTTGCAAATTCCACAAGAACAGTCTTCGGGAAAGGCTTCTGGAGGGGAAACCTGTAACTCTGTGAGATGAATTAACAGAACACAAAGCAGTTTCTCAGAAAGCTTCTTTCCAGTTTTTAACTGAAGATATTTCCTTTTTCACCATAGCCCTCTAAGGGCTTCCAAATATCACATTGCAAATGCCACAAGAACAGTCTTAGCGAAAGGCTTCTAGAGGGGAAAGCTGTAACTCGGTTAGATGTATTAACAGAACACACGGCAGTATCACAGAATGCTTCTTTCCAGTTTTTAACGGAAGATATTCCCTTTTTCACCATAGCCCTCTAAGGGCTTCCAAATATCACTTTGCAAATTCCAAAAGAGCAGTCTTAGCGAAAGACTTCTGGAGCGGAAAGGTGTAACTCTCCGAAATGAATTAACAGAACACAGAGCTGTTTCTCCGAAAGCTTCTTTCCAGTTTTCAACCGAAGATATTTTCTTTTTCCCATAGCCCTCTATGGGCTTCCAAATATCACTTAGAAAATTCCACAAGAACAGTCTTAGCGAAAGGCTTCTTGAGGTGAAAGCTGTAACACGGTGAGATATTTTAACAGAACACACATCAGTTTCTCAGAAAGCTTCTTTCCGATTTTTAACGTAAATTATTTCCTTTTTCACCATAGCCCTCTACGGGCTTCTAAGATCACTTTGCAAATTCCACAAGAACAGTCTTAGCGAAAGGCTTCTGGGAGCAAAGCTGTAATTCTGTGAGATGAACTAACAAAACACGAAGCAGTTTCTCAGAAATCTTCTTTTCGGTTTTTAATGGAAGAAATGTCCTTGTTCATCATAGCCCTCAATGGGCTTCCAAATTTCACTTTGCAAATTCCACAAGAACAGTCTTAGCGAAAGGCTTTTTGAGGGGAAAGCTGTAACTCTGGTGACGAATTAACAGAACACAAAGCAGTTTCTCAGAAAGCTTCTTTTCAGTTTTTGTCTTAGGATACTTCCTTTTTCACCGTAGCCCTCTATGGGCTTCCAAATATCACTTTGCATATTCCAAAAGAACAGCCTTAGTGATCGGCTTCATGATAGGAAAGCTGTAACTCTGTGAGATTAATTAACGGAACACAAAGCAGTTTCTCAGAAAGGTTCTTTCCAGTTTTTAGCGGAAGATATTTCCTTTTTCACCATAGTCCACTATGGGCTTCAAAATATCACTTTGCAAATTCCACAAGAACAGTCTTAGGGAACGGCCTCTTGAGGGGAAATCTGTAACTGTCTGAGATGAATTAACAGAACACAAAGCAGTATCTCAGAAATCTTCTTTCCAGTTTTTAACGAAAGATATTTCCTTTTTCACCAAAGTCCTCTATGGGATTACAAATATCAGTTTGCAAATTACACAACAACAGTCTTAGTGAAGGGCTTCTTGAGGGGAAAGCTGTAACACTGTGAGATGAACTAACACAACACAAAGCAGTATCTCAGACAGCTTCTTTTCGGTTTTTATCTTAGGATATTTCCATTTTCAAAATAGCCCTCTATGGGCTTCCAAGTATCACTTTGCAAATTCCACAAGAACAGTCTTATAGAAAGGCTTCTTGAGGGGAAAGCTGTAACTCGGTGAGATGTATTAACAGAACACACGGCAGTTTCTCAGAAAGCTTCTTTCCAGTTTTTAACGGAAGTTATTTCCCTTTTCACCATAGCCCTCCATGGGCTTCCAAATATCACTTTGCAAATTCCAGAAGAACAGTCTTAGCGAAAGGCTTCTGAAGGGGAAATCTGTAACTCTCTGAGTTGAATTAACAGAACACAAAGCAGTTTCTCACAAATCTTCTTTCCAGTTTTTAACGGAAGTTAGTTCCTTTTTCACCATAGTCCTCTATGGGCTTCCAAATATGACTTTGCAAATTCCACAAGAACAGTCTTAGCGAAAGGCTTCTTGAGGGGGGAAGCTGTAACTCTGTGAGATGAATTAACAGAACACAAAGCAGTCTCTCAGAAAGCTTCTTTCCAGTATTTAACTGAAGATATTTCCTTTTTCACTATAGCCCTCTATGGGCTTCCAAATATCACTTTGGAAATCCCACAAGAACAGTCTTAGCGAAAGGCTTCTTGAGAGAAAAGCTGTACCTCGGTGATATGTACTAACAGAACACACCGCATTTTCTCAGAATGGTTCTTTCCAGTTTTTAACGGAAGATATTTCCTTTTTCACCTTAGCCCTCTATGGGCTTCCAAATATCACTTTGCAAATTTCACAAAACAGTCTTAGTTAACGGCTTCTTGAGGGGAAAGCTGTAACTCTGTGAGTGAACTAACAAAACACAAAACAGCTTTCCATACAGCTTCTTTTCGGTTTTTATCTTAGGATATTTCCATTTTCACCATAGCCTACTATGGGCATCGAAATATCACTTTGGAAATTCCACAAAAACAGTCTTAGCGGAAGGATTCTTGAGGCAAAAGCAGTAACTCTTTGAGATGAATTAACAGAACACAAAGCAGTTTCTCAGAAAGCTTCTTTTCAGTTTTTAACTGAAGGTATTTCCTTTTTCAACATAGCCCTCTATGGTCTTCCAAATATCACTTTGCAAATTACACAAGAACAGTCTTTGTGAAAGACTTCTTGAGGGGAAAGCTGTAACTCTCTGAGATGAATTAACAGAACACAAAGCAGTTTCTCAGAAAGCTTCTTTTCAGTTTTTATCTTAGGATATTTCCTTTTTCAACATAGCCCTCTATGGGCTTCCAAAAACATTTTGCAAATTCCACAAGAACAGTCTTAGCGAAAGGATTCTGGAGATAAAAGCTGTAAATCTGTAAGATGAATTAAAAGAATTCAAAGCAGTTTCTCAGAAACCTTCTTTTCGTTTTTTATCTTAGGATATTTCCATTTTCACCATAGGGCTATAGGGTTTCCAAATATCACTTTGCAAATTCCAGAAGAAAAGTCTTAGCGAAAGGCTTCTTGAGGGTAAAGCTGTAACTCTGTAAGATGAATTAACAGAACACAAAATATTTTCTCAGAAACCTACTTTTCAGTTTTTACCTTAGGATATTTCCTTTTTCACCATAGCCCTCTATGGGATTCCAATTATCACTTTGAAAATTCCACATGAACAGTCTTAGTGAAAGTCTTCTTGAGGGGAAAGCTGTAACTCTGTGAGAGGAACTAACTGAACACAAAGCAGTTTCTCAGAAAGCTTCTTTCCAGTTTTTAACTGAGGATATTTCCTTTTTCACCATAGCCCTTTTGGGCTTCCACATATCACTTTGCAAATTCCACAAGAACAGTCTTAGCGAAAGGGTTCTTGAGGGGAAATCTCTAACTCTGTGAGATGAATTACCAGAACACAAAGCATTTTCTCACAAATTTTCTTTCCAGTTTTTAACGGAGGATATTTCCTTTCTCACCATAGTTCTCTATGGGCTTCCAAATATCACATTGGAAATCCCACAAGAACAGTCTTAGCGAAAGGCTTCTTGAGAGGAAAGCTGTAACTCAGTGAGACGTATTAACAGAAGACACGGCATTTTCTCAGAATGCTTCTTTCCAGTTTTTAACGGAAGATATTTCCTTTTTCACCATAGTCCTCTATGGGTTTCCAAATATCACTTTCCAAATTTCACAAAACAGTCTTAATGAACGGCTTCTTGAGGGAAAAGCTGTAGCTCTGTGAGATGAGCTAACAGAACACAAAGCAGTTTTTCAGACAGCTTCTCTTCGGTAATTATCTTAGGATATTTCCATTTTCACCATAGCCCTCTATGGGCTTCCACATATCACTTTGGAAATTCCTCAAAAACAGTCTTAGCGGAAGGCTTCTTGAGGGGAAAGCTGTAACTCTTTGAGATGAATTAACAGACCACAAAGCAGTTTCTCGGAAAACTTCTTTTCATTTTTTAATTGAAGGTATTTCCATTTTCACCATAGCCCTCTATGAGATTCCAAATATCACTATGCAAATTCCACAAGAACAGTGGAAGTGAAAGACTTCTGGAGGGGAAAACTGTAACGCTGTGAGATGAATTAACAGAACACAGAGCAGTTTCTCAGATATCTTCTTTCCATTTTTTAACGAAAGATATTTCCTTTTTCACCATAGTCCTCTATGGGCTTCCAAATATCACTTTGAAAATCCCACAAGAACAGTCTTAGCGAAAGCCTTCTTGACGGGAAAGCTGTAACTCGGTGAGATGCTTTAACAGAACACACGGCAGTTTCTCAAAAAGCTTCTTTCCAGTTTTTAACGGAAGATATGTCCTTTTTCACCATAGCCCTCTATGGGCTTCCAAATATCACTTTGCAAATTCCACAAGAACAGTTTTACCGAAAGGCTTCTTGAGAAGAAAGCTGTAACTCTGTGAGATGAATTAACAGAACACAAAGCAGTTTCACAGAAAGCTTCATTTCAGTTTTTATCTTTGGATGTTTTCTTTTTCATCATAGCCCTCTATGTGCCTTCAAATATCACTTTGAAAATTCCACAAGGAAAGTCTTAGTGAACGGCTTCTTGAGGGGAAAACTGTAACTCTGTGAGATGAATTAACAGAACACAAAGCAGTTTCTCAGATAGCTTCTTTCCAGTTTCTAACGGAGGATATTTCCTTTTAAGCCATAGCCCTCTATGGGCTTCCAAATATCACTTTGCAAGTTTCACAAGAACAGTCTTAGCGAAAGGCTTCCTGAGGGGAAAGTTGTAACTCTGTGAGATGAATTAACAGAACACAAAGCAGTTTCTCAAAAAGCTTCTTTTCAGTTTTTAACCGAAGATATTTCCTTTTTCAACATAACCCTGTATGGGCTTCCAAATATCACTTTGCAAATTCCACAAGAACAGTCTTAGCGAAAGGCTTTTAGAGGGAAATGTTGTAACTATGTGAGATGAATTAACAGAACACAAAGCAATTTCTCAGAAAGCTTCTTTTCATTTTTTATCTTACGATATTTCCTTTTTCACCATAGACCTCTATGGGCTTCCAAATCTCACTTTGCAAATTCCACAAGAACAGTCTTAGCGAAAGAATTATTGAGTGGAAAGCTGTAACTCTTTGAGGTGAATTAACAGAACAAAAAGGAGTTTCTCAGAAAGCTTCTTTCCGCTTTTTAACAGAAGATATTTCCTTTTTCACCATAGCGCTCTATGGGCTTCCAAATATCATTTTGCAAATCCCACAACAACAGTCTTAGCGAAAGGCTTCTTGAAGGGAAAGCTGTAACTGGGTGAGTTCTATTATCAGAACACATGGCAGTTTCTCAGAAAGCTTCTTTCCAGTTTTTAACTGAAGATATTTCCTTTTTCACCATAGCCCTCTATGTGCTTCCAAATATCACTTTGCAAATTCGACAACAGCCTTAGCGAAAGGCTTTTAGAGGGAAATGTAACTCTGTGAGATGAATTAACAGAACACAAAGCAGTTTCTCAGAAAGCTTCTTTCCAGTTTTTAACGGAAAATAATTCCTTTTTCACCATAGCCCTCTATGGGATTCTAAATATCACTTTCCAAATTTCAGAAGAACAGTCTTAGTGAACGGCCTCTTGAGGGGAAATATGTAACTCTCTGAGATGAATTAACAGAACACAAAGCAGTTTCTCAGAAATCTTCTTTCCAGTTTTTAACGGAAGATATGTCCTTTTTCACCATAGCCCTCTATGGGCTTGCAAATATCACTTTGCAAATTCCACAAGAACGGTCTTACCGAAATGCTTCTTGAGAAGAAAGCTGTAACTCTGTGAGATGAATTAACAGAAAACAAAGCAGTTTCTCAGAAAATTTCTTTCCAGTTTTTAATGGAAGATATGTCCTTTTTCACCATAGCCCTCTATGGGCTTCCAAATATCACTTTGCAAATTCCACAAGAACAGTCTTCGGGAAAGGCTTCTGGAGGGGAAACCTGTAACTCTGTGAGATGAATTAACAGAACACAAAGCAGTTTCTCAGAAAGCTTCTTTCCAGTTTTTAACTGAAGATATTTCCTTTTTCACCATAGCCCTCTAAGGGCTTCCAAATATCACATTGCAAATGCCACAAGAACAGTCTTAGCGAAAGGCTTCTAGAGGGGAAAGCTGTAACTCGGTTAGATGTATTAACAGAACACACGGCAGTATCACAGAATGCTTCTTTCCAGTTTTTAACGGAAGATATTCCCTTTTTCACCATAGCCCTCTAAGGGCTTCCAAATATCACTTTGCAAATTCCAAAAGAGCAGTCTTAGCGAAAGACTTCTGGAGCGGAAAGGTGTAACTCTCTGAAATGAATTAACAGAACACAGAGCTGTTTCTCCGAAAGCTTCTTTCCAGTTTTCAACCGAAGATATTTTCTTTTTCCCATAGCCCTCTATGGGCTTCCAAATATCACTTAGAAAATTCCACAAGAACAGTCTTAGCGAAAGGCTTCTTGAGGTGAAAGCTGTAACACGGTGAGATATTTTAACAGAACACACATCAGTTTCTCAGAAAGCTTCTTTCCGATTTTTAACGTAAATTATTTCCTTTTTCACCATAGCCCTCTACGGGCTTCTAAGATCACTTTGCAAATTCCACAAGAACAGTCTTAGCGAAAGGCTTCTGGGAGCAAAGCTGTAATTCTGTGAGATGAACTAACAAAACACGAAGCAGTTTCTCAGAAATCTTCTTTTCGGTTTTTAATGGAAGAAATGTCCTTGTTCATCATAGCCCTCAATGGGCTTCCAAATTTCACTTTGCAAATTCCACAAGAACAGTCTTAGCGAAAGGCTTTTTGAGGGGAAAGCTGTAACTCTGGTGACGAATTAACAGAACACAAAGCAGTTTCTCAGAAAGCTTCTTTTCAGTTTTTGTCTTAGGATACTTCCTTTTTCACCGTAGCCCTCTATGGGCTTCCAAATATCACTTTGCATATTCCAAAAGAACAGCCTTAGTGATCGGCTTCATGATAGGAAAGCTGTAACTCTGTGAGATTAATTAACGGAACACAAAGCAGTTTCTCAGAAAGGTTCTTTCCAGTTTTTAGCGGAAGATATTTCCTTTTTCACCATAGTCCACTATGGGCTTCAAAATATCACTTTGCAAATTCCACAAGAACAGTCTTAGGGAACGGCCTCTTGAGGGGAAATCTGTAACTGTCTGAGATGAATTAACAGAACACAAAGCAGTATCTCAGAAATCTTCTTTCCAGTTTTTAACGAAAGATATTTCCTTTTTCACCAAAGTCCTCTATGGGATTACAAATATCAGTTTGCAAATTACACAACAACAGTCTTAGTGAAGGGCTTCTTGAGGGGAAAGCTGTAACACTGTGAGATGAACTAACACAACACAAAGCAGTATCTCAGACAGCTTCTTTTCGGTTTTTATCTTAGGATATTTCCATTTTCAAAATAGCCCTCTATGGGCTTCCAAGTATCACTTTGCAAATTCCACAAGAACAGTCTTATAGAAAGGCTTCTTGAGGGGAAAGCTGTAACTCGGTGAGATGTATTAACAGAACACACGGCAGTTTCTCAGAAAGCTTCTTTCCAGTTTTTAACGGAAGTTATTTCCCTTTTCACCATAGCCCTCCATGGGCTTCCAAATATCACTTTGCAAATTCCAGAAGAACAGTCTTAGCGAAAGGCTTCTGAAGGGGAAATCTGTAACTCTCTGAGTTGAATTAACAGAACACAAAGCAGTTTCTCACAAATCTTCTTTCCAGTTTTTAACGGAAGTTAGTTCCTTTTTCACCATAGTCCTCTATGGGCTTCCAAATATGACTTTGCAAATTCCACAAGAACAGTCTTAGCGAAAGGCTTCTTGAGGGGGGAAGCTGTAACTCTGTGAGATGAATTAACAGAACACAAAGCAGTCTCTCAGAAAGCTTCTTTCCAGTATTTAACTGAAGATATTTCCTTTTTCACTATAGCCCTCTATGGGCTTCCAAATATCACTTTGGAAATCCCACAAGAACAGTCTTAGCGAAAGGCTTCTTGAGAGAAAAGCTGTACCTCGGTGATATGTACTAACAGAACACACCGCATTTTCTCAGAATGGTTCTTTCCAGTTTTTAACGGAAGATATTTCCTTTTTCACCTTAGCCCTCTATGGGCTTCCAAATATCACTTTGCAAATTTCACAAAACAGTCTTAGTTAACGGCTTCTTGAGGGGAAAGCTGTAACTCTGTGAGTGAACTAACAAAACACAAAACAGCTTTCCATACAGCTTCTTTTCGGTTTTTATCTTAGGATATTTCCATTTTCACCATAGCCTACTATGGGCATCGAAATATCACTTTGGAAATTCCACAAAAACAGTCTTAGCGGAAGGATTCTTGAGGCAAAAGCAGTAACTCTTTGAGATGAATTAACAGAACACAAAGCAGTTTCTCAGAAAGCTTCTTTTCAGTTTTTAACTGAAGGTATTTCCTTTTTCAACATAGCCCTCTATGGTCTTCCAAATATCACTTTGCAAATTACACAAGAACAGTCTTTGTGAAAGACTTCTTGAGGGGAAAGCTGTAACTCTCTGAGATGAATTAACAGAACACAAAGCAGTTTCTCAGAAAGCTTCTTTTCAGTTTTTATCTTAGGATATTTCCTTTTTCAACATAGCCCTCTATGGGCTTCCAAAAACATTTTGCAAATTCCACAAGAACAGTCTTAGCGAAAGGATTCTGGAGATAAAAGCTGTAAATCTGTAAGATGAATTAAAAGAATTCAAAGCAGTTTCTCAGAAACCTTCTTTTCGTTTTTTATCTTAGGATATTTCCATTTTCACCATAGGGCTATAGGGTTTCCAAATATCACTTTGCAAATTCCAGAAGAAAAGTCTTAGCGAAAGGCTTCTTGAGGGTAAAGCTGTAACTCTGTAAGATGAATTAACAGAACACAAAATATTTTCTCAGAAACCTACTTTTCAGTTTTTACCTTAGGATATTTCCTTTTTCACCATAGCCCTCTATGGGATTCCAATTATCACTTTGAAAATTCCACATGAACAGTCTTAGTGAAAGTCTTCTTGAGGGGAAAGCTGTAACTCTGTGAGAGGAACTAACTGAACACAAAGCAGTTTCTCAGAAAGCTTCTTTCCAGTTTTTAACTGAGGATATTTCCTTTTTCACCATAGCCCTTTTGGGCTTCCACATATCACTTTGCAAATTCCACAAGAACAGTCTTAGCGAAAGGGTTCTTGAGGGGAAATCTCTAACTCTGTGAGATGAATTACCAGAACACAAAGCATTTTCTCACAAATTTTCTTTCCAGTTTTTAACGGAGGATATTTCCTTTCTCACCATAGTTCTCTATGGGCTTCCAAATATCACATTGGAAATCCCACAAGAACAGTCTTAGCGAAAGGCTTCTTGAGAGGAAAGCTGTAACTCAGTGAGACGTATTAACAGAAGACACGGCATTTTCTCAGAATGCTTCTTTCCAGTTTTTAACGGAAGATATTTCCTTTTTCACCATAGTCCTCTATGGGTTTCCAAATATCACTTTCCAAATTTCACAAAACAGTCTTAATGAACGGCTTCTTGAGGGAAAAGCTGTAGCTCTGTGAGATGAGCTAACAGAACACAAAGCAGTTTTTCAGACAGCTTCTCTTCGGTAATTATCTTAGGATATTTCCATTTTCACCATAGCCCTCTATGGGCTTCCACATATCACTTTGGAAATTCCTCAAAAACAGTCTTAGCGGAAGGCTTCTTGAGGGGAAAGCTGTAACTCTTTGAGATGAATTAACAGACCACAAAGCAGTTTCTCGGAAAACTTCTTTTCATTTTTTAATTGAAGGTATTTCCATTTTCACCATAGCCCTCTATGAGATTCCAAATATCACTATGCAAATTCCACAAGAACAGTGGAAGTGAAAGACTTCTGGAGGGGAAAACTGTAACGCTGTGAGATGAATTAACAGAACACAGAGCAGTTTCTCAGATATCTTCTTTCCAGTTTTTAACGAAAGATATTTCCTTTTTCACCATAGTCCTCTATGGGCTTCCAAATATCACTTTGAAAATCCCACAAGAACAGTCTTAGCGAAAGCCTTCTTGACGGGAAAGCTGTAACTCGGTGAGATGCTTTAACAGAACACACGGCAGTTTCTCAAAAAGCTTCTTTCCAGTTTTTAACGGAAGATATGTCCTTTTTCACCATAGCCCTCTATGGGCTTCCAAATATCACTTTGCAAATTCCACAAGAACAGTTTTACCGAAAGGCTTCTTGAGAAGAAAGCTGTAACTCTGTGAGATGAATTAACAGAACACAAAGCAGTTTCACAGAAAGCTTCATTTCAGTTTTTATCTTTGGATGTTTTCTTTTTCATCATAGCCCTCTATGTGCCTTCAAATATCACTTTGAAAATTCCACAAGGAAAGTCTTAGTGAACGGCTTCTTGAGGGGAAAACTGTAACTCTGTGAGATGAATTAACAGAACACAAAGCAGTTTCTCAGATAGCTTCTTTCCAGTTTCTAACGGAGGATATTTCCTTTTAAGCCATAGCCCTCTATGGGCTTCCAAATATCACTTTGCAAGTTTCACAAGAACAGTCTTAGCGAAAGGCTTCCTGAGGGGAAAGTTGTAACTCTGTGAGATGAATTAACAGAACACAAAGCAGTTTCTCAAAAAGCTTCTTTTCAGTTTTTAACCGAAGATATTTCCTTTTTCAACATAACCCTGTATGGGCTTCCAAATATCACTTTGCAAATTCCACAAGAACAGTCTTAGCGAAAGGCTTTTAGAGGGAAATGTTGTAACTATGTGAGATGAATTAACAGAACACAAAGCAATTTCTCAGAAAGCTTCTTTTCAGTTTTTATCTTACGATATTTCCTTTTTCACCATAGACCTCTATGGGCTTCCAAATCTCACTTTGCAAATTCCACAAGAACAGTCTTAGCGAAAGAATTATTGAGTGGAAAGCTGTAACTCTTTGAGGTGAATTAACAGAACAAAAAGGAGTTTCTCAGAAAGCTTCTTTCCGCTTTTTAACAGAAGATATTTCCTTTTTCACCATAGCGCTCTATGGGCTTCCAAATATCATTTTGCAAATCCCACAACAACAGTCTTAGCGAAAGGCTTCTTGAAGGGAAAGCTGTAACTGGGTGAGTTCTATTATCAGAACACATGGCAGTTTCTCAGAAAGCTTCTTTCCAGTTTTTAACTGAAGATATTTCCTTTTTCACCATAGCCCTCTATGTGCTTCCAAATATCACTTTGCAAATTCGACAACAGCCTTAGCGAAAGGCTTTTAGAGGGAAATGTAACTCTGTGAGATGAATTAACAGAACACAAAGCAGTTTCTCAGAAAGCTTCTTTCCAGTTTTTAACGGAAAATAATTCCTTTTTCACCATAGCCCTCTATGGGATTCTAAATATCACTTTCCAAATTTCAGAAGAACAGTCTTAGTGAACGGCCTCTTGAGGGGAAATATGTAACTCTCTGAGATGAATTAACAGAACACAAAGCAGTTTCTCAGAAATCTTCTTTCCAGTTTTTAACGGAAGATATGTCCTTTTTCACCATAGCCCTCTATGGGCTTGCAAATATCACTTTGCAAATTCCACAAGAACGGTCTTACCGAAATGCTTCTTGAGAAGAAAGCTGTAACTCTGTGAGATGAATTAACAGAAAACAAAGCAGTTTCTCAGAAAATTTCTTTCCAGTTTTTAATGGAAGATATGTCCTTTTTCACCATAGCCCTCTATGGGCTTCCAAATATCACTTTGCAAATTCCACAAGAACAGTCTTCGGGAAAGGCTTCTGGAGGGGAAACCTGTAACTCTGTGAGATGAATTAACAGAACACAAAGCAGTTTCTCAGAAAGCTTCTTTCCAGTTTTTAACTGAAGATATTTCCTTTTTCACCATAGCCCTCTAAGGGCTTCCAAATATCACATTGCAAATGCCACAAGAACAGTCTTAGCGAAAGGCTTCTAGAGGGGAAAGCTGTAACTCGGTTAGATGTATTAACAGAACACACGGCAGTATCACAGAATGCTTCTTTCCAGTTTTTAACGGAAGATATTCCCTTTTTCACCATAGCCCTCTAAGGGCTTCCAAATATCACTTTGCAAATTCCAAAAGAGCAGTCTTAGCGAAAGACTTCTGGAGCGGAAAGGTGTAACTCTCTGAAATGAATTAACAGAACACAGAGCTGTTTCTCCGAAAGCTTCTTTCCAGTTTTCAACCGAAGATATTTTCTTTTTCCCATAGCCCTCTATGGGCTTCCAAATATCACTTAGAAAATTCCACAAGAACAGTCTTAGCGAAAGGCTTCTTGAGGTGAAAGCTGTAACACGGTGAGATATTTTAACAGAACACACATCAGTTTCTCAGAAAGCTTCTTTCCGATTTTTAACGTAAATTATTTCCTTTTTCACCATAGCCCTCTACGGGCTTCTAAGATCACTTTGCAAATTCCACAAGAACAGTCTTAGCGAAAGGCTTCTGGGAGCAAAGCTGTAATTCTGTGAGATGAACTAACAAAACACGAAGCAGTTTCTCAGAAATCTTCTTTTCGGTTTTTAATGGAAGAAATGTCCTTGTTCATCATAGCCCTCAATGGGCTTCCAAATTTCACTTTGCAAATTCCACAAGAACAGTCTTAGCGAAAGGCTTTTTGAGGGGAAAGCTGTAACTCTGGTGACGAATTAACAGAACACAAAGCAGTTTCTCAGAAAGCTTCTTTTCAGTTTTTGTCTTAGGATACTTCCTTTTTCACCGTAGCCCTCTATGGGCTTCCAAATATCACTTTGCATATTCCAAAAGAACAGCCTTAGTGATCGGCTTCATGATAGGAAAGCTGTAACTCTGTGAGATTAATTAACGGAACACAAAGCAGTTTCTCAGAAAGGTTCTTTCCAGTTTTTAGCGGAAGATATTTCCTTTTTCACCATAGTCCACTATGGGCTTCCAAATATCACTTTGGAAATCCCACAAGAACAGTGTTAGCGAAAGGCTTCTTTAGAGGAAAGCTGTACCTCGGTGATATGTACTAACAGAACACCCTGCACTTTCTCAGAATGGTTCTTTCCAGTTTTTAACGGAAGATATTTCCTTTTTCACCTTAGCCCTCTATGGGCTTCCAAATATCACTTTGCAAATTTCACAAAACAGTCTTAGTTAACGGCTCCTTGAGGGGAAAGCTGTAACTCTGTGAGTGAACTAACAAAACACAAAGAAGCTTTCCATACAGCTTCTTTTCGGTTTTTATCTTAGGATATTTCCATTTTCACCATAGCCTACTATGGGCATCGAAATATCACTTTGGAAATTCCACAAAACAGTCTTAGCGGAAGGATTCTTGAGGCAAAAGCAGTAACTCTTTGAGATGAATTAACAGAACACAAAGCAGTTTCTCAGAAAGCTTCTTTTCAGTTTTTAACTGAAGGTATTTCCTTTTTCACCATAGCCCTCTATGGGCTTCAAAATATCACTTTGGAAATTCCACAAGAACAGCCTTAGCGAAAGGCTTCCTGAGGTAAATGAGTAACTGTGAGTTGAATTAACAGAACACAAAGCAGTTTCTCAGAAAGCTTCTTTTCGGATTTTATCTTACTATATTTCCTTTTTCAACATAGCCCTCTATGGTCTTCCAAATATCACTTTGCAAATTACACAAGAACAGTCTTTGTGAAAGACTTCTTGAGGGGAAAGCTGTAACTCTCTGAGATGAATTAACAGAACACAAAGCACTTTCTCAGAAAGCTTCTTTTCAGTTTTTATCTTAGGATATTTCCTTTTTCAGCATAGCCCTCTATGGGCTTCCAAAAACATTTTGCAAATTCCACAAGAACAGTCTTAGCGAAAGGATTCTGGAGATAAAAGCTGTAAATCTGTAAGATGAATTAAAAGAATTCAAAGCAGTTTCTCAGAAACCTTCTTTTCGTTTTTTATCTTAGGATATTTCCATTTTCACCATAGGGCTATAGGGTTTCCAAATATCACTTTGCAAATTCCAGAAGAAAAGTCTTAGCGAAAGGCTTCTTGAGGGTAAAGCTGTAACTCTGTAAGATGAATTAACAGAACACAAAATATTTTCTCAGAAACCTACTTTTCAGTTTTTACCTTAGGATATTTCCTTTTTCACCATAGCCCTCTATGGGATTCCAATTATCACTTTGAAAATTCCACATGAACAGTCTTAGTGAAAGTCTTCTTGAGGGGAAAGCTGTAACTCTGTGAGAGGAACTAACTGAACACAAAGCAGTTTCTCAGAAAGCTTCTTTCCAGTTTTTAACTGAGGATATTTCCTTTTTCACCATAGCCCTTTTGGGCTTCCACATATCACTTTGCAAATTCCACAAGAACAGTCTTAGCGAAAGGGTTCTTGAGGGGAAATCTCTAACTCTGTGAGATGAATTACCAGAACACAAAGCATTTTCTCACAAATCTTCTTTCCAGTTTTTAACGGAGGATATTTCCTTTCTCACCATAGTTCTCTATGGGCTTCCAAATATCACATTGGAAATCCCACAAGAACAGTCTTAGCGAAAGACTTCTTGAGAGGAAAGCTGTAACTCAGTGAGACGTATTAACAGAAGACACGGCATTTTCTCAGAATGCTTCTTTCCAGTTTTTAACGGAAGATATTTCCTTTTTCACCATAGTCCTCTATGGGTTTCCAAATATCACTTTCCAAATTTCACAAAACAGTCTTAATGAACGGCTTCTTGAGCGAAAAGCTGTAGCTCTGTGAGATGAACTAACAGAACACAAAGCAGTTTTTCAGACAGCTTCTCTTCGGTAAGTATCTTAGGATATTTCCATTTTCACCATAGCCCTCTATGGGCTTCCACATATCACTTTGGAAATTCCTCGAAAACAGTCTTAGCGGAAGGCTTCTTGAGGGGAAAGCTGTAACTCTTTGAGATGAATTAACAGAACACAAAGCAGTTTCTCGGAAAACTTCTTTTCATTTTTTAACTGAAGGTATTTCCATTTTCACCATAGCCCTCTATGGGATTCCAAATATCACTATGCAATTTCCACAAGAACAGTGGAAGTGAAAGACTTCGGGAGGGGAAAACTGTAACGCTGTGAGATGAATTAACAGAACACAAAGCAGTTTCTCAGATATCTTCTTTCCAGTTTTTAACGAAAGATATTTCCTTTTTCACCATAGTCCTCTATGGGCTTCCAAATATCACTTTGAAAATCCCACAAGAACAGTCTTAGCGAAAGCCTTCCTGACGGGGAAGCTGTAACTCGGTGAGATGCTTTAACAGAACACACGGCAGTTTCTCAAAAAGCTTCTTTCCAGTTTTTAACGGAAGATATGTCCTTTTTCACCATAGCCCTCTATGGGCTTCCAAATATCACTTTGCAAATTCCACAAGAACAGTTTTACCGAAAGGCTTCTTGAGAAGAAAGCTGTAACTCTGTGAGATGAATTAAGAGAACACAAAGCAGTTTCTCAAAAAGCTTCTTTTCAGTTTTTAACCGAAGATATTTCCTTTTTCAACATAACCCTCTATGGGCTTCCAAATATCACTTTGCAAATTCCACAAGAACAGTCTTAGCGAAAGGCTTTTAGAGGGAAATGTTGTAACTATGTGAGATGAATTAACAGAACACAAAGCAATTTCTCAGAAAGCTTCTTTTCAGTTTTTATCTTACGATATTTCCTTTTTCACCATAGACCTCTATGGGCTTCCAAATCTCACTTTGCAAATTCCACAAGAACAGTCTTAGCGAAAGAATTATTGAGTGGAAAGCTGTAACTCTTTGAGGTGAATTAACAGAACAAAAAGGAGTTTCTCAGAAAGCTTCTTTCCGCTTTTTAACAGAAGATATTTCCTTTTTCACCATAGCGCTCTATGGGCTTCCAAATATCATTTTGCAAATCCCACAACAACAGTCTTAGCGAAAGGCTTCTTGAAGGGAAAGCTGTAACTGGGTGAGTTCTATTATCAGAACACATGGCAGTTTCTCAGAAAGCTTCTTTCCAGTTTTTAACTGAAGATATTTCCTTTTTCACCATAGCCCTCTATGTGCTTCCAAATATCACTTTGCAAATTCGACAACAGCCTTAGCGAAAGGCTTTTAGAGGGAAATGTAACTCTGTGAGATGAATTAACAGAACACAAAGCAGTTTCTCAGAAAGCTTCTTTCCAGTTTTTAACGGAAAATAATTCCTTTTTCACAATAGCCCTCTATGGGATTCTAAATATCACTTTCCAAATTTCAGAAGAACAGTCTTAGTGAACAGCCTCTTGAGGGGAAATCTGTAACTCTCTGAGATGAATTAACAGAACACAAAGCAGTTTCTCAGAAATCTTCTTTCCAGTTTTTAACGGAAGATATGTCCTTTTTCACCATAGCCCTCTATGGGCTTGCAAATATCACTTTGCAAATTCCACAAGAACAGTCTTACCGAAATGCTTCTTGAGAAGAAAGCTGTAACTCTGTGAGATGAATTAACAGAAAACAAAGCAGTTTCTCAGAAAATTTCTTTCCAGTTTTTAATGGAAGATATGTCCTTTTTCACCATAGCCCTCTATGGGCTTCCAAATATCACTTTGCAAATTCCACAAGAACAGTCTTCGGGAAAGGCTTCTGGAGGGGAAACCTGTAACTCTGTGAGATGAATTAACAGAACACAAAGCAGTTTCTCAGAAAGCTTCTTTCCAGTTTTTATCTGAAGATATTTCCTTTTTCACCATAGCCCTCTAAGGGCTTCCAAATATCACATTGCAAATGCCACAAGAACAGTCTTAGCGAAAGGCTTCTAGAGGGGAAAGCTGTAACTCGGTTAGATGTATTAACAGAACACACGGCAGTATCACAGAATGCTTCTTTCCAGTTTTTAACGGAAGATATTCCCTTTTACACCATAGCCCTCTAAGGGCTTCCAAATATCACTTTGCAAATTCCACAAGAACAGTCTTAGCGAAAGGCTTCTTGAGGTGAAAGCTGTAACACGGTGAGATATTTTAACAGAACACACATCAGTTTCTCAGAAAGCTTCTTTCCGATTTTTAACGTAAGTTATTTCCTTTTTCACCATAGCCCTCTACGGGCTTCTAAGATCACTTTGCAAATTCCACAAGAACAGTCTTAGCGAAAGGCTTCTGGGAGCAAAGCTGTAATTCTGTGAGATGAACTAACAAAACACGAAGCAGTTTCTCAGAAATCTTCTTTTCGGTTTTTAATGGAAGAAATGTCCTTGTTCATCATAGCCCTCAATGGGCTTCCAAATTTCACTTTGCAAATTCCACAAGAACAGTCTTAGCGAAAGGCTTTTTGAGGGGAAAGCTGTAACTCTGGTGACGAATTAACAGAACACAAAGCAGTTTCTCAGAAAGCTTCTTTTCAGTTTTTGTCTTAGGATACTTCCTTTTTCACCGTAGCCCTCTATGGGCTTCCAAATATCACTTTGCATATTCCAAAAGAACAGCCTTAGTGATCGGCTTCATGATAGGAAAGCTGTAACTCTGTGAGATTAATTAACGGAACACAAAGCAGTTTCTCAGAAAGGTTCTTTCCAGTTTTTAGCGGAAGATATTTCCTTTTTCACCATAGTCCACTATGGGCTTCAAAATATCACTTTGAAAATTCCACAAGAACAGTCTTAGGGAACGGCCTCTTGAGGGGAAATCTGTAACTGTCTGAGATGAATTAACAGAACACAAAGCAGTATCTCAGAAATCTTCTTTCCAGTTTTTAACGAAAGATATTTCCTTTTTCACCAAAGTCCTCTATGGGATTACAAATATCAGTTTGCAAATTACACAACAACAGTCTTAGTGAAGGGCTTCTTGAGGGGAAAGCTGTAACACTGTGAGATGAACTAACACAACACAAAGCAGTATCTCAGACAGCTTCTTTTCGGTTTTTATCTTAGGATATTTCCATTTTCAAAATAGCCCTCTATGGGCTTCCAAGTATCACTTTGCAAATTCCACAAGAACAGTCTTATAGAAAGGCTTCTTGAGGGGAAAGCTGTAACTCGGTGAGATGTATTAACAGAACACACGGCAGTTTCTCAGAAAGCTTCTTTCCAGTTTTTAACGGAAGTTATTTCCCTTTTCACCATAGCCCTCCATGGGCTTCCAAATATCACTTTGCAAATTCCAGAAGAACAGTCTTAGCGAAAGGCTTCTGAAGGGGAAATCTGTAACTCTGTGAGTTGAATTAACAGAACACAAAGCAGTTTCTCACAAATCTTCTTTCCAGTTTTTAACGGAAGTTAGTTCCTTTTTCACCATAGTCCTCTATGGGCTTCCAAATATGACTTTGCAAATTCCACAAGAACAGTCTTAGCGAAAGGCTTCTTGAGGGGGGAAGCTGTAACTCTGTGAGATGAATTAACAGAACACAAAGCAGTCTCTCAGAAAGCTTCTTTCCAGTATTTAACTGAAGATATTTCCTTTTTCACTATAGCCCTCTATGGGCTTCCAAATATCACTTTGGAAATCCCACAAGAACAGTCTTAGCGAAAGGCTTCTTGAGAGAAAAGCTGTACCTCGGTGATACGTACTAACAGAACACACCGCATTTTCTCAGAATGGTTCTTTCCAGTTTTTAACGGAAGATATTTCCTTTTTCACCTTAGCCCTCTATGGGCTTCCATATATCACTTTGCAAATTTCACAAAACAGTCTTAGTTAACGGCTTCTTGAGGGGAAAGCTGTAACTCTGTGAGTGAACTAACAAAACACAAAACAGCTTTCCATACAGCTTCTTTTCGGTTTTTATCTTAGGATATTTCCATTTTCACCATAGCCTACTATGGGCATCGAAATATCACTTTGGAAATTCCACAAAAACAGTCTTAGCGGAAGGATTCTTGAGGCAAAAGCAGTAACTCTTTGAGATGAATTAACAGAACACAAAGCAGTTTCTCAGAAAGCTTCTTTTCAGTTTTTAACTGAAGGTATTTCCTTTTTCACCATAGCCCTCTATGGGCTTCAAAATATCACTTTGTAAATTCCACAAGAACAGCCTTAGCGAAAGGCTTCCTGAGGTAAAAGAGTAACTGTGAGTTGAATTAACAGAACACAAAGCAGTTTCTCAGAAAGCTTCTTTTCAGTTTTTAACTGAAGGTATTTCCTTTTTCACCATAGCCCTCTATGGGCTTCAAAATATCACTTTGTAAATTCCACAAGAACAGCCTTAGCGAAAGGCTTCCTGAGGTAAAAGAGTAACTGTGAGTTGAATTAACAGAACACAAAGCAGTTTCTCAGAAAGCTTCTTTTCGGATTTTATCTTACTATATTTCCTTTTTCAACATAGCCCTCTATGGTCTTCCAAATATCACTTTGCAAATTACACAAGAACAGTCTTTGTGAAAGACTTCTTGAGGGGAAAGCTGTAACTCTCTGAGATGAATTAACAGAACACAAAGCAGTTTCTCAGAAAGCTTCTTTTCAGTTTTTATCTTAGGATATTTCCTTTTTCAACATAGCCCTCTATGGGCTTCCAAAAACATTTTGCAAATTCCACAAGAACAGTCTTAGCGAAAGGATTCTGGAGATAAAAGCTGTAAATCTGTAAGATGAATTAAAAGAATTCAAAGCAGTTTCTCAGAAACCTTCTTTTCGTTTTTTATCTTAGGATATTTCCATTTTCACCATAGGGCTATAGGGTTTCCAAATATCACTTTGCAAATTCCAGAAGAAAAGTCTTAGCGAAAGGCTTCTTGAGGGTAAAGCTGTAACTCTGTAAGATGAATTAACAGAACACAAAATATTTTCTCAGAAACCTACTTTTCAGTTTTTACCTTAGGATATTTCCTTTTTCACCATAGCCCTCTATGGGATTCCAATTATCACTTTGAAAATTCCACATGAACAGTCTTAGTGAAAGTCTTCTTGAGGGGAAAGCTGTAACTCTGTGAGAGGAACTAACTGAACACAAAGCAGTTTCTCAGAAAGCTTCTTTCCAGTTTTTAACTGAGGATATTTCCTTTTTCACCATAGCCCTTTTGGGCTTCCACATATCACTTTGCAAATTCCACAAGAACAGTCTTAGCGAAAGGGTTCTTGAGGGGAAATCTCTATCTCTGTGAGATGAATTACCAGAACACAAAGCATTTTCTCACAAATCTTCTTTCCAGTTTTTAACGGAGGATATTTCCTTTCTCACCATAGTTCTCTATGGGCTTCCAAATATCACATTGGAAATCCCACAAGAACAGTCTTAGCGAAAGGCTTCTTGAGAGGAAAGCTGTAACTCAGTGAGACGTATTAACAGAAGACACGGCATTTTCTCAGAATGCTTCTTTCCAGTTTTTAACGGAAGATATTTCCTTTTTCACCATAGTCCTCTATGGGTTTCCAAATATCACTTTCCAAATTTCACAAAACAGTCTTAATGAACGGCTTCTTGAGGGAAAAGCTGTAGCTCTGTGAGATGAACTAACAGAACACAAAGCAGTTTTTCAGACAGCTTCTCTTCGGTAAGTATCTTAGGATATTTCCATTTTCACCATAGCCCTCTATGGGCTTCCACATATCACTTTGGAAATTCCTCAAAAACAGTCTTAGCGGAAGGCTTCCTGAGGGGAAAGCTGTAACTCTTTGAGATGAATTAACAGAACACAAAGCAGTTTCTCGGAAAACTTCTTTTCATTTTTTAACTGAAGGTATTTCCATTTTCACCATAGCCCTCTATGGGATTCCAAATATCACTATGCAATTTCCACAAGAATAGTGGAAGTGAAAGACTTCGGGAGGGGAAAACTGTAACGCTGTGAGATGAATTAACAGAACACAAAGCAGTTTCTCAGATATCTTCTTTCCAGTTTTTAACGAAAGATATTTCCTTTTTCACCGTAGTCCTCTATGGGCTTCCAAATATCACTTTGAAAATCCCACAAGAACAGTCTTAGCGAAAGCCTTCTTGACGGGAAAGCTGTAACTCGGTGAGATGCTTTAACAGAACACACGGCAGTTTCTCAAAAAGCTTCTTTCCAGTTTTTAACGGAAGATATGTCCTTTTTCACCATAGCCCTCTATGGGCTTCCAAATATCACTTTGCAAATTCCACAAGAACAGTTTTACCGAAAGGCTTCTTGAGAAGAAAGCTGTAACTCTGTGAGATGAATTAACAGAACACAAAGCAGTTTCACAGAAAGCTTCATTTCAGTTTTTATCTTTGGATGTTTTCTTTTTCATCATAGCCCTCTATGTGCCTTCAAATATCACTTTGAAAATTCCACAAGGAAAGTCTTAGTGAACGGCTTCTTGAGGGGAAAACTGTAACTCTGTGAGCTGAATTAACAGAACACAAAGCAGTTTCTCAGATAGCTTCTTTCCAGTTTCTAACGGAGGATATTTCCTTTTAAGCCATAGCCCTCTATGGGCTTCCAAATATCACTTTGCAAGTTTCACAAGAACAGTCTTAGCGAAAGGCTTCCTGAGGGGAAAGTTGTAACTCTGTGAGATGAATTAACAGAACACAAAGCAGTTTCTCAAAAAGCTTCTTTTCAGTTTTTAACCGAAGATATTTCCTTTTTCAACATAACCCTGTATGGGCTTCCAAATATCACTTTGCAAATTCCACAAGAACAGTCTTAGCGAAAGGCTTTTAGAGGGAAATGTTGTAACTATGTGAGATGAATTAACAGAACACAAAGCAATTTCTCAGAAAGCTTCTTTTCAGTTTTTATCTTACGATATTTCCTTTTTCACCATAGACCTCTATGGGCTTCCAAATCTCACTTTGCAAATTCCACAAGAACAGTCTTAGCGAAAGAATTATTGAGTGGAAAGCTGTAACTCTTTGAGGTGAATTAACAGAACAAAAAGGAGTTTCTCAGAAAGCTTCTTTCCGCTTTTTAACAGAAGATATTTCCTTTTTCACCATAGCGCTCTATGGGCTTCCAAATATCATTTTGCAAATCCCACAACAACAGTCTTAGCGAAAGGCTTCTTGAAGGGAAAGCTGTAACTGGGTGAGTTCTATTATCAGAACACATGGCAGTTTCTCAGAAAGCTTCTTTCCAGTTTTTAACTGAAGATATTTCCTTTTTCACCATAGCCCTCTATGTGCTTCCAAATATCACTTTGCAAATTCGACAACAGCCTTAGCGAAAGGCTTTTAGAGGGAAATGTAACTCTGTGAGATGAATTAACAGAACACAAAGCAGTTTCTCAGAAAGCTTCTTTCCAGTTTTTAACGGAAAATAATTCCTTTTTCACAATAGCCCTCTACGGGATTCTAAATATCACTTTCCAAATTTCAGAAGAACAGTCTTAGTGAACAGCCTCTTGAGGGGAAATCTGTAACTCTCTGAGATGAATTAACAGAACACAAAGCAGTTTCTCAGAAATCTTCTTTCCAGTTTTTAACGGAAGATATGTCCTTTTTCACCATAGCCCTCTATGGGCTTGCAAATATCACTTTGCAAATTCCACAAGAACAGTCTTACCGAAATGCTTCTTGAGAAGAAAGCTGTAACCCTGTGAGATGAATTAACAGAAAACAAAGCAGTTTCTCAGAAAATTTCTTTCCAGTTTTTAATGGAAGATATGTCCTTTTTCACCATAGCCCTCTATGGGCTTCCAAATATCACTTTGCAAATTCCACAAGAACAGTCTTCGGGAAAGACTTCTGGAGGGGAAACCTGTAACTCTGTGATATGAATTAACAGAACACAAAGCAGTTTCTCAGAAAGCTTCTTTCCAGTTTTTAACTGAAGATATTTCCTTTTTCACCATAGCCCTCTAAGGGCTTCCAAATATCACATTGCAAATGCCACAAGAACAGTCTTAGCAAAAGGCTTCTAGAGGGGAAAGCTGTAACTCGGTTAGATGTATTAACAGAACACACGGCAGTATCACAGAATGCTTCTTTCCAGTTTTTAACGGAAGATATTCCCTTTTTCACCATAGCCCTCTAAGGGCTTCCAAATATCACTTTGCAAATTCCACAAGAACAGTCTTAGCGAAAGGCTTCTTGAGGTGAAAGCTGTAACACGGTGAGATATTTTAACAGAACACACATCAGTTTCTCAGAAAGCTTCTTTCCGATTTTTAACGTAAGTTATTTCCTTTTTCACAATAGCCCTCTACGGGCTTCTAAGATCACTTTGCAAATTCCACAAGAACAGTCTTAGCGAAAGGCTTCTGGGAGCAAAGCTGTAATTCCGTGAGATGAACTAACAAAACACTAAGCAGTTTCTCAGAAATCTTCTTTTTGGTTTTTAATGGAAGAAATGTCCTTGTTCATCATAGCCCACAATTGGCTTCCAAATTTCACTTTGCAAATTCCACAAGAACAGTCTTAGCGAAAGGCTTTTTGAGGGGAAAGCTGTAACTCTGGTGACGAATTAACAGAACACGAAGCAGTTTCTCAGAAAGCTTCTTTTCAGTTTTTGTCTTAGGATACTTCCTTTTTCACCATAGCCCTCTATGGGCTTCCAAATATCACTTTGCATATTCCAAAAGAACAGCCTTAGTGATCGGCTTCATGATAGGAAAGCTGTAACTCTGTGAGATTAATTAACGGAACACAAAGCAGTTTCTCAGAAAGGTTCTTTCCAGTTTTTAGCGGAAGATATTTCCTTTTTCACCATAGTCCACTATGGGCTTCAAAATATCACTTTGCAAATTCCACAAGAACAGTCTTAGGGAACGGCCTCTTGAGGTGAAATCTGTAACTGTCTGAGATGAATTAACAGAACACAAAGCAGTATCTCAGAAATCTTCTTTGCAGTTTTTAACGAAAGATATTTCCTTTTTCACCAAAGTCCTCTATGGGATTACAAATATCAGTTTGCAAATTACACAACAACAGTCTTAGTGAAGGGCTTCTTGAGGGGAAAGCTGTAACACTGTGAGATGAACTAACACAACACAAAGCAGTTTCTCAGACAGCTTCTTTTCGGTTTTTATCTTAGGATATTTCCATTTTCAAAATAGCCCTCTATGGGCTTCCAAGTATCACTTTGCAAATTCCACAAGAACAGTCTTATAGAAAGGCTTCTTGAGTGGAAAGCTGTATCTCGTTGAGATGTATTAACAGAACACACGGCAGTTTCTCAGAAAGCTTCTTTCCAGTTTTTAACGGAAGTTATTTCCCTTTTCACCATAGCCCTCCATGGGCTTCCAAATATCACTTTGCAAATTCCAGAAGAACAGTCTTAGCGAAAGGCTTCTGAAGGGGAAATCTGTAACTCTGTGAGTTGAATTAACAGAACACAAAGCAGTTTCTCACAAATCTTCTTTCCAGTTTTTAACGGAAGTTAGTTCCTTTTTCACCATAGTCCTCTATGGGCTTCCAAATATGACTTTGCAAATTCCACAAGAACAGTCTTAGCGAAAGGCTTCTTGAGGGGGGAAGCTGTAACGCTGTGAGATGAATTAACAGAACACAAAGCAGTCTCTCAGAAAGCTTCTTTCCAGTATTTAACTGAAGATATTTCCTTTTTCACTATAGCCCTCTATGGGCTTCCAAATATCACTTTGGAAATCCCACAAGAACAGTCTTAGCGAAAGGCTTCTTGAGAGAAAAGCTGTACCTCGGTGATACGTACTAACAGAACACACCGCATTTTCTCAGAATGGTTCTTTCCAGTTTTTAACGGAAGATATTTCCTTTTTCACCTTAGCCCTCTATGGGCTTCCAAATATCACTTTGCAAATTTCACAAAACAGTCTTAGTTAACGGCTTCTTGAGGGGAAAGCTGTAACTCTGTGAGTGAACTAACAAAACACAAAACAGCTTTCCATACAGCTTCTTTTCGGTTTTTATCTTAGGATATTTCCATTTTCACCATAGCCTACTATGGGCATCGAAATATCACTTTGGAAATTCCACAAAAACAGTCTTAGCGGAAGGATTCTTGAGGCAAAAGCAGTAACTCTTTGAGATGAATTAACAGAACACAAAGCAGTTTCTCAGAAAGCTTCTTTTCAGTTTTTAACTGAAGGTATTTCCTTTTTCACCATAGCCCTCTATGGGCTTCAAAATATCACTTTGTAAATTCCACAAGAACAGCCTTAGCGAAAGGCTTCCTGAGGTAAAAGAGTTACTGTGAGTTGAATTAACAGAACACAAAGCAGTTTCTCAGAAAGCTTCTTTTCAGTTTTTAACTGAAGGTATTTCCTTTTTCACCATAGCCCTCTATGGGCTTCAAAATATCACTTTGTAAATTCCACAAGAACAGCCTTAGCGAAAGGCTTCCTGAGGTAAAAGAGTAACTGTGAGTTGAATTAACAGAACACAAAGCAGTTTCTCAGAAAGCTTCTTTTCGGATTTTATCTTACTATATTTCCTTTTTCAACATAGCCCTCTATGGTCTTCCAAATATCACTTTGCAAATTACACAAGAACAGTCTTTGTGAAAGACTTCTTGAGGGGAAAGCTGTAACTCTCTGAGATGAATTAACAGAACACAAAGCAGTTTCTCAGAAAGCTTCTTTTCAGTTTTTATCTTAGGATATTTCCTTTTTCAACATAGCCCTCTATGGGCTTCCAAAAACATTTTGCAAATTCCACAAGAACAGTCTTAGCGAAAGGATTCTGGAGATAAAAGCTGTAAATCTGTAAGATGAATTAAAAGAATTCAAAGCAGTTTCTCAGAAACCTTCTTTTCGTTTTTTATCTTAGGATATTTCCATTTTCACCATAGGGCTATAGGGTTTCCAAATATCACTTTGCAAATTCCAGAAGAAAAGTCTTAGCGAAAGGCTTCTTGAGGGTAAAGCTGTAACTCTGTAAGATGAATTAACAGAACACAAAATATTTTCTCAGAAACCTACTTTTCAGTTTTTACCTTAGGATATTTCCTTTTTCACCATAGCCCTCTATGGGATTCCAATTATCACTTTGAAAATTCCACATGAACAGTCTTAGTGAAAGTCTTCTTGAGGGGAAAGCTGTAACTCTGTGAGAGGAACTAACTGAACACAAAGCAGTTTCTCAGAAAGCTTCTTTCCAGTTTTTAACTGAGGATATTTCCTTTTTCACCATAGCCCTTTTGGGCTTCCACATATCACTTTGCAAATTCCACAAGAACAGTCTTAGCGAAAGGGTTCTTGAGGGGAAATCTCTATCTCTGTGAGATGAATTACCAGAACACAAAGCATTTTCTCACAAATCTTCTTTCCAGTTTTTAACGGAGGATATTTCCTTTCTCACCATAGTTCTCTATGGGCTTCCAAATATCACATTGGAAATCCCACAAGAACAGTCTTAGCGAAAGGCTTCTTGAGAGGAAAGCTGTAACTCAGTGAGACGTATTAACAGAAGACACGGCATTTTCTCAGAATGCTTCTTTCCAGTTTTTAACGGAAGATATTTCCTTTTTCACCATAGTCCTCTATGGGTTTCCAAATATCACTTTCCAAATTTCACAAAACAGTCTTAATGAACGGCTTCTTGAGGGAAAAGCTGTAGCTCTGTGAGATGAACTAACAGAACACAAAGCAGTTTTTCAGACAGCTTCTCTTCGGTAAGTATCTTAGGATATTTCCATTTTCACCATAGCCCTCTATGGGCTTCCACATATCACTTTGGAAATTCCTCAAAAACAGTCTTAGCGGAAGGCTTCCTGAGGGGAAAGCTGTAACTCTTTGAGATGAATTAACAGAACACAAAGCAGTTTCTCGGAAAACTTCTTTTCATTTTTTAACTGAAGGTATTTCCATTTTCACCATAGCCCTCTATGGGATTCCAAATATCACTATGCAATTTCCACAAGAATAGTGGAAGTGAAAGACTTCGGGAGGGGAAAACTGTAACGCTGTGAGATGAATTAACAGAACACAAAGCAGTTTCTCAGATATCTTCTTTCCAGTTTTTAACGAAAGATATTTCCTTTTTCACCGTAGTCCTCTATGGGCTTCCAAATATCACTTTGAAAATCCCACAAGAACAGTCTTAGCGAAAGCCTTCTTGACGGGAAAGCTGTAACTCGGTGAGATGCTTTAACAGAACACACGGCAGTTTCTCAAAAAGCTTCTTTCCAGTTTTTAACGGAAGATATGTCCTTTTTCACCATAGCCCTCTATGGGCTTCCAAATATCACTTTGCAAATTCCACAAGAACAGTTTTACCGAAAGGCTTCTTGAGAAGAAAGCTGTAACTCTGTGAGATGAATTAACAGAACACAAAGCAGTTTCACAGAAAGCTTCATTTCAGTTTTTATCTTTGGATGTTTTCTTTTTCATCATAGCCCTCTATGTGCCTTCAAATATCACTTTGAAAATTCCACAAGGAAAGTCTTAGTGAACGGCTTCTTGAGGGGAAAACTGTAACTCTGTGAGCTGAATTAACAGAACACAAAGCAGTTTCTCAGATAGCTTCTTTCCAGTTTCTAACGGAGGATATTTCCTTTTAAGCCATAGCCCTCTATGGGCTTCCAAATATCACTTTGCAAGTTTCACAAGAACAGTCTTAGCGAAAGGCTTCCTGAGGGGAAAGTTGTAACTCTGTGAGATGAATTAACAGAACACAAAGCAGTTTCTCAAAAAGCTTCTTTTCAGTTTTTAACCGAAGATATTTCCTTTTTCAACATAACCCTG